>NC_091230.1:19146008-19396008 GCF_040958095.1 Procambarus clarkii
TATTATTGTAGATTTGATAGTATTATTGTAGATTTGACAGTATTATTGTAGATTTGACAGTATTATTGTAGATTTGATAGTATTATTGTAGATTTGATAGTATTATTGTAGATTTGATAGTATTATTGTAGATTTGACAGTATTATTGTAGATTTGACAGTATTATTGTAGATTTGACAGTATTATTGTAGATTTGATAGTATTATTGTAGATTTGATAGTATTATTGTAGATTTGATAGTATTATTGTAGATTTGACAGTATTATTGTAGATTTGACAGTATTATTGTAGATTTGATAGTATTATTGTAGATTTGATAGTATTATTGTAGATTTGATAGTATTATTGTAGATTTGATAGTATTATTCATACAAATAAGAGTGTTTATTCACACACACACACACACACACACACACACACACACACACACACACACACACACACACACACACACACATCGTAAATGATTAGTTGGCAAGAACAGCTTCCCATAATCCTGGAAAACAAGGACGTTCATTTTAACGGTACAAGACCGTAAGTGGAAAAATATACGACCACAAACACTGAATAACACACACACTCAGTCGCACGCACGACTAGGACACACCAACACACACTAGCACAAACAGCAAGCTCCACACACTCAGAAACAAGCACGACACCAACACACGGACTCTAGAGCAACAACACACACACACACACACACAGGAGGAGGAGCTCTAAAGAAGTTTAGAGCCCAATAGGCTCAGGAATCTGTACACCTGTTGATTGACGGTTGAGAGGCGGGACCAAAGAGCCAGAGCTCAACCCCCGCAAGCACAACTAGGTGAGTACAACTAGGTGAGTACACACACACACACAAACAGACACTAGGACGCTCAACGATAGCGCTAAGTCTTCCTTCAGTGACTCGAAATGAGGCAAAAACCATCCTTCCTCTACCCCAGCCAATTGTATTATGGCCGTCGGCCTCGGTGCCTCTATTGGAAAGCAATTTACCGGTGGAACCAATAATCGACGTCGCTGCAAAGTATACATCAGTTTCATCTTGAAAAATGTAGAAGGAAACAAAATGTAAACTCAAGAGGAGCAGAAAGATGAAGAAGAAAATGTATTTTCTGTCTCTTGACTCTGTCCTTACATATTAATACAAACAGCGTAACTGGGCATAGGAACAGAACGTTGGCCGCAAAGAATCTTAACACCAAAGTTCAATAACATAAAAGTTCAATACGTGAAGCTACGAGATGAGAGATAAGCTCGTCTAGTAGCTACAAAAAAATTATATTTTCCTTTCCTATACTGTATATATATATATATATATATATATATATAAAGGTAATCGCAGAAAACCATCAAATACTAAGGTCTGACACACTGCTACACCTTTGTTCCGATAGGTTCGGAGACCCTTCTCGGTGTGTGGGGAAAATGTGCATTGAAGTTCCTGAAGGAATTGAGGGGGACAAGTTGATCGGCCTACAAAAGACCAGAGAGCGAAAAGTTTCTTGTTCCAGCACCTCTGTGTCGCGATTCAGAGGGAAAATGCCTGTTGCATCTTGGGCACGAGTCCAACTTCGGAGGAGTTCGAAGAAGTGTTTGACTTGCAACAGTGATCGAATCTGTCTAACATTTATCAATGTTTTCCATTGGCGTGTTTTTCATTTTACTTGTATTGGTTGTGTAGTGTATGTGTTAAGGCCATATTTTGCAATCATGTAATCTTGTACAATAAATATTCATATATATATATATATATATATATATATAAATATATATATATATATATATATATATATATATAAATATATATATATATATATATATATATATATAAATATATATATATATATATATATATATATATATATATATATATATATATATATATACTCAAATTTTTTGTGTGTGCGTGTATGTGCGTGGGTGTGTGTGTGTGTGTGTGTGTGTGTGTGTGTGTGTGTGTGCGTGTGTGTGTGTGTGTGTGTGTGTGTGTGTGTGTGTGTGTGTGTGTGTGTTTGAGTGTGAGTGTGTGAGAGTGTGTGTAATAAATCACGAGTTACTGTCAAAACATAAAAAAAAGTACAAAATCCCACCACTGATACGGGGTTCCATTTAATGCTGTAATCGGATTCCCAAATACATTTATCGCGGACGTAACATATCCAACCTCTACGCTCAGTTTGCACCTGGCAACCTTAACCAAGTGTCGATTTCATTTCAGTAATTCAACCGTAGATATAATATAAAAAGCAAAAATTATATTTTGAAGTATCAGTATTTTCAGTTCAATACATAGGGTATTATATAACAGTAATGCTGATATAAACATCAGCAAGTTAAAATGCAGTTTCACAGTAATAACTTTAATTATACTTTACATATTTTAATAGTTCTAATAAATTTCAGGAATTATATTATTGGCTTGTATGGAAGTTTGCATTGTGGATTTTCATTCTAGTTCTTGCTCCACTTTTTTTTGTCTCCTAGTCCTATTCATCATGATGAATATCATTCCCAACGGACAAAACATGATGTACTATAAATCATAGCGGCTCACAAACATTCACGTTTTATATCCGTGGGTAGCTTGAGTAGATTATAGGTTCAGGTGTTTTAGTACACCATTTTGATGTCCGTAGTGGAAACTCGAGAGAACGGGATGAGTCCACCATCGGACCAATCACAGCCCATTCTCTTGACTTACCACTCCGTAAAAAAGGCAACTATTTTGCCTAACCACAAACGTACGTGCCAAAGAAACTCGCATGAACTATTGAGGCCGCGAATATAACACATCAATATTGTGGTGCTTTAATTTTAACAAATAAGATCCATTTTTAATGATTTGGTCGATTCTGTGACAAAAAAGTGATATATTAGGAGATTAATGGTATGGGTATGCTATAATATTCATATACCATGCCCATATAACACAAAACTTACCCAGAGCAACTGGGTATGTTTTCAGGCGATCGAGGGAGGTATCTCCGGTCCTTATAGACATTGCATATCTCACAATGCTATATTAAGGATTGCTTTATTATTTAATAAAGAATTTTAGCCTTTATACAGCGCTCATGTTTGACTTTACACCCTGTTTACTCAAAAACACAAGTTTTATATATATATATATATATATATATATATATATATATGTGTGTGTGTGTGTGTGTGTGTGTGTGTGTGTGTGTGTGTGTGTGTGTGTGTGTGTGTGTGTGTGTGTGTGTGTGTGTGTGAGCGCTTGTGTCTCCCAAGACCTTTACGTGCGACCTCAAACGTCTAGGTTAAATAATCGTCGTTGTCAATGTCTCTTTCAAGTCTAAATCGAACTCCTTTGACCGAGTGAAATGCATTTAGGTAACAATGCCAAAGTATAGCTCCATTAATCATATTAATGTCTGGTAACGTGCTCGGCGAGCCGGTTTAACGAGCCAACTAGAAGACTGAGAATTTAACGAGAAAAGTTTACACGAGTTGACCCTATCCGCTCTGTCATGGAGAGTTTACCCATAAACATGTCCAAGTTACTTTAGAAGCGAAAATTGATAAACATTCAAGTGTTTCCGAAACACAATCACTTGAGACGTCTTTGCCGAAATGCTATTGTAACACAATCACTTGAGACGTCTTTGCCGAAATGCTATTGTAACACAATCACTTGAGACGTCTTTGCCGAAATGCTATTGTCCAGCATGTCAGACACATCATACTCTAACTACCTAATTGCGCTAGCTGGTATTGAGCTTCACTTGTTTGGTCCTGCCTCTTACCCTTTCACTACGAAAGCTGAGGGGCGCTCTACATATCTCGTTAGGGCTCGTGATGTCTTTCTTAGAGCGATGCTTTGAACCATGAGGATGCCTCCTCAATGCCTCAAGGCATTAATGCGTAGCACACTTAAGGACGATGTTTATGTATATACACTATTAGACGCTGCGACACCGGGTTATCCTCACGGCCTGGATATGGTCTCATATCCAGCTAATCATCTAAAGCTAATCATGGATATCGTTGGACCTACAAGTTAACCGCCACAGTCAGGATTCATCAATCACTTAAGTGTCAACTTACGAAACCTCTACATATTTCCTGGATCATGGCCACTTAGTTTGCATACATGACTATAATCGCCATCTATTATTTCCTCCCGTGCTCAAAACGCCATATGGGTTGAGGACGACCTAGCAGCGTTATCAAGGTCAGAAACTTTGAATAAAACTAAGCCGCAACGATCGAGAAAACATATACAGATTTCAGAAGTGGACACAAATCTTAGATGAATGCTGGCCCCGTTTTCCAACGCCCTTACTGCCACAGGAAAGACCTCAAGACATAAATGAAAATGATTGAAAAAGCCTATAATATATCTTGAACAGCGACCTGGTGTGCTTAAATGAGATCTATAAAATCATCAGGCTAGTCAAAAATAATAAAATCCTACCAAATATTAAAATAAACACGTTAATTAATCCTGAGAAGTAGAGTAAATGTCCAAAGCAAACACCGGAAAAAATAAGCCAGACAAAGGTTTTAAAAAACATAAGTCCCGAGATGACTTCGTAAACGTCAGGACAATACATACAGAAATTTCTGCAAAATTATGGAGATAGGCTTTAAGAGAATTAACGAAGAGATCACTCAAAATGTTCCATAAAAGCCTCTCAAAGATTATGTTTGAGGGAGATGAAATATAATTATGGAAAAGCACGGCGGAAAAACACCATCAGAGTCTTGGACATAATACATGCAAAACTGGCAGAGGCTGAGATTATTTTGTTGGTAAAAGGGAGGGGGAGATGACCTTAAAAAATACATGGCATGGAGGGCTCCGAGGGATAAAAGGATTCACCAAGAAGATTGCTGATGTAAAGTTAAAGTTGGCATTTTTTATCTTACTGACAGAATAAACCCAGCATCAGTGTATTACATATATACAGTATAATATACTGATACTGGGTTTATTCTGTAATATATATATATATATATATATATATATATATATATATATATATATATATATATATATATATATATATATATATATATATATATATATATTACTGTTGTACCCTCTCTGACGAAGAGAGATGAAATATCATTTCCGTTCAAGGTGGTTTGAATTGCATTTTTTGAAGATCGGTGTTGCGGTCGAGTGTGGCTCGCCGCAACTCAAGAGAGAGAACAGGTCACATACTAACACCCCAAGACGATTTTTGCACTGGCCGCCGCCTACCATCTGGCTAAAATAGTTTTGAAAACAAAAATGTCAACTTATTGTTTCCTTCCAGTATTATTCAGATATTTTACTGAACTTGGCAAAATTAACATAAATTTTCTCTACATCAAACTTTGCCATAGCAGCGAAAGACGCAACTTTAAAAAAAGATGTCAAAAAGGAACCATGTCCACCCCCTTTCTCCCCCAGGACTGGAATACTCTCCTGCCACGAGCTGCCGTCCCACTGGCTCACAGATCTATCAGGCACCAGTCTCAAATTGTGGTGTGTTTGCCCGGTAGACTTGCCCGTTTTTCATTTGTATACTACATGTTCTATGAAAGAGAGAGAGAGAGAGAGAGAGAGAGAGAGAGAGAGAGAGAGAGAGAGAGAGAGAGAGAGAGAGAGAGAGAGAGAGAGAGAGAGAGAGAGAGAGAGAGAGAGAGAGAGAGAGAGAGAGAGAGACTGAGACTGAGACTTTTAACTACCCTAGCTTATTATTCTCTTGCTCACGTTACTTTTGACATATTAAAAATATTAACTCCAATCAGTGCCCTTAAAAATGATTTTACGCAAGCTTTTACACTACGTATCCCTGAGGAATACATTAACGTTCTGAACAATTTTAATCTTTACATAAATAAACTTTGTTATTTGTACCACAATAAGTAAGAAGTATATGTAATACAATCGGTGTGTTATATTTAACCCATCCTCCATTTTTAATAGTACCTTTTGTAATTATGTGAACCATCGTTCATACATAGAGGTAATAGACAATTAGATGGTAGAATTTGGTACTATTTCCTTTATAGAACACGACAAAAATTAAGCTAAAAACAAACTTAAATATTCCTAGGCCTAGTATAGCGCATATAAGTATTTTATTAGGCCTTAGATAGAGTGTATTAGGCCAATAATGGTTTGGTTAGGTTAGGGTTTGTTTGCAGGAAATACAACAAAATTTTTCGGCTAGCACAAATTCAATAGTACTAATTTCTATCTAATTGTTTTTTTACGTCAATATATGTATGATGGTGCTCATCGTTACTGTAAGTACTACTTAAACTGATGGGCTGTTATATGTAATAAAATCAGCATATATAAGTATAATATGTGTAATAGAATAATTATGTTGTATGAAATACAATAATTCACTTGAAATACAATCATTATGTTATACAATCTTCAAACTCAAGCGAATGTTTGTATCATTTAATTTTTGTTAATTACCGTGAAGTTGTTTACTCAGTCACCCGATGGCAATTTTCTTTCCTCTGGTGCTTGAAGGTGCTGACATATTCCCCCGGGCATGTAGCCTTGACTTCCAATTAACGCCACTAGCCTTGTAGCACATCTAAGACCCTTCACAATTTGGCTGTTATGTTTTACAAAGTTAAAGATATATACTAGCGCTTGTATATATTTCGAAAGGGTGTTTTTATGTCCGTTTGTCCTGTGTGTGTGCGCGCGCGGGTGAAAATACTAGCCTAGTAATATGGAATATCTGTTTTTTTTCAGAGACTACATCCATAACAGAGGTAATCAATGTAGTGATCTGTGCGAGATACCTCTCAATGTACAAATTAAATGAAACCTATAAAAAGCAGCATCTATATTTTGTTCAATTAAAACTACTTGTATTAGACGTGGCTGAAAAGAATTAAGTTTTGAGGCAATTAGCATCAAGACAACACGTGCCCTGTTTACAGCCTAACAAATCAACGGTGTGTGATAATTAACTAGAGCTCCCGTCTTCATCATGTAAACAAAATATAATTTTACATTTTATTCTAATTATTAATATAATTTTTATTCTTGTATCATTATTATTGTTTATTCTTGTTATTATAATTATTTTTGATTCGTCACTTGTTGAAGTTTACTGAAAAGTTTACAAGCTAGAACTGGAATGGTTCTGTATATTTTTCTGTTGAAAGGCAGGGTATTTTTATTTAATATTAATGAACTTTATTAGCCTTAGCCAATCATTTACAAGACTATTTATTGTTGAAATTTTGGGCGTCAGTCTGTTGCCAAAATGCTTTCCATGATATTGCGCAATTTTATTTATTATTATATCATTTAATAATAATAATAATAATAATAATAATAATAATAATAATAATAATAATAATATCAAGTCCTAATTAAATCTCAGCATAATTGGTCCATTGTCTATCACTTAACACTTATTTATTTTCCATTTTCCAATCCGTTCTTCTTGGTTCTATCATTTCTCAACAACTTTCAATTCCTTTCTCGTTGCTAGCACATACACCAACGTTTCCAAGTATTGATACTCAAGACAGCTCAAATTTACGCTTTTTCACTGGACAGAACAATGTTTCTATGACAAGATAATTAATCTTTCCTGAAAAGACAAAAATTTCATTTTTAATTTTTGGCGAAAATAGTGACAAATAGATTACCCGGGAAGCACCTAATTAAGAATAGTGAGCGTTTGATCTGTTGTATTGTGATGGAATTTCTGGAAAAGTTTTGTAATTTTGGATTTTGTTTTTCATTTGTTGAGCGGTTTACTCCAATATTTGGAATACTGGATTTAGTGTCCGGCAATATCCGGGTATCTCTTCCCTCACCTTCCCCTCTCTCTTCTCCCTCTCCCCATACCAACTGTCTTCACTCAATTACCATTCATGCCAAATTGCCTTTAATCCTCACCGTCTCTCTCTTTCACACACACACACACATGATCCATGATCACACACATGATCACATGATCTGATCCAAGTCAATGCTGGCACAAATAGGTGAGTATACACACACACACACACACCATACCTCCCCCCCCCCCACCCCGAAACACTGTTTTTTTTAGTCCACCAATTTTCACACGAAATGCACCTTGATCAGAACGCTATGGAAGCAAATTTGTTGGTACTTTGTAAAATTATACTAAAATTATATTTAAAGTGGAAACACAAACTGCTAGTCGAGTTGTGAATTTTATTGTTAACTCCTTTCAAAGGTAAACACAAAAACATTATTTTGGAACAATGGGCTTAAAATAAGCTTCCGATTTGTAACGACAGTTCTTTGATATACAGAGAGAGAGAGAGAGAGAGAGAGAGAGAGAGAGAGAGAGAGAGAGAGAGAGAGAGAGAGAGAGAGAGAGAGAGAGAGAGAGAGAGAGAGAGAGAGACAGAGACAGAGCGACAGAGAGACAGAGAGACAGAGAGACAGAGAGACAGACAGACAGACAGACAGACAGACAGACAGACAGACAGACAGACAGACAGACAGACAGACAGAGAGTGAGAGTAATTACTGTTATATACAAGGCAAATGTTCTAAAGGTTATCCATCTGAAGGTTCTAAAGGATATCCAGCCTCATGCTGGTTGTGCCTGTCTCAAGCACTTCACGCCATCAGCGATCATTCATTCCTACGCTAACTCGCGTTTGGAACATACTTGCTCAGCACGTAGATACAAGTGAAATCAAGTCAACCGACCAGATGAAGGGTTTAGCACACTTCCCAATGCACCTAAGTCTTGCTTAAATAAAAAAGGACGGGAGAGAGAAAGATGATCCAGAAAAGCTGCAGAAAATACTCACAGAAATTCCTCTAAACCTATGTTGAGAGGCTTCACAAAATTAAACTAAAATGCAATTAATTTGTTCTCATCTGTACAGAAAGACGCCCCAAGAGATCACTCAAGAGTTTTCCACTAAACTCTTTCGAAGACTATACTCGAGGAAGACGAAATGTGTGTGGGTGCGAAAGAGATATATATATATATATATATATATATATATATATATATATATATATATATATATATATATTAGTTCAATGTTCGATCAGATAGTTTTCAAGAAGAAACGCTGCTTTCTCCGAGAACTTCTTGACGAGTTCAAAGTTAAACAAAGAAACTAATTAACCTCTTATTTTAGAACTAATGCCGTTGCTAATTAAATCCTTTGGAATTTAACAAGTCAAAACAAATAAACAAATAAGAAAAATGATTTAGTGCAATATAAATGCCTTTTATAATCACAGAAATTAAGTTTTCGCGTTTGGATAACCAAAAATTAATGAAGAACAGAACAAGGTAAACTCAGCATATATAAACCCGTCTGTTCCTTACACTGCAGTTAGTCATCCTATGAATAATCACAATAAAGCAGGGAAAAATAGCTACCCAGTGGCCACAACATCCAGAGGCAAGGTTAAATCAGGGTTAATAGCGTTAATTCAACGTTAAAATCAACATTAATAACATTAACAAACGTTGGATCAATATTAATAACATTAACAACGTTGAATCTACATTAATAACGTTTACAACGTTGAATCAACGCTCATGACGTTGATTCAACGTATTTAAACGTTACACGTTATACACGTTAAACACGTTATACACGTTACACGTTAAACGTTATACTATACCCACTGGGAACCAGACGTATCAACGACGACTTAGCCGTGTGTAATCCCAAGGAAGGGTAGTCAGTGAAGATGGGGGAAGAGCTGAAGTTTAATTAAATGATATCCCCCTTTGCATCCCCAGTCTCGAAAAAGAGGTACTTGCCTGGTAATTACTTTAATAATTCTGCGGGTAACACCCGTCGGTGCAATTATAGGAAAGCCTAAGTGCTCAGGCATGACACTCTTCCTGTCAGTACTGCGAGGAAAAAGTGACAGTTTTATGGTGATCTGTTAGCGACATGCTAGGTACTAGGATGAGGGAGGGTACATGTATCTACTAGAATAATAGAGAGGGGGGGGAGGAGAAGGGCAAATACGTCTACTTGAGTACTACTTGATACGTAGTACTCAACAATACCTATCAACGATACTTTTGGCTGTACATTTTACGTCCATTTCCGAATTTGAAAATGAATTCTCAATTGCCAAAATCATCCTCCGAGATTAGAGGCAGTAAACGCCCCGGTGAGAGTCATTAAGGCAACCCCAATCACTATTACCACCTTATATTAATTAACACACCAACACCCCATAACACTTGTACAATGCGTCCTGTGTCACAAGTGTTACGGAATTTACTAATTAGTAAAAGATATAAGCACCGTAATATTGAGATTGTCTATGCATCGTTCTCTGTACACATGTTTCTGGTTTTGGAACACAGTTGCATTTATGACGGAGTGGCAGATCGAGAGAACGACATGCACTCACAGTTCTATTCAAATCAACGATAAATTGATCACATATAATATTGATTAGATGAGGTAACTCAATACCTGTGATAACTTGAAGCACCAAACCTTCATTGGTAATTAACATATCTATATTTTAAATTTTAAAGCCAGAATGCAACAAGTAGTTTAGTCGTACTTGTGTGGTTAATCTTACCTCTTAAAAGGTTAATCTTAATTAAGGGGGTTAATCTTTCTTAAGTGGCTAATCTTACTTTCTAAAGACGGAGCTTGAAATTTAACACATTTATATTTTTTTTTAATTAATATTTATTTAAAGCTCTGGGAGGACACGATACTAATGGCAAACAAGTTTTTCCTATTTCTTTCACCATAAGGATAGAGTCAAATATTATTCCAATATACACTGTGAAAGCAGTTGGCATCGTCCTCGACTCACAATCAGGGTTCCCGGATTCGATTTTCAGACGAGATAGAAATGACATTATATATATATATATATATATATATATATATATATATATATATATATATATATATATATATATATTATAAGTCATTTATTATAGAAGCAACAGATTTCAATAACATATAATTCCATCAGAATCACAAGGGTACTTCTCGGTACACGTACCATCAAGAAGATGACGTACCTCTCGACCCGGACACCAGATTGATCAAGAGCCTACTAAGCGTCCCTCTATTTGTTGCTGTTGTCTTAGATTCAGCTACTAGGAACACACGTTCCAAGTAGCACGGTCTGTGGTGAGCCCGTAATGGACTTCCATCCCTCTATGGTTGTTTACAAGGCACCTCCGAACGTTCCAATATTTATTTACTAATATTTTTAAATATTGCAATCTCCCTACCCCTCCCCCCACTAGTCTTTAGGAGTTTATAATTTATATCTATTATTCTCCTATATTTATTTGACAAGTCTCTGCCCTGGATGTCTCTCTATATACATAAATGTACTTTTCCGTAGCCTTGGGAAGTACATAGAAAAAGCATGCTAGAGCCCGAACACATATTGCCACTGGCAGGAGTTCCAACGCGGGAATTTCCTAATTTGATCCACATTCTTAAATTTGTAGTGGTTATTCTTAATTGAGTGACTGTTCTTACTTCAGTACTTAATCGTAAAGATACGAACTGAGGTCACGAATGATATCACAAATTAAGGTCACGAAGGAAGTCGCTATATGAGGTTACGAACGAAGTTGTCGGTCAATTCCTGAATATAGTCCCGATAGTTAGTTTATTAGTATGGTCACAACTCAAGTGATTATTGCCCACGCAAATGAAATTTCGATTCAGATTTCGTAATACTCTAAAGTGGCTCAGTAAACAAATCAAAGCTGAAAATATATCAACACCGTCGTAGTAATTTATTCAACAAATTTGAACCGACTGTAGGCTACTGAATACAAAACATATTATGATTCAACGACGCTAAAAACATATGTGAATAGCTAAATTAATATCAAAAAGAGCCTATATTTAGCAACAGTACCATCAGGTCACATGTTAAATGCCACAGAGAATTGATCAACATGTTGATGCGAGAGACAGTAAACTCGAACACATGGTTCGCTTGTTTTCTAATAGTTAAAGCTGTATATGCCGTTCAGTGAGGCTAGATAGTGTTATACTAGGTTAGATGGGATTAGGTTAGAATCGGTAAGGTTAGACCGGAGTGGGTTCGGTTAGGTAAGATTTAATACAAGAATTGTTTGGCGAACCGCATTGTGCACGAAATTACCCGTGTCCGTTAACCCATGAGTACGAACTCGCTCACCTTGCATGTGCGTTGTTCAGTCGACAATAACTTCAGTTTTCTTTTTCCATGTTGGGGTAATATGGAGTTGTTGTTGCATGGAGGAAGTGGAGGGACAGCTTCAAAGCGCCATCGCTGACGGGGGAAAAACAGCTGGTAAAGGAGGAGGGAGAAGCAGAGGTGATGGATGGGCAGCTGGTTCCGGATAGGGCAAGAGGCCCTTGGGAAGTGGTGGTGGTGGTGTTGGCACAGCTGGGGTAGAAGACGTAAAGAAGGATAGATGATAAGTCTTATGACACACCTGGTTTGTATGCGTGTGAAACAGCACACACATATGAATATATACTTTCACACACGCATACAGATACATGTACACGATACACACCGTACTACACTCACATCCTCACAAATACATACACTCAGAGAGGCACACACAAGTGTACAGAGATTTTCAGAATCTATTCAACTGCAAATTGCTTCCATGTCTGGACTTTTTCGTCAGCGTTACGAGCATCGCAAAAAGCTTCGTCGGTCAGTCTCCTTTTCACATTTACTCTCATGTAAATTCCACTTCAATTTTTCCTCAGAGAAGAAAAATAAATGTTTTATATTGGGTTCCCATTAGCATACAGATAAAATAGCATTTAATTACAGTTCCAAGCCAGGAATATTTCTCCATTTTTTTCTTCTTTTTAACCCCGAAATAAACATTTGAACTGAAGAGACAAAGGTGACTAGCTCACGATATCACCGAGGAGTGTACCGTATCTCAGTGTATATATATACTCTTGTTTACCTATATGTTTGTTTACGTGTAAAATATACTTGGTAAGCTCTTGTGATGGCCTTAATAACCCTCGTTCAGGTTGCTAGGCTTACAACACCTATCATACGGTCCGCGGCATGTGATGGAATAAGAAGCCTCAACAAATATTATTTTAGGTTCGGTTATTCTTCAGTGTATTGATAAATTCAGTTTGTTTGTGTACTAAAGTGCATGTACTCGCTTAGATATGCATAAAGGGCAGAGTGCTAGCTCCTGTACGTAGTGTCGTACAATAACACTGTGTCAGTTTTTGTTCCTGCGTATTGTTATTTTCTGATTGCTTAGGATTTCAAAGCATAGACAATGGCTATTATTCCTCCTTCAAACTTTACTTTGACATCTACATAAGACAGCTTAGGCAAGACGTCATGAAAGGTACCTGAGGGCTACCGGAGCTGTGACCCATTGTTTCATGAGTCGCCAGCCTTCAGATACCTCCAAGACGCCTTCCCTAAGCTGTCTGAGGCAAAGATCAAAGCAGAGTTTGATGGGAATAACAACCATTTTCTGTAACTCGGAGGCATACTCGATCAGAAAATAACACTTACTACCCAATAACAAAAACTTATGACTGTTACACTTGTCAATGATACAGGTCTATAATTGAGGGGATTTTCACTGTTGCCACGTTTGTAGATTGGAACTATATTAGCCTTTTTCCACACATCATTTACGACTCCTGTACACAGGGATGCCTGAAAATCAGTTGAAGTGGAATGCTGAGCTCAGGTGCACTGTCTTTCAGAACCCATGGTGAAACTCCATCTAGGTCAACTGCTTTGTTCTTACTTAGCTCCTTAAGCATTTTTTTTCAGTTCGTCTCTAGACACCTCTATGTACTATATGTAGTTCTATGGAATTCTTATTGGTCTCGTTCTCTGAAGATTTCATTTTGTACAAACACACTTTAGAACTTTTCGTTTAATGTCTCACACATTTCCTTTTCGTTTTCCGTGAAACTGTTTCCCATTTTCAACCTCTGAATATTGTGTGTATTTCAACCTATGTGTGTGTGTGTGTGTGTGTGTGTGTGTGTGTGTGTGTGTGTGTGTGTGTGTGTGTGTGTGTGTGTGTGTGTATGTGTGTGTGTGTGTGTGTGTGTGTGTGTGTGTGTGTATGTGTGTGTGTGTGTGTGTTTATGTGTGTGTGTGTGTGTGTACTCACCTATTTGTGCTTGCAGGATCGAGCATTGACTCTTGGATCCCGCCTGTGTGTGTGTGTGTGCGTGTAAGAGACCATACTCAATAGTCAATCTTACAAGCACGAATGACCATTACCGTCTACGTTTCTCATAACTCAATTCAGTTCACCTAAGTATACCAATTCAGGTATCAACTAGAGACGGGGTAATGAAGCCACTTTACCTTGAATTCAACATTTCCAAAAGCTGTTTATTGTTAGATTCTGAACGTAGGCGGCGTGCCAGGGTGCAGCGTGATTGTGGCCCCGGGCACTGACCGTTCCCCCGTGATAAAATGAGAAAAACAAAAATGTAACTTTATACAACCACAAAAAGAATACATTTAAAACTGAATCATTCAATCATAGCGCATAATAATATGAATTAATTTTAGAATAAGTCAATAGAATGGTAAAATTCGCTATCTCAGCAGTGAATAAGATTGTAAAATAAATAAAATTACTCGACTCTCAAAAGTAAATATTCCCAAACAGTTTTTGACCAAAAAGTAGATCAAAGATGTCAAATAAAACATAAGGTGGAAATCCTCGACAAAAAATAAAATGAACAAATGATACACGAATGTAATCGTGATCTCTCACGAATGTAAGAAAATGGGGATCTGCCCCAGATGTGAGAGCAGTATCCTAGACAAGGGCAAAGAGGAAGCTGCCCAAGAAGACTATCTACCATTGCACGCACCTGTAATATTCAGGCGAATTATATTCTGCCGTAAACAGCGGTCACGCGCCGACCAACTCCATTGTTTCCTTCCCTGGCGCAGTTGCCAGTTGCCTCCGGCCACCTGTTTATTAGTTTTCCACTTCGCTTAACCCATTTCTGTTTTTCTCCCTCTTATTCCTCCTTTATTGCTTTCTCCCATTACCTCTGATTCCTGTATTAATTCGCATTCAGCCTGCACGGTCTAGTGGTTACCCCAGTTTACCGTAATTTACCGCGCTCTCTAGCCTATCATGGCTGTTCGGTGATGCTTTTTGTTAAATTTTCATAGGCTATTTTATTCACTGATTCAATACGTGACTATTTTTCATTTACTCTCTTTGATACAATATCCCTATACCACTGTGTCTCTCACAAACCCTCCCTGGTCCCTTTATAAGTATTGTTTCTGCGTGGAACAGCTTTTATTCTAGTGTTGCTGTAGGGTACAGCTGTTGTTCCATTGTTGTTGTGTAGTACAGCTGTTGTTCCATTACTGGTGTGGTACAAATGTTGTTCCATTCCTATTGCCAGACATAGCTGTTGTTATATTGATGCTGCTTGCCATATTTGTTGTTATATTACTGTTGGCTGCCACATCTGTTGATATATTGCTGTTGGCTGCCACACCTGTTGTTATATTACTGTTGGCTTCCACACTTGTTGTTATATTGCTGTTGTTCACTGCGTTTCCTTTATTTGATTTCCTTCAAATATTTGTACGTTCTTTAGGATTGTCACATACCCTTGATATTCTATTTAGCAGTGTTTGCTACGTCTACCCTGCTTCGTTAGTCCAAACTAACGCTCCTTCTGGGAGAACATTTGAGTGGTACGGCACTGGCTGCTTGACTGACCGATTGTCTGGCTGGCTGGCTGGCTGGCTGCCTGGCTGGCTAGCTGGCTGGCTGGCTGGCTGGGTGACTGGCTGGCTGGCTGGGTGACTGGCTGGTTGGCTGGCTGATTGGCTGGCTGACTAGTCTCGCGTCGTAAATTCTGGATCTGAGACAATACCTTCACATAATCCATCCGGATTACACACCAACCCAACAAGAACGCATCTGTATCATCAGTAATGCTTGCAAATGCTTATTACTTGAGGTTACAGTCGACGTGTATTCAGGTGTAATACGCGTTTTGTGTCACCGGAAATTCCATCTACCACATATTAGGAAGGAAAGGAATATTGGTACCGCACCAGATCACACAAACTACTCATGAATGCTCCGTGAGAAACGCACATCACATAATAATCAGCAGATGTTTATTTGAGCCGGGAAAACCTAAATAATATGGAATTTTCCCCTCTGTGTTGAAGATAATTTTCTCCTATGCGAAGAGTATTTTCAACAATTGTTCAAGACGTAATGAGGGTTACAGGACTTACGGTACTCAGCTAGGGGTTTGCTGTAGGCTCGGCTGTGAGGTGACAGACATAAATTTGCATAATCCATACAATTCATATTGTTTGTGGAATGCATGTCCTCGCCTAGTTATGGAGCGAGATGGGTGTGTTTTCGCTTAGCTGTGTTTGTACATGTTGAGCTTCAGCTCCTGGGACTTTCCTTGCTTTCTATCCCCTTGGGTATGAGCTCGGTGTCTCAAGATCCCAAGTGAATTCAGTAGGATCTCAGGTTAAATTACTTATAGCGTATCGTGGTTCAGTGGGTTGACGCACGCCTTCTGGGGTGACCCAGAATGCAGGTTCGAATCCCCGGATTGGTATAATGATTGTCGCACCGATTCCAATATAAATAATAGTAGGCGTGAGATAAGTAGATGAGGTGTGAAGAGGGAGAAGGAAGTGTGACAAGGGAGGAGCAGGTGTGAGGAACAAGTGTGAGGAGCAGGTGTGAGGAGCAGGTGTGAGGAACAGGTGTGAGGAGCAGGATACTCACCACACTCCCTAACAGCCTCATCGCCTCCGTCAGCACAGTCAGGCACGCCGTTGCACCGCAGCTCCCAGGAGACACACTCCTCAGGGCCGCACCGGAACAGCTGCGGGGAGACGCGGAGACCCCCGCTTGAGTTACACCCCACCACACCATCTCCAACACCGCCGTCATCTCCAACACCGCCGCCATCTCCAAAACCTTCCTCCATCACGCCTCCAACACCTGTTAAAAGATACCCAAATCTTTATGTCATACACGTAAGATCTGTTGAATATAAATCCCTCCATCGTGCATATCTAAATGTAGTGTCTATAATGTACAATAACCAATAATAATAATAATAATAATAATAATAATAATAATAATAATAATAATAATAATAATAATAATAATAATAAAACCGCATTTTTCCATCAAAACATAAAAAGCCCTTTAAAAACACCAGGCCATTTTGGCGGGAACACAGAGGACACACATCACAACAGCGGTGACAAAATCTTGCACCGACGGCCCCATTTTCTATAGTATCCGACACCATGCTCGCCATGGTGTCGTAAGACCTTCCCCTCTAGGGGCAAGACCTTCCCCTCTAGGGGCAAGACCTTCCCCTTTAGGGGCAAGACCTTCCCCTCCAGACCCTTCTGAAGACTTATGATTATATATGAAAGTACTTAAGGAAACTCCTGTTTCAATTCTTCCTATATATATATATATATATATATATATATATATATATATATATATATATATATATATATATATATATATATATATATATATGTCGTACCTAGTAGCCAGAACGCACTCCTCAGCCTACTATGCAAGGCCCAATTTGCCTAATAAGCCAAGTTTTCCTGAATTAATATATTTTCTCTAATTTTTTTCTTATGAAATGATAAAGCTACCCATTTCATTATGTATGAGGTCAATTTTTTTTTATTGGAGTTAAAATTAACGTAGATATATGACCGAACCTAACCAACCCTACCTAACCTAACCTAACCTATCTTTATAGGTTAGGTTAGGTTAGGTAGCCGAAAAAGTTAGGTTAGGTTAGGTTAGGTAGGTTAGGTAGTCGAAAAACAATTAATTCATGAAAACTTGGCTTATTAGGCAAATCGGGCCTTGCATAGTAGGCTGAGAAGTGAGTTCTGGCTACTAGGTACGACATATATATTATATATATATATATATATATATAATTTGTTTGTTTTTTGTTTAATGACACAATAGCTGACCAGCCCAGATGGGGCCCAGTGGCTGAAGCTTGACCTACAAGCACCCATGTAATTGGTGAATTGGTACACACTGGTGAATAAACACGAACAAAGAGACCCATGATAAGGGTCGATGCCAAACATTATGTTAGACTTAAAAAACACAAATTTGGTGGGATCATATTACACACTTTTAAACAAATTTTGTTTTTATTTTCCAAGTAAAGGAAAATGTAAAGACTTGAATTGCTCACAGCAGCATCATTCCGTTATGTAATACTCATTGATGACACACATGATGTAAATGCATATTTTCCCTTTAATGTAGTCGAGAAATAATGAGGAAAAATAATGAGCCTTCCGATAGTCTGTTCTCGTATTTTTATTTGTTTATCTGTACAAGGTACAGTATTTTCCCTTATCATGAGAGCACGAACCTATTGAGGCCGACCTATCCTATCGAAGCCAATGATCATTACAAAGAGAATGTGTATACAAATTAAGTTGCTTAAATTTCAAGAGTGTGAGGACAGGTTGCCCTAGCCTAGCGCCGAGTGAGAGAAAGAAAACGCAAGTTTTCAGTTTTAGGTTTTAATGTACCATAAACCTCTAAGCAACTGAACTTCTCTTGGCAACTTTCCCGACAATTATCACTGTTATCTTGCACTATTACTCTCGAAATTATCGCCGTGTGGATATTTTTCTTTCATTTCTTCAATACCAACTTCAGACAAGACTGGTTAATGTTGTATTATAAATGCTGGTGAAGGAGCGCCTAAAGTTGTTTTGCCTGATAGGAGGAGGAGGAGGAGAGGTAGTAGCGGAGAAGACGAAGAGAATGATAATGAAAGGTATAGAAAGACAGTCACTTAACGAGCATTACAAAGACAAATAAAAGATATTACTCTATCAGATCATCTGATGCGTATTCTTGAAATCAGATACATTTAATAAGCTTATTATCAGTTTTTCATTGGTTATAAATTTGTTTAATACACCTCACTCTCTTAATTAAGATTAGGCTCTATAAAAGATTACTAAAAGAACCTGCAAGCTATCAGCTGTTATCCTACATCAACTGATCAAAAGTCAGGCAAAACAAAACATACATGAAATAAATTAAATGTTATTAATAGTTAATTAAATATAAACTTTATTTAGTGTTAGGTTATTTAATATTAAGTAAAGGGTGAAGCTAGTGCATTGATTGATCATTTTTTGGTACATTTTTGTAAGCATCTACGGCATTTAGCGAACATATCTACTTCCCTTAGCATATCTATCTATCTACCACTCTTAGCACATCTATCAATAACCACTATAAACACACACTTTATATATATATATATATATATATATATATATATATATATATATATATATATATATATATATATATATATATATTTCCACTCTGATATTTACTAAATTCATATATTTACCACTCTAATATTTACTAAATACATATATTTACTACTCTAATATTTACTAAATACATATATTTACCACTCTAATATTTACTAAATGCATATATTTACTATCCATGCTGGACCATGTACTCATGGTCCTCGACAATGCCTTATATGAGATAGTTGCGGTCCTAGTTGTAACCCTTGAAGTACTCCATTCTCTCCACTCTGATATATCTTCCTGCCTCTCTGTGGGGTACTCCAGCACCCAACATAACATTCTTCCAGCTACACAAGCCTACTTCTCTAGCCAGGAAGACACAGCCTGCCCATCCTTATCTTTATTGTGTGCTTTCTTATGTGTCTTTGCGTGTAAATTTATTTCTTGGGCCAAGAATCTAACGAATGTAAATAAAACGACAAAGGTAGCGCACAGCCTCACTGTGGAAATTATGGCGTTCCTTTGCAGTAAGGGAACGAGGCCATTACACTGTGCAAATGGTGATGGCAGATGTTCGTTAGAGCCTGGTAAGAGAGTCAGACGATTAAAGGAACGGATTTGTGATTAGGAGTAGTAGGCAAGGGGGGGAGAGAGAGAGAGAGAGAGAGAGAGAGAGAGAGAGAGAGAGAGAGAGAGAGAGAGAGAGAGAGAGAGAGAGAGAGAGAGAGAGAGAGAGAGAGAGAGAGAGAGCAAGGACACCCAACAGCAGAGACGGAATATCGTTTTTCCTCTCACGTAAATGAAGCTAATTAACGGATAATGCGAGCCACAACAGCCTCACTACCCAGGTACATGTTGTGCTATATTGCCGGGGACAGGAACCCTGTTAAACGTATCGTAGTTCACTTCACCAAGGACGAGGCTCTCCGAGCGATCACCCAACCAACCACTGGCAAAGCCTTAGAATGCTTAACACTCATCAGTTGCGAAACTGCATTAAAATATTTTCCTCAAATATAATATACAGTTAGAAGATGCTGGTTAAACTGATGATCAGTGTCATTATTGATGAACATTTTCAGAAGTAAAAATAATTTTCCTCTCCATAATGCGTCCTAAAGTACGTGTATGGTACACTAGGACTAAAAATATTATTGTTTCGTCAGTATTTTTAGAACCGATAAATCATCATTTTAACGTGAAGATGATTAATGTTTTATTCCTATATGCTACGTACACTTGGCTGAAGCTGATATACTTATCGTGTGGGCTGCCTGGAGGAACAGATTAGTCGATCAGACGAACAAACAACATCATCCTTTCCTCTTGCATGTAGTGGGCACACACACACACACACACAGGACAAATAGGTGAGTACATGTGTATGGTCTACCAACAACAACAGCCAAACTGATCAGGTAACCAAGAATGACCAACGTCACGTCAACTACTGAAGCTGAATGGTACAGTGTCATGTAGTTTTCACAGAGACGGAAAACCTGGACGATTACGGTGCTGAGAGGAGTATAATAATCAGAAAGACTACACACTCCTGAACAATCGTCACAAAGGACCCTTTGTAGTTCATATCACCTTCTATTCAAGAGTAATCTCTACGGGCCAGTTTTAAGTGACTGGAGATCAAATGTGTCAAGAGAGTTAAAGGTTATACAGTCAGTATGCGGAGCTCTTAGTCAGCCAGGATGTGGAGCTGTGACATTAGTAAGGTGGTGGTCAGCCAGGATGTGGAGCTGTGACAATAATCCATGTAGGAACGGTGGCAGTGTGGTGCCATCATCAGCTGAAGTTAACGCTTTAGTAACGAGTATATGCTTGGGTCATTACCCGGGGTTATTACTTACGCATGTGATTGCATGCCTTCATTATGAAGAGTTTCTTAAGCTGGAAACTTCACGTAAAAAATTTTCTTTTAGCTGAACGACGCGATGGCGGCTCTCCACAGAAGCAGCCATTGCGTTGCGTTGCCTGCAGCCATTCCCAGGCTTAGCATTTAGTTCAAGATTACTGCAGCCACAGAAGCAGCTCGCCGGTTAACCTAAAGTATATCAAACCTGACTTCCCTTGGCTGTGATAACCTACTGTATTATCTCCAGCCCAGGTGGAGAATGGTGAAGTAGGTCACCTACTTGGAAGTAGGTGACCAAGTATGCGCCTGACTCTTAGGGAAAGGGGCTCTTAACACCTTCCTTGATTCCGTGTTTTGATTGCACAAAAACAATAGCAAAATCCTCACTAGCTGTTGCTAGCTTGAGTATATCTGATTTACCGTTTTTCTATAAATGAATATGATAAAAATCCTTATTTTGTCTTTCTTTCGCCTTTTCTGTCCCAACAATTTCTATGTAAAGTAAAACCAAACTATTGACATCTTTTGAAGTCATACTGGTGCCTAATTGGATGGTAATGAATTCGACAATCTGGAGAACGAGATATGGGAACATATTGAGTAATTCATTGGTGATATGTATTCATAAAATAAAGGTTAAGACCCCCTGCTTTAAAGTGCCCGTGTAATCGTTATTTTGTGGTTCCCAACATAAACATAGTGATTATGATACTGTTGTGAACCATCACAAGACCAGGTAATAATTTAGGATTTAATCCCAAGACAAATTTGTTATAATAAAAACTTCGCTGACAACTTTACCAGTCTAAGATTTTAAAGAAAATAATAAATTTGATCTTAAAATTCTAAGTGAGAATGGTTACCATAAACTGGAATTAGATGTTTTGTATGAAAATTACCCATTATACTAGTTTTATACATGTAAACTTGCAACCTTATATTCAACTTAACTAAAAAAATAAGTTCAGAAATGAACATGGGAATATAAGGTGAGAATATAAGAACGTATAAGTTTCGCAAAGTTTATATAAGCAACCAGCAGCTGGCAGCTGCTCAAATGAACACGTCAATATACAGACAGCAGTATGTTCATTGTCTACATCAGTGTATGTTTATGCTCATGTATGCATTTTGCTAAGTTTCCATCAATCTATATTTTTATTTATATATATTCTATATCAGTCTATATTCTATGCATATTTTTTTAGGACATTGCTTGGAAGAGGGAACATAAATCCCTTTATCTGACCTTTTCCTGATTTTGTTCTGAGCACTTATTTGTTAATGGTATTCGTATACTTATAGGCTTCATTTATTTCTACTGCTGACATAGAGTATTAAAGTTTATTAACTTATCATTATAAGAACCTTAAAGAATATAGGCCAAGAGGTAGATGTAATGGAAGCCTGTGAGTACAAAAAAATATGTGAATATACATATTGCCTGTGAATATAAAAAAAAACTAATGCTCAGAAGAAAGTCAAGAAAAGTGTATGGAATGGATAATAATTGACTGGTGAAAAAGAGCATTCGTTTGGGATGAATTCCAGGAAGATGGGCTGACATGGTAAGTCTGTGTGTGGAATACAGAAATGAGTATGTTAGATACGGAAATGAGAGTGTATAAAGCACGGGACATTGTCAACAGCAGGGCTTTGTGCCGACGGGTAAAAGCAAAGTTCCAGCCCCGCTCCTGTGCCAGGTAAGTCCACTACGGGCTCAACATTGCCCGTGTTACTTTGAACGTTTTGTTCACAGTAGCTGAATCTAAAACAAAAACAACAGACGACGGGTTTGACCTAAGAGTATGTATTTACGTCGTACATATAAATTCACAAACAACACTCTCACACTTGACAGCCCCTGACATTTACATATCCTCTCTTCCACCTAATTTTCACACTCTGTTTCAAATAATTATGCTTCCAGCCTGATACATCAAGCCTCTTTACACTCTCTGATACCTGGCACCTCTTTCCTTCACCACCTGATACCACTCCTACGTCCCGTCTCCCTCTTACCTGACACCTCCTTTCCTTCCTACCACCTGACACCACGCCTGCTCACCTGACACACCACTTCCAGCAGCTGTCAGTATAATAAATCAAAGCATAGATAAGCCGGTTGATGCGACGGGTGTTACCCGGATATAATGGAATTTTAGGTACAAGCGGCCACGCTAGCTGTCAGTAATAGTGTTACCATCCACTGTTGTTACTATCATGGGAACATGGTAACACCAGTTACCTGGTATTACCATGATAGTTACCTGGTGCCTGTAGCGAGTACAAACAATATACTCACTACAATCATAATGCTCTCCTGGTGTTAACATGAATATCACCCGGTGTGCCACCACATGACGAAAGATTAGACATAAACTTGAAATCCATATTTCAAAACCGACTAAGGAAACGACGGACAAAGCTATACTTTGCAGCGGGAATGGTCAGGCGTACGGGACGGACATAGGCTGGTCGGGTCGGCCGTTAAATGCTTCTACAGATTTATTAGCAATTATAGAGACCCCATGCAATTTTCAGTCAATTGTGAAATATTTTGAGTGTTTCACCATAGAGTTTTTAGTGACGGTAATAATATATTTTCTGAGAGAAGTGGGAAGCGTGAACAAAGGGAGGGATGAAGGGCAGAACCTAGGGAATCTAGACGATGTCAAAGGGTAGATGGAGTGAAGAGTGGGGAACATAGGGGAAAAGGGTGCACGCCACACACACACACACACACAAACATATATATATATATATATCACAGGTGAGGTGGAGAGTAAGAGAAGACATCAAAGCACAGAGACCACTCACGTTGACGGATTCAATCACTGTGCTGCACTTTGCTTCATTTGCTTAGTTTGATGAGATGTTTGTCTCCTGGCCCATATCGTCCGCGGCAGGGTTATTAAGGCCACCACAATACCTTCCTGGCCAATTAGCAGTATATTTTATCCCTGGACACAGTTCGAAACTATTGCAGACTCTCAGTGTATATACACCGAGGATATATATATATATATATATATATATATATATATATATATATATATATATATATATATATATCCCTGATGTCTCGTTTTTTACTCTTGATATAACCATTATATTCCCGAATGGTTCATATGAATTTCACCCCTCGCCATATTGCGGGCCAAAATCAGTCCAATTTATTGTTTCAGCAGTGAAACAGCTGAAGATTTAATTAGAGTTTCATGAGACTCCGTATGGTGCATGATTCTATTGTATTATTATTATTACTTGTAGAGAAACATTAAGTTCAGAATATGTATTACTGAAGGAAAAGTTTCTATTGTTATTACTGTTAAATGTATTAGTCAGGTTATCTTGAGATGATTTCGAGGCTTAGCGTCCCCGCGGCCCGGTCCTCGACCAGGTCTCCTTTTTGTTACACACCCCCTGGGAAGCAACCCGTAACAGCTGTCTAACGCCCAGGTACCGATTTACTGCAAGGTAACAGGGGCATCAGGGTGAAAGAAACATTTTCCCCATTTGTCTCCGCCTCCACCGGGGATCGAACCCGATGGAGGCGGATATATACTGTGTATATATATATATGTCGTACCTAGTAGCCAGAACGTACTTCTCAGCCTACTATGCAAGGCCCGATTTGCCTAATAAGCCAAGTTTTCATGAATTAATTGCTTTTCGACTACCTAACCTACCTAACCTAACCTAACCTAACTTTTTCGGCTACCTAACCTAACCTAAGCTATAAAGATAGGTTAGGTTAGGTTAGGTAGGGTTGGTTAGGTTCGGTCATATATCTACGTTAATTTTAACTCCAATAAAAAAAATTGACCTCATAGGTAATGAAATGGGTAGCTTTATCATTTCATAAGAAAAAAATTAGAGAAAATATATTAATAAAGGAAAACTTGGCTTATTAGGCAAATCGGGCCTTGCATAGTAGGCTGAGAAGTGCGTTCTGGCTATTAGGTACGACATATATATATATATATATATATATATATATATATACAACCTGCCCTAAAAAAAAAAACTTTCGGCTGACTATAATTTTTCTCATCTGACGAACTTCCAGACCAAATTCAAGTCTCAAATCTCATCTCCTCCAAGATAATGAGTGCAACGTATTGACACAACGGTTTGTGAATTTCATAGTACAAGAACGAAGTAGAAATCAGTTAAAATACATGAATAATGAAGTAGAAATAGGTTAGATAACTCTAAGAGTCATACACACACACCGTATACCACACTAACCGGCATCCACAACGTTTGCTTCCACAGTTTGTTGACATTCACCTCTGTTCACACTCACCATTGTTCACACTTACCTTGAGCCCGTACCTTGTCAAGCACAAGACGAAGCTGGAAAAAGTCCAAAGGTATGCCACTAGACTCGTCCCAGAACTAAGAGGCATGAGTTACGAGGAAAGGCTGCGGGAAATGCACCTTACGACACTGGAAGACAGAAGAGTAAGGGGAGACATGATCACAACCTACAAAATCCTCAGAGGAATCGACCGGGTAAACAAGGATAAACTATTCAACACTGGTGGGACGCGAACAAGGGGACACAGGTGGAAACTGAGTACCCACATGAGCCACAGAGACGTTAGAAGGAACTTTTTCAGTGTCAGAGTAGTTAACGGATGTAATGCATTAGGCAGTGATGTGGTGGAGGCTGACTCCATACACAGTTTTAAATGTAGATATGATAGAGCCCAGTAGGCTCAGGAATATGTACACCAGTTGATTGACAGTTGAGAGGCGGGACCAAAGAGCCAAAGCTCAACCCCCGAAAGCACAAATAGGTGAGTACAAATAGGTGCGTACACTCAACATTATTCACACTCACCGCTTCATCACAAACACACACACACCACTTCCTTCCTACCAAAGTAATATTCTGTTCTCTGAAACGGCTTTATAATATGTGTTCCGCAGATGATTAACAAATATTTTCAAATAACATTTCTTCTCAACAAAATCGTATTTTGTAGTTTATCTCTCCTCCAGTTTGCATCCGCACAGTCAAGCTATTATCAGTGTCATTAAGTGGTATTATTCTTGTCATCAAGTGGTGTAGGCATTTTCCCGGAAAGGAGTGTGGGAAGAGGAGATTGCCAACGTTATTATGTTACGAGCACACACACGCACACACACACACACACACAGAGAGAGAGAGAGAGAGAGAGAGAGAGAGAGAGAGAGAGAGAGAGAGAGAGAGAGAGAGAGAGAGAGAGAGAGAGAGAGAGAGAGAGAGAGAGAGAGACAGACTCTTTGGATGGGACGGGGAAAAGGAATGGTGTCCAACCACTTGGACGGTCGGGAACTGAACGCCGACCTGCATGAAGGGAGACCGTCGCTCTACCGTTCATCCCTAGTGGTTAGGGGGAGGGTGGGAGAGCGCGAAAGTGGGTGGTGGAAGGAGACCAAAAAAAATAGACACAAAGAAATTAAAAAAATAATTATTTACAAATATGAGCCATAACAACACACCAAACTTCCAATATTACATTAATAACGTCAGCGCATCATAATCCTCCGGCCCACGCTTCTGAAGGAGCGTGGGTCGTGGGATTAATGAAAGCGCTCTCGACGAGAACAAAATCTTAAAAATGTATAAATCTCTCGTGGGTATTATAGGGAGGTGTTAAATTACTATTTACACAAGGAAAACGGAGGCGGGGCTGACTAATGAATTATGTAATATTTAAAGACTTGGAAAGAGACGGAACGCACCAGGGGACAACTGGCTGTATTTATAATAGCAAGAACTATTCTAAAAAGTTCTAACAGGGAAAATCTTATAAAGTGGAGATAGAAAAGCAGCTGTTGGGAGTTGGTGAGGCAGTTTGCATCATGTATTCTTGCATAAAGTCTTAGATTCACTGTTGCGGAAAGTATAACGGATACACTCTTGCATAAAGTATATATATGCCATATTTACTGAAACGTAAAGTATGTCCCTATGTTCAAAAACATGTATTCAAACACATAACTTTCACACACATCACAAAATATTTAAAAAATCAGACAATGTAATTTATTTCTTTGGAACCAATAATAAAATAATATATTTTAATGTAATTGTTTTTCATGACACTGATGATTGTTTTAATTACAACATAAAATCTCCTTCACCTCTGTGATCACAGTGAGCATCAGTAATCATAAGACCCCCACTCTTTCTACATAAATTTTACACATAATCAATATGAATTACAACAGAAGTCATGCACTGCCTCGTACCAATCTCAGTCGTTGACACAACCTTACTCCTTTCATTTTTCTTCATACCTGCTATTGTAATATTTATTCCATTCCACTTATCATTCTCACTTCTTTTTAGCTATCCCTCATATCAGACTATTCTTGTTTTAAACTTGCACCCAATCCTGCTTTTGTTCCTCATTTATTCCCATAGCATTTCACCCATTCATAAGTCCCTGCTTTGTTTTCCTGTGCGTAGGAGGCGCGGGTCCCAGAGCCCAGACCCGGCATACTCCACGGTGAGATGGCTTCGCCCTTACACATGTCATTGTATTAAAACACCCACAGCTTGAAACATGGGGCTTCAGAGCTAACATTAGCGTGCAAGGATATTTCAGTAACAATATTGAAATATTAAATTAATCAAGCGAGTTCCCACGTCAAAGAACATGTGATGGTTGAGCAAATGACATTAAATATTATATTATAGAATAATATTTTCAAATTTATCGCTAAGTGCTTCAGACAATCTCGAAAGCGTTCAAACAAGACTGTAAAACATCGAAATATTAATATTAATTTTAATAACTTTAGATGTCGAAATTTATAATTAACATTGACATAAACACAATTATATAAAATAAAGCTACACACACACACACACACACACACAAACATGGTACGCCGGTGGCTGTGTTGGTAGCACGTTGTACACGTAATCTTGTGGCCCGTGTTCGATTCCCGGCGCCCGCGAGAAATAAAAATGAACAGTTTCTTTCACCCTGATACTCCTGTTACCTAGCAGTAAATAGGTACCTGGGAGTTAGACAGCGGTTACGGGCTGCTTCCTAGGTGTGTGTGTGTGTGTGTGTGTAATTACCTAAGTGTAATTACCTAAGTGTAGTTACAGGATGAGAGCTACGCTCGTGGTGTCCCGTCTTCCCAGCACTCTTTGTCATATAACGCTTTGAAACTACTGACGGTCTTGGCCTCCACCACCTTCTCACTTAACTTGTTCCAACCGTCTACCACTCTATTTGCGAAGGTGAATTTTCTTATATTTCTTCGGCATCTGTGTTTAGCTAGTTTAAATCTATGACCTCTTGTTCTTGAAGTTCCAGGTCTTAGGAAGTCTTCCCTGTCGATTTTATCAATTCCTGTTACTATTTTGTACGTAGTGATCATATCACCTCTTTTTCTTCTGTCTTCTAGTTTTGGCATATTTAATGCTTAATAGTGTGTGTGTGTGTGTGTGTGTGTGTGTGTGTGTGTGTGTGTGTGTGTGTGTGTGTGTGTGGAACAAAAATAGTTAGTAGTTAGTAACAGTTGATTGACAGTTGAGAGGCGGACCGAAAGAGCAGAGCTCAATCCCCGCTAGCACAACTAGGTGAATACAACTAGGTGAATACACACACACACACATACGAGGAGCTGAATAAGAAATTCCAGAGGGTCTTCACATTAGAGCAAGGAGAAGTTCCAGAGATAAGAGAGGTAATAGATAACCAGGAATCACTAGAAGAGTTTGAGATTACCAGTGGGGATGTAAGGAAGCTTTTCTTAAGAGTTGGATGACAAAGGCTATATGCCCAGATGGAATCTCCCCTTGGATACTAAAGGAAGGAGGAGAAGCACTGTGCCTGCCACTCTCCATAGTGTATAACAATTCACTGGTAACATGGGAACTGCCAAAAATTTGAAAGACGGCTAATGTAGTCCCACTATACAAGAAAGGGGGATAGACAGGAGGCACTGAACTACAGGCCAGTGTCCCTAACTTGCATACCAAGCAAGCTGATGGCAAAAATTGTGCGAAAAAAGCTAGTGGAACATCTGGAGGGTAGGAACTTTGTAACACAGCATCAACAAGGACTTGATGACAAGTCCTGCCTCACATGATTAATTGAATTCTACGACCAGGCAACAAAAATCAGGCAAGAAAGAGAGGGGTGGGCAGATTGCATATTTTTGGATTGCCAGAAAGCCTTTGATACAGTGCCACACAAGAGGCTAGTGAAAAAGCTGGAGATGCAGGCAGGAGTGAAAGGGAAGGTATATGGGGGTATTATATAAGGGGGTACCTAAGCAACAGAAGACAGCGAGTCACTGTGAGGGGTGAGGTCTCAGACTCAGATATAGCAGGCGGCTAGATATCTGCGAGGCACTACACATTAAGAAGTCGACACCAGCAATCAACAGCCAATTAATGCACAACTATATTCTACCCACTTCAAGACTCCGCACCAATATAGAAGCATCAAGAAATATGGGCCAATAGGCCCTTTGCAGTTACTTCCATTCTTCCCTTTAACTTACAAAATATTATACCCATTGTTTCGTGTTCTGTCTTGTGTTGAAAGTTTGTTTTCACTTCATCCAAAACTGTTGTAACATATCACCTCACCCAAATGCAGGTATAAAAAATCGAAGATGTTTAAGCTCTGTTCAGTTATAGTTGTGTGTGTGTAAACTAAAGTCTTTGAAAATGTAATAAGTTTTACAAAACGTGCTCAAGTGTCGCGTCAGACTAGAAATAAAAATGAATTTTGGAGAATTGATTTTTCAGTTACCATCAACAGTGAAGAAAAATGTAAGAAACATTGAGAAAATTCGTGTTAGAATTAAATCTTACTTTTTCGGTCATATTTAATAATATATATATATATATATATATATATATATATATATATATATATATATATATATATATATAGATATATATATATATATATATATATATATATATATATATATATATATATATATATATATATATATATATATATATAATCACCATCTGTCCATACGTAACAGAGTTGCTTAACAACCACCCACACATACAACCCACCGTCTTTCATCAAAGTTGTGGACAACATGTGCAACCGTTTTCCTTGCCTACTTATTATTCTGCTCACATCTGTCCGTCGCCCCTGCGCTCACGCACGCACGCACGCACACACACACACACACACACACACACACACACACACACACACACACCACTGCGTCATTGTGTTTGACAATGTAATGGAGTTTGAGAGACGGCAAAATGAAAGAAACGAGACGACGGGAATTAAGGAAAATATATTAAACAAGGTTAAGATATTACCGGACAAGTTAATTGTTTTGTTCATTTGGAATGTAAACGGAATGATGGAATACACCTGTACGTGTTCAGATGAAGGGTATGAGGGCAGGAAGACTAAACATTGGCTTAACAACATATATATATATATATATATATATATATATATATATATATATATATATATATATATATATATATATATATATATATATATATATATATATATATATGTGTGTGTGTGTGTATATCACGAAAATAAACACGTGATTAAGAATGTGACAATGTCAGACCACGGAGGAAAAATGAAACAGGAAATTTCCTTAAGTACTTTCGTATATTAAATACATCTTCAGAAGGTCATTTTACAGATCGAGTGATGGGTATAAATAGGCTGGAAGGAGTGGTGAAGTAAGGTGAGGTACAATACTTGGACAACGCAGACGGCCCATTGGCCCATCAGATGCACCCAATTGGCACATCCGATGTAGCCCAATGGCCCATCTGATACAGCAGACATACAAGCATAATATATAGGATAATATGGGCCATTGGGCTACATCGGATGTGCCAATTGGGTGCATCTGATGGGCCAATGGGCCGTCTGCGTTGTCCAAGTATTGTACCTCACCTTACTTCACCACTCCTTCCTGCCTATTTATACCCATCACTTGATCTGTAAAATGACCTTCTGAAGATGTATTTAATATACGAAAGTACTTAAGGAAATTTCCTGTTTCATTTTTCCTCCGTGGTCTGACATTGTCATATATATATATATATATATATATATATATATATATATATATATATATATATATATATATATATATATATATATATATATATATATATATATATATATATATGTTGTACCTAGTAGCCAGAACGTCGTATTTGGCCTACTATGCAAGGCCTGATTTGCCTAATAAGCCAAGTTTTCCTGAATTTATTTATTTTTCAATATTTTTTTCTTAAGAAATGGTAAAGGTATTCATTTCATTATGTATGAGTTAATTTTTTTTTAAATTTGAGTTAAAACTAACGTAGATATATGACCGAACCTAACCAACCCTACCTAACCTAACCTAACCTATCTTAACCAAACCTAAACTAACACAATTAAGTCAATAATTTATGTTATTAATATAATATAATAATAATAATTCAAATAAACTAACTGGAAACTATTTATTGAAATTAATGAAAACCACTCGGCCTATTGTTTTTATCGAGATAAAGAATCTAAGCTGGTGACTCATTATCAGAATTGCTCTTACATATATGGTACACAAGGTTTAGCATGACTCGTTATTCAGATTTGTAAACCCTTCTTTTATTAGCCAGCATTGCGCATGCAACTAATGATATGTGGTATTTGGTTAATCTAGACTTCGTGAGATAGGTTTGGTATGATCTCAATCCCCAAGTGTTTTACGTTGTCCTAATCCAGGAGGGTTTCAACAGGCATATCAATTAAACCTACTTTAACAATCACAGTTATGAAATAACACTCACAATTACTTTTACCCGTTTCCTCTTTCACTCGAGGGAAGAGATGGGGTGATAAAGTGGGAGGGGACAAGAACAATGTTGACTGAAGGAGAATAATGGACAAAGAGCAGAATTATGGGAGAGTGGTGAGGATAGTGGGGAGAGTGGGTCAGGGTAGTAGTGGGGAGAGTAATGGGATTATTGGTGAAGGCAGTGGTGAGGAGACTAGTAGGGAGAATGGTGAGGAGAACAGCAGAGAGAGTGGAGGATGCGGGTTGGTGAGAGAAAAGAAGAGAAAAACAGTTCAGATGACTGGGTTCGGAGAGGACGGTAGAGTAAGTGAGAAGAGTGGATGGGAATTGTGGGTGAAAGAGAGTAGTGGAGAGAGTGGGTGACAAGTGTGCATGGGTGCGGAGTGTGGATGAGGAGTGAGCGTTAGGTGTATGGGTGAGGAACATGGTTAAAGAGAGTTAGTGAGCGAGTGGGTTAGCTTTTTTTTCCCCCATTCTCTGTTACGTCCTACCACCCTTACCCATTTCGGAAGAAAAATTACCTGACGAGAAAGGAATTTTCGTTTTATTTTCCGTGGTATATATCACTTAATCTTCAACTGACCTCACCAAGCACACTTCCTTTCCCCCCAAACTCCAAGAAACCTAATAAATGACGCTTCAACTTTCACTGAGCAAATCAAGCTTTCTACTTATACGAAGAACCATCTTAAAGCCATCTGAAAGCTCTGACATTAAAAGTGAAAGCCAGAAATTATACGTTTTCAGACACTTGGCTACGGTAATTCGAACTTTTTTTGGAATAAATATTGAATTTTTTGTTGAATCTGCGACGTTGATGGTTAACTGTACTTTGTTTTCAAACTTTTTTGACTAAACTATCTAGACTCGCCTAGCGAAAATGTCATTTGCTAGGCTACATTAAGCGCTAGGTTCGGTGGCGTTTTTATACTTTTTTTGCATTGGGAATCGTAGCAGGGAATCATTTTATGTAGCATAAACAGAGAGGGTGTAGCCTAAGCGGAGAGGATGTAGCATAAACTGAGAGGGTGTAGCCTAAGCGGAGAGGATGTAGCATAAACTGAGAGGGTGTAGCCTAAGCGGAGAGGATGTAGCATAAACTGAGAGGGTGTAGCCTAAGCGGAGAGGATGTAGCATAAACTGAGAGGGTGTAGCCTAAGCGGCGAGGGTAACTTAATCGGAGAGGGTTTGCAACGCACTCTGGCTTTAGAGGGCGCTGGCCTTAAGCTCATCTTAGCCTTAGAGGAGAAGGTGTAGCTCTCTCCTCTTATGCTAAGAGGAGTATCTTAGACTTAGCCTTAGCCAAGTGCAGTATCATGTGGCTTTGAAAAAATAAAGCGGGGTAGGTAATATTGAATAAGGTAACATTGACAACAGATCTAAATTTGTGTATAAAATTTTTACATATAAAGGAGTTACTAGCCTTGGTTAAAAGTCAAGTGGTGTTTGGTAGATGCTGGACGTTCTACTGGCTTTTATGCCGGGTAATGTCAGGCTGGAGGTTAAATTATCAATAGTCCAGATATTGAGTTTTTGTTTAGTAAGTATTAATTGTTTAAGTTTTCGTAAATTTTCCGATGAAGTGAATATAAGACATGTAATTTATACGAAGAAGTTTGAAAGAACATTTACCAAATATTAGGGTAAAATGTAATACTCGAATTATAACCCTTTTTTCCCCCTCAGTCACACTCACACACACAGACATAACATTTTTAATATGAGGCTTTAACCATTAGGCGTAATTTGATTAAATCCACTTTTGACAACAGACAGAAATGTGAAAATCACTGTTGTAAATTCCCATAGACACAAGCCGTGGGTTCATACCCTCTACTAATTTCGACTGTCGTAATGCCAGATATTAGTAAATATTCAACATATACAATGATTAAGAACAGGTCTTGCTCTAACACAAAGACCAAAGCCTAAAAATATTCCCTGTATAAACGTGTAAATCAACAAGCATGCAATCTTGAATGCATAAGATTTTTTTGAAACGCAGTTATGTCTACTAATATTGATGATGCTCGTCAATACTCACCGTAAATTGCGAAGAAGATACCGAAGAATGTAAAAACGTGACACAGAAGTCCGTTCAGTTCCTGCATTGTCTGATTTTTTTTCTTAAGCCAAGCGTTGCCTCCTCTTGTAAGTCGCTGATTGTCACCAGGTGATCTTCTGTCAAAGGCTCAGTTTGCCAATCAACCTCTGAAGGGTTATGGCCGAGACAATAGTTTACTGCCTGTCAGCAAGTATATTTTAGTCCTGTACACATATAAAGAATATACTGTTGCTCATCCAATATTCTTTTTAATACATTGTCAATGAATACTGTTACATAAACTTAGTATTGATTTTTCAACACTTATTTTCACACGTCTTCAGGTTGCTAGATGCATTTTTAATATTTCCTTTCTTTCTTAAATTTTGTGACGTAGTTTAATTTCATCATATGGTTCTATAATAATATATCCGAAAGGCTTAATTGCTGTCTGTTCGCTATGCACTTGAACACTGATGAACGGAGCAAAATCAAACTTTATGTGGCAGTCACTCGATGTATCTGGAGTTCCAGTTCCTTAATCGTCCCTCGAGCAATGAGTGTTTCATTTTTTTCATAGCAATAGCTACGTTTAAAGATTTTGCAAGTCACACATGCCACGATACAGAAAATCAATTCTTGAAATCCCAGGCTTTGGGGGGTACTCTGCGGTCATAACTTATGATTTTAGGTTCTGGATTGACTTTTAGAGGCTGCGCTCCCGAGAACCGGCTGGGCTCATAGTGGATGTTACAGTGGTGGACATTGTGTTGTGGAGAGTATAATGAATGAAACACTGCTTTTTGTTGGGATTTAATAGTGGTGACCATATGAAGATTCAACCAACGAAATTCAAATTTTTGTGGGAACTCAGTGAGGGGGGGGGGGGGAAGGGGTGGTTCAATTCGTACACAAGATGGTTCGACAAAGCTCCATTGTCAAAACCTTATATAATATTAGGTTTTGATGTATTAGCTTAGGCTAGGCTGTGCTAGGCTCGATTGGATTAGGTCATGTTCATTTGTGTTACTTTAGTTAACGTATGGTAGGTTTTAAAATTCGTTAGTGAACTATCATGTGTACTGTGTACAATGTGATCTATGTCCCTCTGGGGGTCCAAGACCATTTCATAGTTAATGTTACATTGACGTAGACCGTGTGAAGTGCAAATGTAGCACTACAAAAATACAAATAATAGAATTAAGATCGTTCTTATAATATCCACAGAGAGTAGATATAACAAATACATACCTATTGTGCATGTCCCTAAACCTGCCTTAATTGACTGATCCCGCAACTCTGCCCTCTGATCTATACCACAGCCGGCTCATGAGTTTTGTGTAAGTGAAATCATCTATGTTTGAATTTACCCACGTTGTTTAGTTCAAAAGATTGACACAGAAACAAAGAAGAGAAAGACGAATAATAAACTAAAGAAAGAAAAATTAAACAGAACATATTTAATAACTTGTCAACCTTCATTTAACTATTTTTAAAAATAAATTAACAACTATTTTCTCAGTCTAACTCCAGGGGGAGGAGGTTAGTGTAAATATATACCTCATTGGGACCTCTGAGGAACGTTTGTAATTCAGGCTGCTACATGTGTTAAAAACAAGGCCAAGTTTAACAAATCACGACATAAATAATGCTGATTTTTACTGGTAAAATATGTCGAAAATGAAGCCTCGTGCAACTGATGCTCGCAATTAAAATTCAACGGTAGGATCAGGATTGTATTATTTGATTTATATATACAAGAGTTCTTACATTCTTTAAATCACTAGCACGCTTTACGCTTACCGTAATCTACATATCATTCTTAACATAACGTGAACATGGCGCCTAACTTGGTTGAAATACGACGTCTAACGTACCCTACATACCACGCGTATTGTAACCTACATACGACGCCTAGCGTCGACTACATACCACGCCTAACGTAACGCACATATGAGGCCTCCCCATCAGCAGCTGCCTGGTCCAGAAATATTAGTGGTAGGTAAATATGGAGGGCGTGGTGTACACATCGGGGCTTGGTTTGAGCACATTTGGAGTTGGGTATACACAGGGAAGGTAGCGAGTGCATGGTGTACACGTGATGGGCGTGGGGTGTACATGAGGATTAGTCTGTGAACTTGGGGAGGAACGTGTACACATGGGAAGCAAAGGATTTGCCCGGGGCTTGGGTTGAAATCCTTTGCGTGAGTAGCGTATGGTGAACGAGGTGTACTTATTTTGTGAATGGTTAGCATAGTACACTCTTGAAGACGTACAAATGAAGCGCAAGTAATTTACCGGGTTTTACACTTGAAGAACGATAATATACACGTTGAGCAAGAGGACGTAAATATGAAGTACACACGGGCCACGTGGGGCGTACAGGTGTCTGCGAGGAAGTCTGGAGGTACACCACCTTCCCTCACGCTCGCCGAGCTTCGACTGACAGTATGGCGCCGGGACTGCCAGCCGACCTGCGCCTCCTAGTACCCAGCTGGACTTATAATATATTGGTTCTCTCTACATGCCCTCGCTGTTTTCAGTGCGTTGTGTTACCCATGTAATTCTGTCCATATGTATGTCGTAATGTTACCCATCTCAGTGTAGTTTGCAGTTTTACCCAAGTTTGTCCGCGTTTCTCATAGTAATATTGTACAGGTTGATATGTTCATCTTGTTAGTGAATATATCACAACTCATTCCTTGAGTGCACATTCCGCCACTCATCCTTCTAGAGTACCTCGTCACCAAAACAAAGGACCAGTGGGCTCACGATGTATATGAACAAAAACATACACTAACAAATTTGGCAACACTGCGTATTTTGAATATTTCCATATCTAACCGTTAACAGCTAAACTCGAGATTTGTTTCATTCATTTCCTGCCTAAATCACAGTAACGAGAACTCTTTACTGAACCATTTCTTGGCATAACTACGCATAAACCCTCAATAAATAATCAAAATGATTTAAATTTGAGAAAAGTTTCTTATTGCATGATACAAATCATGTCTCGCGTCAGCTGGTTGCCAGATGTGTACTGATTAATTAAAGCTAGCGATACTATTTTTCAATCATCCTCTGAGCGAAAATATATCTATGAGAACAACTAGTTGATTCGTCATTTGTAATCAACTCCTGTTATATTAAGAAATTATATTTTCAAAATGTTATCCTTATAAAATTTCAGCCAATTCGGCATACACAAGTAAATACTACGTTGGCCTTAATTGCTTGTTTTGCTTGCCTATAGATATAAATGACATTTATTATAATAATGTGTAACATAATATATTCTAAAATTATCCAAAGTTAACATTGCGGATTTTTTCTAAAACCCCTTCAACCCCATTGAGGCACCGTCCCTATTTCCGAGTAATGAAGATAGACAGCCGTAAGGGAAGGAAATTTTTCGGAAATATGAAATATAGTTATATTTCAGTAGTTATATTTCGGACAGCACGCCTAATAGCAGGCGGGCTGTCCGCCTTGCTGACACAGTGTGTGCGTGTGTTTGGTTACCTTACTTTGAGGTTACCTTGAGGTGCTTTGGGGCTTAGCGTCCCCGCTGCCCGGTCGTCGACCAGGCCTCCTCGTTGCTGGACTGATCAACTAGGCTGTTGGACGCGGCTGCTCGCAGCCGCGTTCAACTGTATAAACTAGCTTCACAATTGTATAATTGTGAAACTATATTGTATAAATTTTATAAACTAGCTTCACAAGATTGTCACTTGCTTAGCTAAACGAACTATGGGGTTCGGTTCCTACACCGATTATGTAACTCTGTAACTCATCTTGGAGTAGTCTTCCCAGCACTGGATCTTCTAACATCTGCAGTCTGATGCTTAGTAGATGTTTAATAGATGTATATTCAGGGCCTAATGGAGTACCTAAATTGTTTGGTCATGCGGTGGACAGTGGTTTGCTGCTCTTCTTATATACCTTGTTGTACTAATTATGATTTTTACATGTTTGTTTACTATAAGGTATATAGAGGTACTTAGGGTATAAGTGTAGTATATAGGTACTAAGGTATAGGTACAAAAGGTATAAGAGGTACTTACGATATAAGTGTAGCTGAATGTTGGAGCTAAGGACACGGAACCTTCTCAGCCTGCCTGGGCTGCTTTGCTTTGTTTATCCTTATAAAGGATAAATCCTTTTTTTTACCTAACCGCTTGGGCTGAACGGTAGAGCGACGGTCTCGCTTCGTACAGGTCGGCGTTCAATCCCCGACCGTCCAAGTGGTTGGGCACCATTCCTTCCCCCCCGTCCCATCCCAAATCCTTATCCTGACCCCTTCCAAGTGCTATATAGTCGTAATGGCTTGGCGCTTTTCCCCTCATAGTTCCCTTCCCTTATCCTGTCTTTTAAGTGATTTTTGATTCCTGTTCTATTGATCTTTAATATTATTATTCTGCCTGAATTCGTATGATGAATTCAGTTGTTGTCAAGGATAATGGGCTCTGGGTTTGGTTTTGTAATGTATATTGCAGGCGTTGAGTCACAATAACGTGGCTAAAGTATTTTGACCAGACCACACACTAGAAGGTGAAGGGGCGACTTGCACCATTATCAAGTCGCACAATTGACTTAAGAATGGTCCAGGACGGACCGAAACGTCGTCGTCCCTTTACCTTCTAGTGTGTGGTCTGGTGCATTGTATATTATTTGGAAATTTAGTTTGTTGGTACTTATATGCCATTGGTTCTGACAAAGTCGTTTATAACAATGTTACCCTGGTTTTATAGGCCAGTGACGTCTTTGATTGCCCTCGTTGGTAGATTATTCGATCACCCACCTGTTCTCCCCACCCCTCCTCCCCTCGCCCACCTCATCTCCCTATCCCACACCCCTTTTCCGGCCCCATTCCTCAATCTTACCCCCCCCCCCACCTCCACCCTCACCCACCGCATTATCCCCCATAAATTTTACCACTTATCTCTCTCATTCTTCTGGCTTTAAAGCCTCTCTCTTTCTTGCTCCTCTCCTGTCTTTGTCTTTCGCCTCGGAAAACTTCCCTCTTCTCCTCTACCTTGATCTCCTCCATTATTCGCTTTTAATAACAATAATTCATTGTGTCGGGGACAGAAAGCCAGAGTGTATTCATAGACGTTGGGCTTTTATCGTCCCCCCCCCCCCCCCACCCCTCCCCGAGGCGAATTACATACCCCGCCCAGGATACAACCCCACAACAGGCTGACTAACTCCTGAGTACCTACTTACTGCTAAGTGAACAGGACCATTTGGTGAAAAGAAATGTGCCCAAGCATTTCTGTCCCGCCCGGGATTCGAACCCTGAATTCTCGATTGTGCGTCGAGAACGAATCCGACTGTACTACCAGGACCCTTCGGGTTTATCTTTCACCCTCTTGGACTTTTTTTTCCCTCGCCTTCTATAAGTTCTTTTCTTCCTCTCACCCTCTATAATTTTTTTTCATTTTCTCACTCATCTCTATTTCTTTCTCCCACCTATATTCTTCCTCTCACCTTCTCTATTTTTGTTCTCTTTTTTTCACTCTCTCATCAAAGCCTCCCGACCCATGGAGGTCAAAATTGTATCACTATAGCCCTAAATGGCCACAAATTTTCTCATGAAAAATACAAAAAAGTTTTATGTTGATCAGACGGTAACATAAACATAAACGAATTATTTGGTAGAGTTAAATTTCACTTATGAGGATTTAGCGGTAATCTTCATGTGGTTCATTCTTAACTGAAGTCAAATAGAGATCCACGAGTCTGTCTGGTTCTCTTTGTCTGCATGTTTTGTCATCTTTTTCTTAATATTTATATGTATGTTAATTTTTGTATATTTCTATTTGTATGATCGGTCACCGGTCTATAAACTACTACTACATAATAATAACTACTACTACATAATAAACTACTACATTTTAACGGGGCCGAGGTAGGGAGGGCCGGACAGAGTTGAACAGGACTAAATGTCCTGTTCTCTGTCCTGACCCCTAAATGTACAAGAATGTAACAACTCTTGTATATCTCAAAAATGTCAACCCATGTCTTGCTTTTTTTTTAAACAACGCTGTTTGTTAACTTGTACAACTGATGATTTCTACCATGTTCCACCCCTTTTTTTATTCCTTTTTAAACACAATTTATACCTAATCCCAATTACTATTAAGTTTTACTCTTAAGTTATTTTTCCCCCCACACTTTGCCCGAAACGCTGCGCGTATTAGTGACTTTAGGTATTGTATGTACTAACTCTATCTATAAATCCAACTTTATGTTTGCAAATCTTAATATATATACTTTTCCTGAATAAAAAATTTGAATATGAATTTGATTTTGAAATTTGAATTTGAATTTGACTCGAGGACAGGTAGGCCAGAAGAAATGTAGTTAAGTTATACATCGCAACGGAAGGATAAGAGAAAACGTGTCAAAGAAAACTTAAAATCAGGGGATCCTTGAGTAAAAGGTATAATTAGAGGCAAACTAAAGACTCAAGCAAAATAAATACTTGGATAATTAACCAATATACATTGCTAGCGACAGAGGAACCATGCTATAAGTCAACAACACTGTACTCTGTAAATATTGTACTCTGTTATGATCTCGCATACACCAGTATGACGAGTATATGTTATGATCATACTTTATTGTGAACTAATGCAGCGTAGCGTAGTATCACTATTATTGTGGCTATATTATTTGACATACTCTTATGTGTATACATTATTAAGGCCGATGTATTATTGTATATGACATGACTTAAGTATCACTGTAGGTATTATACATATATGCATGACATGTATCACTGGCGTATGTACTAATATATATTTATTAATAGGATATTAAGTGCAGTAGCCTACTGTCACTTTATTAAAATTTGATATACTTTGTATTGTGAGGATATATACTAATAGGCAGTGTTTTGAGATTATGTTGTGTATATTATATTTTACTTGTATTATGGTATAACTATGTATTGATGAATATTGTATTAGGGAAGAGTGCTAACGGTTGACTTGGCTTAATTCTTTTGAATCATCTTTATCCTTGCCGGCTAAGGATAAGGATGGGGGTGGGTGGGAAGTATTCTTACTTGGTAATACTTACCAAGTAATACTTGGTAAGTATTACCAAGTCTGGGAGATGGAAATTCTTTATAAATTATTTTATTTTTCATTGTGTGCCTATATACTTATATTATGAGTTATATATCTTGTTACTCATTAGTTCGGTGTATGCTCAAGGCCCCATTAACTTGCAAAATGTTCTGATATGAGTTATAATGTTTGAAAGAGATGTGACGGTTAAGTTGCTGAGTTGACTCCGCTGTGTACTGCGGCCTCGGCGCACGTCGCCAGCTCACTGGTTGAGGGCGGATGCACTCGGTCCGACTCCTGTTCTTTGGTGGAATTATTGGTATATTAACCCTGTCTTCATATTGATGTAACTAAGAGTACTGTATGGTGATGGATCACGACTAACCAAAGTGTTCTTCTTTTTTGGGAGCTTTGTGTGACAGGTGGTAGGAGACTTTATTTTGTATTAGCAGTTTTATGAATCTGCATGGACGTACCTAGGCCCATCCTTCATGGGGATGTAGAGTGGTCGGTAGCTGAGGACTTTATTGTGATTTTGAGTGTTCTGATTGAGACTGACTCCTCCCCCACTTCATTGATTATGTGTCACCTTTATACTGTGTTCATGTCTTTGAGCATACTAGGAACTACTGTGCTACTGCGCTAGGAGGGAGCTAGTGTCAGCTAGGCCTTTGATTTGTGCTATTACTAATATGATTATCCCGAAGAACTTTGATAAAAACTATTTTTTATTTTGTTCTTGAGGAACAGTTGTACCGGATTTTACACAATTTCCCCATGCACTCGAGTCGTCAATTGTGTTTGTGTCTGAGAGGCTGCAAGATCCAAGTAAGTTCAGTAGAACTTCTGGTTGCAATTCTTTTACCATGTCGTAGCTCAGTCGATTAAGGCAGCGTCTGGGATGCTCTCGGACGTAGGTTCGAAACCTCGTCACGGCCCTTGTGTATTTGTTCAGTCACAGACATATGTAAAGATACATGTTTAAAGATACAAGTCTCTGGAAATTGAAAGTGTTCCACCAGATATTCGAAGATGAAGCCTACGAGCTAATATCCTTCCTATCCGCAAAGCACTTATAGGAAAGATGTCATGGCAGAGGTTCCTTGTTGGTGAAGGTTAAGCTGGCATGCCAGGGGTGCTTCCCACCTTCATATTGCGGCGACCTGCCTCCACCCTTCCCTCCTGGTCCTACCCACTGTGACCCCTCATGCTGGTCCCACCCATATACACCTTACACGCTTCCACCTCAAACCAACGTCACAATCTCCTCTTTAGAAGTGTGTCCCACTAGCACATAACAGCCACAACAGCGGCTGTAAAGTGTCATCTGTGGCGTGAAACCTTCACAACCACCCTTGTTGCGGGAGCAGGCCGGTGCTGGCAGTAATTTAGTATGCAAATGACGTTGATACCGCCTGGTCGCTGCTTCTCGCTGGTAGAGACAAATTAGCAAACTGTGTTCGTCAGGCTGCCTCTTCTTAGTGTGTGGATCAAAATAGATTATGGTAAGATTGTAGTATATGTTATGTTGAAGTTTGAAAACTAAGTTTTGAATCAAGTTTGCTAGCTTGATTTTATATCAGATTCACACTAATGGTTGCTAGCTTGTTTTGAGTGAGGTCCTCATTGTGTATGAAGTATAGAATGATAGCGTCCAACTCACTGGTGTATGAAGCGAGGCATGACGTCTCTACCACGCGTGTGTGGCGGCCATTACGTCTCCGACCACACACTCTTGATGTGTTTACTTTAATTATATATTAAATTTACTTTAATTATCTTATTATGTGGTTGGGTTTTTAGTTCGGTATCGTTTTTCGTAAACATAATTTTCAGATTCATTTATGCTTTTTGCGAATTTAATACGATTTAAAGTGTATTTTTCTTGTGCTTAGACGCGTTACCGTGCGGAGCGGGTTTGTTACAGTATGAATTAACCGGTTGTTACCATGATAACCGGTCTAGTTACCGTGAGGTGCGGTTGTCTCATCGTATGCACCGGCATTATTACCGTGTGGATTAGTCTTCTCCAACCTCCCCGGAGGTCAAACTACCAGCCCCTCACACCACTTACATCGTAACAAGTTTCTCCTCTACGATTACCTGCCTACTAATTAGCCCAAATTTCCGCCATATTTCTTGATATAATAATCGGCTTTTGCCTTCCTTCGTTGGCTGTTTCATTAAAAACATTATTTAAAGTGAGTAAATTTCACTCTGTTGTTGCCAATCCAGAGAAGTTAAGTCACCTGTGTGGGGCATAACTTTCGTGCAATGAGGGGGCAAAAGTAGCACTCTTGACCGTGTTGCCAGACTTGGCAACTGTGACCACGAACCAATTCCCGTCACCATCATCTTTTCCATCAGCATTTCAGCAGCAATAGAAATATTTTATAAACAATAATAATAATAATAATAATATTAATAATAATAATAATCGTGTTTATCATGTTGTGTTTCTGAATTGGCAGTATTACCAGGCACTGCCACAATGTACTCAGGTGCCATGTGACTGTGGCACCTGTATGTCACAATTACAAATAAATGGCAACATTATCTGAGTGGCGCACAATATCATGGTGTTCTGTTGTAAACCAAAATCAAATATTATACTCAGCAGTTTTGTCGATTGCGGCCAGTTGCCACGGCTCGCCATATTCCCCGCACCTCCCCGGGATGGGGAATTACGGCACCAACAATGGAAAATAGCGAGGCCAGAGAAGATCTATAAATTTCGACCATATCTTCTCCTAATGCTTATCGACGGAGCTACATGAATCACTTAACTGAGCGACTTTGTAAAGTGAATAACTCAAGTCAAACTGGAGCGTTCCAGAGACAAGAGCGCTTCTTGTCCATGGCCAAATTAAGTTGGTCATGTGCTGTGCTCCCTGGTGGCGGGTTGTGCTCCCTGGTGGCGGGTTGTGCTCCCTGGTGGCTGGTTGTGCTCCCTGGTGGCGGGTTGTGCTCCCTGGTGGCTGGTTGTGCTCCCTGGTGGCGGGTTGTGCTCCCTGGTGGCGGGTTGTGCTCCCTGGTGGCGGGTTGTGCTCCCTGGTGGCTGGTTGTGCTCCCTGGTGGCTGGTTGTGCTCCCTGGTGGCTGGTTGTGCTCCCTGGTGGCGGGTTGTGCTCCCTGGTGGCTGGTTGTGCTCCCTGGTGGCGGGTTGTGCTCCCTGGTGGCTGGTTGTGCTCCCTGGTGGCGGGTTGTGCTCCCTGGTGGCTGGTTGTGCTCCCTGGTGGCGGGTTGTGCTCCCTGGTGGCGGGTTGTGCTCCCTGGTGGCGGGTTGTGCTCCCTGGTGGCTGGTTGTGCTCCCTGGTGGCGGGTTGTGCTCCCTGGTGGCTGGTTGTGCTCCCTGGTGGCGGGTTGTGCTCCCTGGTGGCGGGTTGTGCTCCCTGGTGGCGGGTTGTGCTCCCTGGTGGCTGGTTGTGCTCCCTGGTGGCTGGTTGTGCTCCCTGGTGGCTGGTTGTGCTCCCTGGTGGCGGGTTGTGCTCCCTGGTGGCTGGTTGTGCTCCCTGGTGGCGGGTTGTGCTCCCTGGTGGCGGGTTGTGCTCCCTGGTGGCGGGTTGTGCTCCCTGGTGGCGGGTTGTGCCCCCTGGTGGCGGGTTGTGCTCCCTGGTGGCGGGTTGTGCTCCCTGGTGGCGGGTTGTGCTCCCTGGTGGCGGGTTGTGCTCCCTGGTGGCGGGTTGTGCCCCCTGGTGGCGGGTTGTGCTCCCTGGTGGCGGGTTGTGCTCCCTGGTGGCTGGTTGTGCTCCCTGGTGGCGGGTTGTGCTCCCTGGTGGCTGGTTGTGCTCCCTGGTGGCGGGTTGTGCTCCCTGGTGGCTGGTTGTGCTCCCTGGTGGCGGGTTGTGCTCCCTGGTGGCTGGTTGTGCCCCCTGGTGGCGGGTTGTGCTCCCTGGTGGCGGGTTGTGCTCCCTGGTGGCGGGTTGTGCTCCCTGGTGGCGGGTTGTGCTCCCTGGTGGCGGGTTGTGCTCCCTGGTGGCGGGTTGTGCCCCCTGGTGGCGGGTTGTGCTCCCTGGTGGCGGGTTGTGCTCCCTGGTGGCGGGTTGTGCTCCCTGGTGGCGGGTTGTGCTCCCTGGTGGCTGGTTGTGCTCCCTGGTGGCGGGTTGTGCTCCCTGGTGGCTGGTTGTGCCCCCTGGTGGCGGGTTGTGCTCCCTGGTGGCGGGTTGTGCTCCCTGGTGGCGGGTTGTGCTCCCTGGTGGCGGGTTGTGCTCCCTGGTGGCGGGTTGTGCCCCCTGGTGGCGGGTTGTGCTCCCTGGTGGCGGGTTGTGCTCCCTGGTGGCGGGTTGTGCTCCCTGGTGGCGGGTTGTGCTCCCTGGTGGCGGGTTGTGCTCCCTGGTGGCGGGTTGTGACCCCTGGTGTCTGGTTGTGCTCCCTGGTGGCGGGTTGTGCTCCCAGGATAAAATTTCAGCTTTAAGTTTGTCGATCTCGGTCTTTATCGAAAGAGAGAGCTCTCTGAAAGCCTGGGAAGAAATCGTATCCATCATTAAATAAACATTGTTAAAAAGACAGCCCACGTGTCCTTAACAATCCGTCCATCATAACAACAGACAGTCTTCGGGCCCTGAACAACCCTTCCATTAGAAGAGTGTCATGGGCAAAAGGACTCTTATTTTCCCGTCTGTGTGATCTTTAAGTTGTGTTTAGAGCAGGTTTTGCTAAAGATTAATACTCCAAATTCAGTTTAGAATTTACGGCATTTTAGAATTCGTCTTGACGAATTTACGGCATTTTAGAATTCGTCTTGACGTTCGTGGACACAAGATCTGCATCCATTGCTACGAAAACGCTTATTTAGAACATCAGAATACTAACGTATCACCACAAATTCCGCGACCGAAAGACTTGTATGAGATATATTGCTTTTTAGTGGTTATATGATGAAATAATTTGATTAAATGAGCTTCGTTTGATAATAATGATTTGGATAAGGTAAGTTATATTAACTTAGGATACCTAATTGCTAATTATGTGAAGTTATTCGTACAATTTTGTTCTATTGTTTAACCTGGAGTCTTGACAAAAATGGCCGCTTGTTCAGCCCATCCTCCTAAAATGCTAGTACTTATAGAAACTATTTGGTCGAAAGTACCAATATGTACTGTTGGACCTGCCTAAAAATTAAACTTTTGTACTATTAGTTTTGTAAACAAAAATCATCCAAACCTAAATATTTCTAGGCCTAGCATAACACATGTGCTAACTATATTAAGCCAAATAAAGCATATACTGGTCCCAGGATTGTTTGGGCAGGTTAGGTTAGATTAGTTTTTATGTGCATTTCCAAGCTAATAGATTGTCATTTGGGCTAATTGAATAATGCAAAATGTGAACTTTTGGGGGTTCAAAGGTACATATTTGAACGTCTGATCAAATACTTGATAAAAGAATAAAATCATTTTAGCAGGCTGGACTGTCTTATTTTGTGGGTTTCAATATATATGCTGAGTGAAGAGAACTTGATATGCGCAGTTTTTTACTATACAATAATTTTTAATTTTTTAAAAGTGACAAATATTTGCTTTCGTTATGAAAGATACATTAAATAATATTTTGATAGAAAAGTATATTAGGCAACGTCACCTCATCTAACTATTCAGATAATGTGAGTAATAATTGTGAGCATTAAAAATCACTAATTTTAAAACCAATTATATCTATTGAACGCAATAAGTAAATCAATTAACTAATCTACTTTGAAATTCTTATACTAAAATTTTTAATTTACATAAGTATTTAATTCAGACTTTATTGTCTTTGGAAGATCTTTGAAGAGCGAGTGACTGTGGGAGAGTGGAGACCTGAAGCCCTGAGAGTTCCCTGACTGGTTGACAGTCATCACTAACCAACAGAAAACAGAATCCCGTCATAACACCGTCAATTAATCGATTTATGAGGCTTCTCAAAACAAATACCCGTCCCCCTTTCACCTCCGGTATAATTTCCTCTCCATAACAGATAATATAATAATATAATAGCCTCTGCAACCTCCCCTTCCACACACACAAACTCCCATGATTTATTATTCTACATAAAAGATTCAAGCCTCTGCTTTCCTTGATTGATGTCTCTTTATAACAGGCACCTTCCCGGGGTTATCCCGCCCTGGGCACCCGCCCTGGGTGGCTAAACCCCCCGCCCTGGGTAGGAGGGCCGCCCTGGGTGACTGGGCCGACCTGGGTGCTGGGCCCCCGTGAGTGCTGGGCCCCCGTGGGTGCTGGGCCCCCGTGGGTGCTGGGCCGCCCTGGGTGGCTGGGCCGCCCTGGTTAAACGGACGGCAGCATAAAAAAGTGTGTCGTAATTACTCATGTTTCCGATCACTGATTTTTCGCTGGAAAAAAATGATGGATTACAGCATTTATATGGAAATGAGAACGCTACACACTGAAACTGGTGAGATACGTAGCGTTCTTTCCTCAACTATTCGCTCACTGCGCTTTTCCTATATATTTCGGTCATTCCCCCGACACCTTTGATCTCTAATATATCACTATAGGTGTGTTTAGCTTCCTCTTGACCCGACTGATTATATTTTCCTTCACACGAGGTTATGCGCTCCATGGAGGCAAGATTATAACTGTTTTCAATAACCTCTTCACTAATACAATGAAATAGGATCAGTTTCCACTTTGGAATTTTTCCCTTGTATATTGTAATAATTGTGATAATATATATATTTTTACTTAATTTTTCATTATGGAAAATAATTTCAGCAAATAGATGTTTCCAGTGCATGATATAGGCTCCAGAGACTCAACGTTGTGTGGATAGAGGATATCGAGGATAACAGGATAGAGGATAACAACTCCTGTGGTCTGGGAAACAACGAAAACAACCTTAGATTCGCCCTGAAATGAGTTAGACATTACTTAGTGTCATCTTCAGTGTTTCTCAACTTATGTTCTAGACACCCAACCCACATTTCTGGAAGTCATGGAATTGTCGATATTTTCGGTCTATCCTGGACCATTATTATGTCGTGTAATGGGTAAATTAAATTTATAAGGTAAGGGAGTGAGGTGATAGGCAAGAAGGTCTAAGAATAGAAGTAAGGTAAAAGGTATAGGAAATAGGTTTGAAGTGTAGGAAAAGGTTGAAGTATGAGAATATTTGGAAATAATATTTCTAATATTATATACGTCTTCCTTATTCCCATATTTCAAACCTATTCCTTTGACTCTTATCTCACTCCTAACCTCATCCTCTCACTCTCTAACGTCACATATTTACTTTCTCTACATCTCTTTAACCATAACTCGACTTGATACGATCCAGGACGGACCGAAACTTCGTCAATTACTTTATTTTGAGACAGGTGGGTTGGGTGTAAAATGTTCAGCCTCGTTGTTGTGACTGTCTCCATAGTTTGTGTGCTGATCCAAATGTTGAACTGCCTAACCTAATTAACAGAACATAATAAGAAAAATGAATATAATCATCAATAGATGAGCGCATTTGTATTTTTATATAAAACTTTGACGGTGAAGTAACAGGTTAAGTCATAGAGAGTGAAATGTGAGTCGAGAAGTCCATAGGCTTAATGTATCATAGGTGATGCTAAAAAAATCCCCATCACACAGGATGGTTAGTCATACAGAGGCATGTGATAAGCGGTCTGCATCCGGAGTCTGACAGTGCAGACCGCTTATCACATGCCTCTGTATGACTAACCATCCTGTGTGATGGGGATTTTTTAGCATCACCTAGTTAGCTTTTTTGACACACTGTACTCCACTTCATATAGTCTAGGGTAGCTGCACTAATGCAGATTTACCTAATGTGTTAAAAAAAAAAAAAAATGTCTTCTACTTTTTTTAACTATATGACCCATGTACACTCTTTGTCACTATAATGCGCAGAGCTTTCCAAGTAGTTCACAACTTATTCCTGTAATGGCGGCTGGAAACGTGCAGTCAATTCATCCGCGTTAGTATAGTTTGAACAATGAACTCTCGACCAGTGTAAAATGTGGATTGGGGATAAGATGACTACAAGATTAATGTGAACTATGCTTGTAGATGACAGGCCCGTGAGGCACTTATGTATACAGGCTCCTTGGGTGTTGAATTATTTGTTCTCTGAGGAGGTGAGCATTTTGGAACCAGGATAATGAACCTGGAAATATCCAAGCAGAGCGGTAATAGTTCCAGCCCTGTGTCCAAATAAAACACACACACACACACACTGTATATAATAATGAACTAAAGACAATCCCTCTACAATCCAAGCACACACTCTGCTCTTCACATATATTTCACTGAGAAAATACTGCCATTATTTTGGTCCTTTGCTGATATCAACCAATTCAGGAACAAATTCACTTGACAGCGTCCTCTTTCACGCGAGTGCGTGTCCAATTTGTCCGCCTGATGGACTCAGCATCAATATCACTTTCATCAAACTGCTTCCATCAGTCTTCCGGTTGTTCTTCTTCCTTCCATCCCATTCATCCATCCTCTTGTTCCTATCTCCACTTGTACATCCATCCCTTTGTTCCTTCAGTCACTTCATCTTTCCACCACTGGTTCTTCTGTCCACTGGTTCATCCGCTCATTTGTTTCTTTAGGGACTTGTCATCAATATAACTCGCCATTGAGTTATAGTTATTAATTTTTTTGACCACTGTTTAATGTCGGGGAAACAGTTAACCTGACCGGTGGTGAATAGTTAATTTGTTTGTTGGTGAACCGTAAATATTGTTGGTTGTGGAGAGGTACTGTGGCAGGTGGTGAAGGGATATGGTTGGTGATGAGAGGCAGTGTGGTGACGTCTGTGAGGCGCTCGTCCAGCCGTCACCACACCCCCCTCAGCTCCCAGGGCCTCGCGGCGGTCATATGGATGTGTTCTGTATGTTGCTGTTGTGTACACACTCCACGCTTCTCCACCCTCTCTTCCTCTCTCATGACCACTCCTCACACTCTCTCTCTCTCTCTCTCTCTCTCTCTCTCTTCCTCTCTCATGACCACTCCTCACTCTCTCTCTCTCTCTCTCTCTCTCTCTCTCTCTCTCTCTCTCTCTCTCTCTCTCTCTCTCTCTCTCTCTCTCTCTCTCTCTCTCTCTCTCTCTCAGTCTCTCTCTCTCTCTCTCTCTCTCTCTCTCTCTCTCTCTCTCTCTCTCTCTCTCTCTCTCTCTCTCTCTCTCTCTCTCTCTCTCTCTCTCTCTCTCTCTCTCTCTCAGTCTCTCTCTCTCTCTCTCTCTCTCTCTCTCTCTCTCTCTCTCTCTCTCTCTCTCTCTCTCTCTCTCTCTCTCTCTCTCTCTCTCTCTCTCTCTCTCTCTCTCTCTCACGTTTTTCATTATTATTGTTTTTCCAATTTGTGGTTCTTGAGAAACTTTTACAGAACAAGTTGTGCTTGTCTTGTGGGGCACCAGGGTCGCATCCCACAGCTGGCACTGCCTCACACTCCACAGCTGGCACTGCCTCACAGCCCACAGCTGGCACTGCCTCGCACCCCCGTTTTTTTACATGATGCCTCGATAGGGTAAGCGCGTTGCATCAATCCGTACGTCTCTAGTTAGGCAAGACGGTTGCATTTTTTACGGAGTGAGAAATCGAGAGACTGATCAGTCATGAGGGGACAGTTACCTGTGTGAGAGGAGGGAGGAAGCATTGTTACATTACCATATTCAGCGCTTATGTTAGAAAAGAGATTCGTAATTTTAAGCCTATTATAGAAATTAGAATATAAATTGCATTTGGTGATTATTATACATACGATTGGGTAAACACGCACGCACACACACACACACACACACACAAACACACACACAGGCTGACTCCATACACAGTTTCAAGTGTAGATATGATAGAGCCCAATAGACTCAGGAATCTGTACACCTGTTGATTGACGGTTGAGAGGCGGGAACCAAAGAGCCAGAGCTCAACCCCCGCAAACACAACTAGGTGAGTACACACACACACACTTCTGTCTTTTTGTTGGAAGACAGAAGAGTTAAGGGGGACATGATCACCACATTCAAGATTCTCAATGGAATCGATAGGGTAGATAAAGACACGCTATTTAACACAAGGGGCACACGCACTAGAGGACACAGGTGGAAACTGAGTGCGCAAATGAGCCACAGAGATAATAGAAAGAACTTTTTTAGTGTCAGAGTGGTTGACAAATGGAATGCATTAGGAAGTGATGTGGTGGAGGCTGACTCCATACACAGTTTCAAGTGTAGATATGATAGAGCCTAATAGGCTCAGGAACCTGTACATCTGTTGATTGACGGTTGAGAGGCGGAACAAAAGAAACAAAAGCTCAACCCCTCAAGCACAATTAGGCGAGTACAATTAGGTGAGTATACACACACACCCACACAAATGAGCCACAGAGACATTAGAAAGAATTTTTTCAGTGTCAGAATAGTTAGTAAATGGAATGCACTAGGAAGTGATGTGGTGGAAGCTGACTCCATACACAGTTTCAAATGTAGATATGATAGAGCCCAGTAGGCTCAGAAATCTGTACACCAGTTGATTAACAGTTGAGAGGCGGGACCAAAGAGACAAAGCTCAACCTCCGCAAGCACAACTAGGTAAGTACACACACACACACACATAGACTTACAAACAATATTCCTAATAAGAGAGGCTATAACGAAACAACGCAGGTACAGGGAATGGTAAATCTTTCTACCACACAAGATTTATATATACACACTTACATATATATATCGTCACCCTTCTAAAGATGTATTATTAAATATGAAAGTACTTAAGGAAATTCCTGTTACAATTCTTCCTCAGTGTTCTGACACTGTCATATATATATATATATATATATATATATATATATATATATATATATATATATATATATATATATATATATATATGTATATATATATATATATATATATATATATATATATATATATATATATATATATATATATATATATATATATATACATATATATATATATACATTCAAAGAAACATAATTCTTCATGTTTTCCAGTCTGTTGGAATTAATAACTTTGATTCTATTAGAATATTTTTAACTACTGAAGAAGAGGGAATCAATTTCATTATAGAATCACCGTCGACCCTACTCCTAAATTCCTGGTACTTGGTTCCCCTGGTTCCGGGCTTCCCGGTACCTCGATCCCCGGTGCTTGGCTTCCCTGGCTCTAACCACCGCCATAGCTGATTACACAATGGCCAAAAATCATTAAGATATATTTCTCATACCTTAAAAACAACTTTCTTTCATGTGTTGCTCTATGATCGCTCAATAACACCTAAGTATCATTATGGTGGGCCCGGGATGTGAAGTATGGCAGAGAACGCAACAATATGAAATCGATATGATAAATTTTTAAATTACAGGTGACTATTGGCGGGGGCGGGGCGGCGTTTTGGCGGTCTTTTCAGAGTCCGGATGCGACCATCAGTTGACGATGGGTATCAGAGTGGGGCGGTCGCATTTCGATGCCCCGCTGTCTGGAAAGTGTTTTTATAACATTGTGCGTGTGCGTGTTTAGTTGTTAATTACTTGTGATTCCGTAATGAAGAGTATCGCTGTAGTTAATACTTCTAGTGACAAGATTTAGCGAGGACCACGTGGCCGACGGCAGCGTCACACAGGTGAGCAGGCAGACATGTCTTGTTATAAACCTTTGTCAGGAAGATATGTAACGGCAAGTGTTCCTGTGACTAAGCAGGTGTGTCACACCTGCACCTGACACACCGTGTCAGGTGAGGCACCGCCGGGCCAGGTGTAACACCGCCGGGCCAGGTGTAGCACCGCCGAGCCAGGTGTAGCACCGCTGGGTCAGATGTAGCACCACTGGATCAGATGTAGCACCGCCGGGCCAGGTGTACCATCGCCGGGCCAGGTGTAGCACCGCCGGGCCAGGTGTAGCACCACCGGGCCAGGTGTAGCACCGCCGGGCCAGGTGTAGCACCACCGGGCCAGGTGTAGCACCACTGGGCCAGGTGTAGCACCGCCGGGCCAGGTGGAGCACCGCCGGGCCAGGTGGAGCACCACCGGGCCAGGTGTAGCACCGCCGGGTCAGGTGTAGCACCACCGGGCCAGGTGTAGCACCACCAGGCCAGGTGTAGCACCACCGGGTCAGGTGTAGCACCGCCGGGCCAGGTGTAGCACCGCTGGGCCAGGTGTAGCACCGCCGGGCCAGATGTAGCACCGCCGGGGCAGATGTAGCACCGCCGGGGCAGGTGTAGCACCGCCGGGCCAGATGTATCACAGCGGGGTGATATATATTTCTCATACCTTAAAAGCAACTTTCTTTCATGTGTTGCTCCTTGATCGCTCAATAACACCTAAGTATCATCCTTGGTGAACCAGGGATGCGAAGTATGGCAGAGGACGCAACAATATGAAATCGATACGATAATTTTTTAAATTACAGGTGACTATTGGCGGGGGCGGGGCGGCGTTTTGGCGGTCTTTTCAGAGTCCGGATGCGACCATCAGTTGACGATGGGTATCAGAGTGGGGCGGTCGCATTTCGATGCCTCGCTGTCTGGAAAGTGTTTTTATAACATTGTGCGTGTGCGTGTTTAGTTGTTAATTACTTGTGATTCCGTAATGAAGAGTATCGCTGTAGTTAATACTTATAGTGACAAGATTTAGCGAGGACCACGTGGCCGACGACAGCGTCACACAGGTGAGCAGGCAGACACGTCTTGTTATAAACCTTTGTCAGGAAGATATGTAACGGCAAGTGTTCCTGTGACTAAGCAGATGTGTTACACCTGCACTAGACACACCGCGTCAGGTGAGGCACCGCCGGGCCAGGTGCTGCACCGCCGAGCCAGGTGTAGCACCGCTGGGTCAGATGTAGCACCACTGGGTCAGGTGTAGCACCGCCGGGCCAGGTGTAACACCGCCGGGCCAGGTGTAGCACCGCCGGGCCAGGTGTAACACCGCCGGGCCAGGTGTAGCACCGCCGGGCCAGGTGTAGCACCGCCGGGCCAGGTGTAGCACCGCCGGGTCAGGTGTAGCACCGCCGGGCCAGGTGTAGCACCGCTGGGCCAGATGTAGCACCGCTGGGTCAGATGTAGTACCGCTGGGTCAGATGTAGCACCGCCGGGCCAGGTGTAGCACCGCCGGGCCAGGTGTAGCACTGCCGGGCCAGATGTAGCACCGCCGGGCCAGGTGTAGCACCACCGGGCCAGGTGTAGCACCGCCGGGCCAGATGTAGCACCGCCGGGGCAGATGTAGCATCGCCGGGCCAGATGTATCACAGCGGGGTGATATATATTTCTCATACCTTAAAAGCAACTTTCTTTCATGTGTTGCTCCTTGATCGCTCAATAACACCTAAGTATCATTATGGTGGGCCAGGGATGCGAAGTATGGCAGAGGACGCAACAATATGAAATCGATACGATAAAGTTTTAAATTACAGGTGACTATTGGCGGGGGCGGGACGGCGTTTTGGCGGTCTTTTCAGAGTCCGGATGCGACCATCAGTTGACGATGGGTATCAGAGTGGGGCGGTCGCATTTCGATGCCTCGCAGTCTGGAAAGTGTTTAATAGCCTTGTGCGTGTGTGTGTTTAGTTGTTAATTACTTGTGATTCCGTAATGAAGAGTATCGCTGTAGTTAATACTTCTAGTGACAAGATTTAGCGAGGACCACGTGGCCGACGGCAGCGTCACACAGGTGAGCAGGCAGACATGTCTTGTTATAAACCTTTGTCAGGAAAATATGCGACGGTAAGTGTTCCAGTGACTAAGCAGGTGTGTCACACTTGCACCTGACACACCGTGTCAGGTGTAGCACCGCCGGACCAGGTGTAGCACCGCCGGGCCAGGTGTAGCACCGCCGGGCCAGGTGTAGCACCGCCGGGCCAGGTGTAGCACCGCCGGACCAGGTGTAACACCGCCGGGCCAGGTGTAGCACCGCCGAGCCAGGTGTAGCAGCGCCGAGCCAGGTGTAGCACCGCCAGACCAGGTGTAGCACCGCCGGGCCAGGTGTAGCACCGCGGGGCCAGGTGTAGCACCGCCGGGCCAGGTGTAACACCGCCGGGCCAGGTGTAGCACCGCCGAGCCAGGTGTAGCACCGCTGGGTCAGATGTAGCACCGCTGGGTCAGATGTAGCACAGCTGGGTCAGATGTAGCACCGCCGGGACAAATGTAGCACCGCCGGGCCAGGTGTAGCACCGCCGGGCCAGGTGTAGCACCGCTGGGTCAGATGTAGCACCGCTGGGTCAGATGTAGCACAGCTGGGTCAGATGTAGCACCGCCGGGACAGATGTAGCACCGCCGGGCCAGGTGTAGCACCGCCGGGCCAGGTGTAGCACCGCCAGGCCAGGTGTAGCACCGCCAGGCCAGGTGTAGCACCGCCGGGCCAGGTGTAGCACCGCCGGGCCAGGTGTAGCACCGCCGGGCCAGATGTAGCACCGCCAGGCCAGCTGTAGCACCGCCGGGCGAGGTGTAGCACCGCCAGGCCAAGTGTAGCACCGCCGGGCCAGGTGTAGCACCGCCTGGCCAGGTGCAGCACCGCCGGGCCAGGTGTAGCACCGCCGGGCCAGGTGTAGCACCGCCGGGCCAGGTATAGCACCGTCAGGACCGGTGGAGCACCGCCGGGCCAGATGTAGCACTGCCTGGCCAGGTGTAGCACCGCCGGGCCAGGTGTAGCACCGCCGGGCCAGGTGTAGCACCGCTGGGTCAGATTAGCACCGCTGGATCAGATGCAGCACCGCTGGGTCAGATTTAGCACCGCTGGGTCAGATGTAGCACTGCTGGGTCAGATTTAGCACCGCCGGGCCAGATGTAGCACTGCCAGACCTCTCACAATCCTTGTTCCTTCCTAACCCGTCTTGTGTAGCTTAATGTTAAGAATAATCCAAGAATGCCCTGCTGCTTGACACGGCTGTTCTGTAGTACCGTGAGAATAAGTGAACGCTCCAGTGCGCGGCTTTACTGGTACTCTCGTCTGGGTAATGATCGCGTCATAGAAATCTCTACACTTGATGAAGCAGTGATTAGTACTGATAATGGTGAACTGTAACATAGCACACCTGAGACAAGAGTCCCGTAGGTGTATCGTAAAACGTTCTTTAGGCTAGGCACATATATAATGACTTTGGGTTAGTATAAATTGAGGTTGCCTTATATGATCCAATAGGCCTAATGTAGTTTCTTTTTTACTTATGTAGTTTCCACCTGCACACTAGGAAATACATTTTGTTCTCATCATTGTAGGAATAAAAAATAATAATAAGTATATTAGCTGATTTCATTTTAATATTGTATGAGCGCTAGCTATTTCATTCGTATTGTTAATTGTACTCGCGATTCACATGTTTCCGAAAATAAAGTAAATTCAAGGGAATGTTATAGTTATATAGGAAATAAAATAACTGGATGTGGCTTTTGGTCCTATTGACCCCTCAGAAGACGCCAGGAGGTTCTGAGGTTCTGTGAATCTATACGAGGCTACGAGTCAACTAACATAGCTTCAGGTCTGAATGAGGTGTTATACCTGTTACCTATCGTACGTTACGGCTCGTGATCCTACAGCAGCCAAACTTTAATAAGTCTAGGGATACGACACAACTGCTGTTCTCAATAGCGAATCACCAGTATAACCCCTTAATAAGTACTGAGCACAAAATAGAATCTTCATAGGACTGAAGAATAAAGATACTAAGTATATATATATAATTTATATTAAATAAATCTCAAAGGCAAACAGATGATTATATGGTCACAATATATCACATTAAAAATATCACTGTAACTTCCAGACATTAAATCAATACTAAGAATAATTATATGGCTAGAATAAAAGAATGACTTAACTCCAACAAGTGTTATCTCCCCGGTTTCTGCTCAGCTACTGAACTCTCGCTCTGTCGCCACCCACATTCTCACCTCCCGTCTGCCTCATCCCAGGATGAGGGATGGAAACTAAGGACTTTTTAATATTATAAACTAATTGAACAACCACTTGTTCTCAAAACACATAAGACTGCAAGTTACATATAATAGTTACTTACAAAATATATAAGTATAATGACACCTGTTTAATTACAGTATATAAAACATTTCCTAACTAAATAAAAGTGACAACTGGAACTCTCAAACTGAACAGGTCCAGCTTTCCCGTATCAATCAAGTAATAGACGTGTGCAGAGACAACCGCTCTCCTGTCCACTGACGCTGCCAAACCATACGACAATTTACCCAAAACACAATGTGTGTACATATACATGCAATGATAAAATAAAATAATATTTATTTTAAATTTATATACGTATTCTGCTAGGAGTACGTAACACTTCCACCTCCAAGAAAAAAAATGCAATAGATTGAAGATCCATGGCATTTTTTCAAAGTAAAATGTATGACACTTGAGATTTATGGTATTAATTACACCAAACATGTATAAGTAATTAGAACACATCTCTGGACAAAAATGAAAACACTCCAAATATAGTTTTACAGGAAACTCAGAAATTTCAGTCTTATGACTATGTTCTACATATGTGTCACTGGAGTATGCAAATTTATCTCTCCAAGGGACTATCTCATTTATTTCACTTTGTTTTAGATCATATTTCACACTCCTATCTACAACAGTATCATTAGAAGCATGAATAGAATTGTCAATAAAGGTAGCTGCTTTCACACAGTTATCATGGCAATTTTGCTTTTCATATGTTTCTACTATTTCTTCAAGATCAGTTTCATTTTTCCATGTGATTCCTTTTCCACATGGTGAATTTTCCCAAGATAGCCTCGATTTTCCATTACTCCCTTTTTCTGGAGCTGAACTGCTTAATTGAAGCAGGCTGTATGTTGAGTTGAGCTGGGACTTCTCCTGGGTATGCTCTGACACAGACATCTGCTCATCACTCTTGATCCTCTGTGGAACACATACTCTCGCCCAATGGATACTAAAATTAGAGAAAGTAGCATTAAACCTCACAATTATGCATAAAACTTTCCCATTCATAGAACCTTCCGAAACACAAGACACCGACTTATCAAACCTTTGACCTTCCAACCAAGAAATACAACCCAAGATAAGTGCAAAGACTACCTGATCGAACTGACTCAGATGATCCATAAGGAACACAGAAATCAATTGCCTCATAACTCTGTCATAACGATCAGTGAAAGAAAACAGGCATATGCCTAGGCACCATATCTCAATCATAACTCTCAAAACAAGTTCACACCCTCTGATGGTGAACTTGAACACAACACCCACATTCATCAACCGTCTAGTCTTCCAAGAGACTAAATAAAACATGCCGAAAACTTTACAACCTTCACCATCACTTCCCAAGTGATTTACGTCTGATGACAACCAATCAACCAAGAGGTTTAAGGGTCTGAACATCTTGAAGATGAACAGCAGATTACCTGGAAAACGCCCAAGGACAATCTGAAACCCTTCACAATAATTAACTCTAGGTAGGATAACCTTATCCTCCAACTTGAATTGCACACCTGGAGCCTCAAACATCTGCTCCCCAGTATGATTTAATCTTTCACCCACAATATGACTCTGAAAGTCAACTCCAATATGACTCTGAAAATCACCACACTTGAGTGGAACATACACTTTTATCACTCGTGCATCAAAATTACCTGGATCTGAATATAGAGACACTGCTCTAGCATAACTCACCACTTCCTCAGAACTGGATGCACAACCTACTTGAGTAAACTCTCTCTGCTCCACCACAAGGCTTGACAAAGATGTCCCACAGTCCATTACTTCACAAGAAAATGGCTCCTGCAGAATAAAAGTAGATTTCAACATCCTACACACACTCTGACTCAATGTACACAATGAGAAATACGTCCTCCACATAGAATAAGAATCACAACTCCTCAACTTAGATCCAATTGCTGCTTTACCACTCTTAATGATTTTACCAAAATTTCCTCCCATGACTTCTGGAGCTGCTTGGAGTACTGTCTGCTCACAATCAACAATATCACTACCAAGCTGGGTCACATCCTCACAGACAACTGAAGAGGGAGGCTCAATGGGTCTCCATCTACTCAACAGAAGCTGATCCTCTGGCTGCTTTCCCACACTCTCCAAAACTGGATCTACAGTACAGACTGTCTCCTTGCTTCTCTCTGAAATCTTAGGGTCAGTTCTACTCAAAGCACATAAATGAAGGGAATCTGAAGCGAGCGGGCAAGTAACAGGTAGTTTGACCTCCTCCCCTATTATATCACCTTGACTAGGGTGAGGCGGGGCCTCTACAACGGACTTACTCTCGACAACTGATTCTAAACTTGGAGTGAGCGGGAATACTTCTGCCAACCCGACATCTTGTCCTAAACCATTCACTTGGCTGGAATACAGAGTCGTGGCTTTTAAGTTTCTCTCAACTCCTGGCACAACGTTCGTAGTGAGCGGGCAAGACAATGGTACATGGACATCCTTTCCCAATTTATTGGAATAAAGCAGAGTCATAGTATCAGGCTTACTCTCAACAACTGAATCGGCCACACAGGAATCTGGAACAACCACATCCCACTTCTCCACTGAAGGGGTACTGGTTACTGGAACAAATGCTTGAGTAACAACATCAGAACTGACAACTGGATTTATATTAGTACTGACATCAGCACAGGTAGAATGGACAAAACCATCTTCTACAACAGGTTCATTCATAGAACTAACTTCAGCACAGGCAGAATAAACATGGTCTGCAACTGGCTGTTTACACAAACGGGGATCATTCTCACCCACAACATGATTTATGGCCACATCATTACCCAATATAACATCCACACCTGGGATGGGCAACTGTGTACTAACACCCACAGTGCATAAACGTGGTGTAATGGTGGATCTGAAATTAATGTCTATTAGAGGTACAGTTTTACATCCTGCAACACTCTGAAGAACAACAAACTTTCCTGTCTCTCTCTTTTCAACATCAGAAAGAATACTGGATGAAATTATGGTTTGGGAAGCACCTGTATCACGAAGAATAACCACTGGCTTCCACTTTCCATTAATACACAAGACTTCACCTGAAGACATATATGGTGAATACTGTTTCACCCAATTGGGGTTTACAGTTACATGTTTATTAGTAAGTTTATTTTGCACACCTCTGCAATAAATGAGACCAGTTGGTCGTAACTCAGGGTGCAATATAAAACATGAATAAATTCCATGGCCTTTTCTCTTACAATGGGAACAGGACCTTACAGTGGACACACTGGTAGAACCAACTGTAGGTTTAGAAATAACCTTATTATTATTTGACATTCCTGACAAGGAAGTAGCAGGATTAGGTTTTGTAAGAGAAGAGCTCATGGGAGTAACTGGAGTACCAGGAGGAGACTTATACTGATAAGGAGTACGGTGAGCATTGAAATTTACTCTACGACTAGACTTAGGTGAAGTGGCCGTAAACGGGGCCTTAGTCAACAACTCATGCTCATCCGCGAGCTTTGACAGCTCATCAATATCTGTTACATTCTTTTGTTCTGCCATAAAAGTAGACAACTGGTCTGGAAGACAGGACAATACTTCTTCCATTATGAGAAGATTCTTTAGAGCATCAAAATCAGTGACTGCAAGTGACTTTAACCATCTGTTGCAAAAATTCGTCTTCTGACGAGTAAAATCTGCTATTGTTTGATCCTTGATTCTCCTTAGGTTCCTGAACTTTTGCCTGTGTGCCTCTGGATTTAGCTGATATGCATTGAGGATGCTTTTCTTTACAAAGTCATAATCAAAACTATGAGCGTCAGGTAGGGATGTGAAAACCTCCTGACTACGCCCCTTGAATTGAGACTGCATAATGGCTACCCACTGATCCCTTGGCCAGTTCATACTGATGGCAATTTTATTAAAATGTGCAAAGAAAACCTCAGGATCTTCCTCATTGAACTTGGGCAACTCTATATACTTATTCATCCTGATGGGATTATTATCACTATTTGTTGAAACATTACTAGTATTTCCATGCCCAGCTGCCATACGCTGTGATTCAAGCCTGAAGTTAGTGTCAGCCATTTGTTGTTGAATCTCTAATTGCCTAGTTTGTTCCTCGGCTTGTTGCTTCTTTGTGGCTTCAAGTTGCAACTCAATTAAACCTCTCTGGTTTTGTGCCGCAATTTCTAAACGCCTAGTCTCCAGCTCCCTTTGCTGAGCTTCAGCCTCTAATATTTGCTGTTGCTGTTGAGCTTCAATCTCTCTTTGACGAGCTTCAGCCTCTAATATTTTCTGTTCTTTTTGAGCTTCAAGCTCTAATTGGCGAGCTTCTAACTCAAGACGCTTTAACGTCATCTGATCACTCGACTCCTCTCTTAACTCCTCTAGAATTTCTTCACCTAAATCCCCATTCTCAACAAAATGCGTCACAATGACTTTCAATATTTGGGCTTTAACCATTCTATTGCTGGCGGTCAAATCCAAATGATTTGCCATTTGTATTAACTCAGTCTTTTTAAGGTTCTGAATCCCTTCAAAGTCTGGGTGAGCCACCAACGCTGCAACTTTCTCCTCCATCGTTACTAACACTTGGCACTTGATTCACAACAATAATTAAAATAATGGCACTGCACTACACTTCACTGTAAAATTGTCACCACACTGAAAATTCGCTTGGCCTCACTGCACAAACAAAATATATAGGATGACTTACCTCAAAATCGTGAAACGTTGTTACTTGACACACAGGAAGGCTTGCTTGGCACATGGAATAGTTCTTAAGAAACACACAGAGACACTTGACACACTGGTACCTAGGAAGGCAAGGTTAGATTAGCATAGTTAAGTTAAAATGGGACAATATTTCCCGGCACAGGCCCCCATAACTCTTTGTTACCTATCGTACGTTACGGCTCGTGATCCTACAGCAGCCAAACTTTAATAAGTCTAGGGATACGACACAACTGCTGTTCTCAATAGCGAATCACCAGTATAACCCCTTAATAAGTACTGAGCACAAAATAGAATCTTCATAGGACTGAAGAATAAAGATACTAAGTATATATATATAATTTATATTAAATAAATCTCAAAGGCAAACAGATGATTATATGGTCACAATATATCACATTAAAAATATCACTGTAACTTCCAGACATTAAATCAATACTAAGAATAATTATATGGCTAGAATAAAAGAATGACTTAACTCCAACAAGTGTTATCTCCCCGGTTTCTGCTCAGCTACTGAACTCTCGCTCTGTCGCCACCCACATTCTCACCTCCCGTCTGCCTCATCCCAGGATGAGGGATGGAAACTAAGGACTTTTTAATATTATAAACTAATTGAACAACCACTTGTTCTCAAAACACATAAGACTGCAAGTTACATATAATAGTTACTTACAAAATATATAAGTATAATGACACCTGTTTAATTACAGTATATAAAACATTTCCTAACTAAATAAAAGTGACAACTGGAACTCTCAAACTGAACAGGTCCAGCTTTCCCGTATCAATCAAGTAATAGACGTGTGCAGAGACAACCGCTCTCCTGTCCACTGACGCTGCCAAACCATACGACAATTTACCCAAAACACAATGTGTGTACATATACATGCAATGATAAAATAAAATAATATTTATTTTAAATTTATATACGTATTCTGCTAGGAGTACGTAACAATACCATGGTGTTGATATTGATAACAGTTCTTTCACATCGAACTCCGTACATATTATCCGAATGGACCTACGAATGATTGAATAAAAATGTGGCTAGATAGGTTGGGTGATGATCATCGGGTTGTAGAGTATCCAACTTAAAAATAAAGGATTTTTATTAAACGAGCTGTTTTGAACGTGATTGTGTATATGAAAATATATATATTTACTCGTACTAAATGAACATATTCTAAATATGCATCACTAATATTTCCGTGGGGCTTCATTTGTTTGGAAAGCTTGCTAATGCGTATTTATAAATATATATAATAAAATGCCATTTTTAATTTTGTGTTTACATGTTAACGAACCGTCAATAAGTATTGTATATACATTTATTATAATTAGTTTGTTTTCGAACCCCACGATTGATGTTGATTTAATTATCCTATAGGATTAGAAGGTACAAGGCACTTGTACAGGAAAGTGGGACGACTTTTCCCCAGTAATCCTGTCAAGTTATGAAGCGTTAACCCATGCGTTAAGTGTTCTCATATATTATGTCTCCATGCGTTATTGTATCCACATGCGTTATTGTATCCCCATGCGTTATTGTGCCCATACGTTTTTGTTTGCATACGTTATTGCGTCTCCCAGTGCGTTATTGCGTCTCCCAGTGCGTTATTGCGTCTTCCCATGCGTTATGTCCCCGCGCCCCCTGTAAGGACTGGGTTTACCAATAGTACTAATTTCCTTCTTACAGGGCTCTGCTCCAAATCCAGTTATTTGCTGAATGAATATTATTTAAGTTAATATTGTTCATTATATCTAGTACGTGTTTGGAAGAAGTATAAATAAATAATGCGACCAGTAAAAGTAATAAAGTTTATTAACAGTGATTATAGGCTATTCCATGACTGACAAGTTAGTCTCTTCTAATACAATACCCATGAACTTCACCTACTAGTTCTAAACACTCCCTTATATTCCTCCTGAGACTGATGGATGCCTACTACTAATCTACCTCAAAAACATTCAAATATTACTTAATTAGTTCCTTACAAGGTAAGCGTGACGCGCTTCTTGATAAAGTATAGGACAAACAAGTGGCAACATCGCCTGTCGCAGCCAAGTGTAATTAATTTGTACCATCAACGGCTAAATGAACTGATAGAAGCTTATCTTCTAATTTAATACAACATTATAACTTTAAAATTTATGTAAATGAAACTTACAATTTACATGATAGCATCACTCCACAATTTCCCTCAAATTTCTAAAACAATTTAATAATACTACACAACCATATTATAGATTTGAGTTCATACTCATATTAACTAAAAAATATATACTGTAATGTTATATGACTACTGTGATAGGCTAGCGAATTATACATTAATATTGCAGTACAATATATAAAGATTATTCTGCATAATAATATAAGGTGACAAATTTGTATATAGCCTACCATCAAACTAGCATACATCTGGTTATGAAAATGAACACTCCGATTTAAATTATCTTGTCCTCAACGCTAAATTGGCATAAACATTTCTTACATTTCTTAGAATAAGCAACAACTCTTTAAACAATTATGTACATGATTGTATGCAAATTTTATACAAGCTATTTCGAAAAGTTTTGGCTGAGGCATAAACCTAGATCATAAGTAGTGATATGTTATTATGCGTTATTATACGTATTATGTGTCCCCATGCGTTATTGTGCGCCCTCACGTATTATGTATCCCATGCGTTATTATGTGATTCCATGTGCATGGTTAGGTTAAGGTTTGTTGGGTTTACATAGGTTAGAATCAGTGTTAGAAGTGATCATCTGTATAATTACATAAAGGACACTGGTAAGTGTTATTTAGGCAGCAATATCAAAATTCGCTAATAACACAAGTGGGACGGTAGTGAGAGAACAGCACTTGAGCTGAGAAACTACAACTAGGTTAAACAACTTAAAACTTTTGAGTAATAAATGTCAGATTTATTTAATTTTATATAATTGCAAAGTAATAATTTTGAAGACAAAATAGCTGGGAGCAATAGTGGTTCATAATTCCAATAGAGCAAAATAGTTTGTCTTTACTGTAAGATGTAATCATGGAGATTAATAGAATTTTAAATCGACTAATGTGATAAAGATGCGATGAATTAGTATAAATATAAGCACCGTAATATTGGCATTATGCATTGGCCTCAGTAGGTTGGGTGGGTTGCTTGGGTTCGTACGTTTATGATTAAAGAAAACGGTTGTATTTTTACGGAGATAGTGAATTAGAGAGAACGGGCTAGATATGTTCTAAATATTTGCAGCTGTCATTGTTTGCACCGGTATAAGCCTATCATTAAAATAATAGCATCGTTAAAGACCAATGGTATGTTTCTGTTTACATTTCCTTTGTATTGTGTTGTAAGGTCCTATCCAGGTGCTGACATCAGCCGTCTGTGCACTTGGCAGCCGTCGTCCGTAGAGCGTTGATTACATTACACAGTCCAACAGTATCCCCTTCCTCTTCCCCCACCCACTGCCACTCTCTCCCTCTCCCTCCCCAACTCTACCCCATATCCTCCCCAACCCTCGCCCTCTCCCCATCCTTGGCAGTCTCCCCACCTGTTGTCGGAACTCTGGGAGTTCTCCAATACTTTTGGTTGTAATTTAATTAAAAACAGAGAGACAGGCGGGCTGCTTCCGCTGTCTGTCTTCACAAGCGTGGGTCCTACCATGGGCCTCAAAGTACGTGTGTTGTGTCGTAGTTATATAATAGTTGATAAAATAACTATGCAGCCACAGTAAGATGGAACACGGAGGCCTATTTTGTGACCGGCAGAATATTGATATATTTAATGTAAAGGGTGTATACTGGTAGCTAGTACATAGGTGCCATAGGAGTATCTGAACCATGTATAGGGTGGTGACCCATCAGCTACACTTGGTGTGGATCTGAAAGGGACTAACACTCATCTAGAGAAAAGTGTTGTTGTGTTCATTTAGTCATTCTACACACACACACACACACACACACACACACACACACACACACACACACACACACACACACACACACACACACACACACACACAAATAGAGTGGTAGACGGTTGGAACAAGTTAAGTGAGAAGGTGGTGGAGGCCAAGACCGTCAGTAGTTTCAAAGCGTTATATGACAGAGTGCTGGGAAGACGGGACACCACGAGCGTAGCTCTCATCCTGTAACTACACTTAGGTAATTACACACACACACACACACGCACAGGCCTTATAGCTGGGCCTGATAGGGGGCTTGATAGCTGAGTGGACAGTTTCTTTCACCCTGATGCCCCTGTTACCTAGCAGTAAATAGGTACCTAGAAGTTAAACAGCTGTTACGGGCTGCTTCCAGGATGTGTGTGTGTGTGGGGGGAGGGGAGAAATTAGTTAGCAGTTACTAACAGTTGATTGATTGACAGTTGAGAGGCGGGCCGGAAGAGCAGAGTTCAACCCCCGCAAGCACAACAAGTCGAGTACACACAAACGTATTTTCTGCGGTTCACAGGACCGAAGAAAGTCTTGAAAGACATAATCGACCAAAACTTGAACACGTTCGACACTGAAGGAAAGATAAGAGCTCGCCATATACTACAAGAGTAAGCGTGTTGCAATTTACTCATGACGTCTCCTGACACCAAACTGAGCACCTTGAAGGAGACGAATGTTGTCCCTTGCCTTGGGTTCTGTGGCGAAGGGGTAAACGCGGTCTGCTCACAAAAGGAAATTTCCGGATTCAATTTCTGTGTAGGACAGACTAGTTTGGGCACTTTTTTCTTGCAACTGATACTTCTGCTCATTTAGCAGTAAATAGGTGCCTTAAAGTTAGTCGATGGTTTTGGTTCTGATCTTAGGGAATGAATGGCAAATCGTTGACTAAATGTACCTCGATCCGCCTAGATCAAACAGGATTCCTGTCTACTACAGTTGGAAATCATAATCTAGAAATGTGATTGTAGAATACTGATGTCCGTGTTTGTCCAGGTAGACAAACACGGACATTAGTGTACGTACGGACGACGGACGTGGGTCTATGCTATATATACACCCTCATCAATTACAAACAACGGGGGAATAAAAATTGGACTGTCAACTAAAATGAATTTCCAAGTTGTCATACTGACGAGTGAGTGTTGGTAAGGGTGAGCAAGTGTAGTGGTTCCTGTGACCTCTGCCCCTGCACCTGCCTCCTCCTTACACTTACCTCCCCCTTACACCTGCCTCCCCCTTACACCTACACCCCCTTACACCTACCTCTCTCCATCACCTGCTTCCACCTGCCTTCCCCGTACACTTGCCTCCTTCGTACATCTGCCTTCACCTTCCTTCCCTGTACACCATCCATGGCCTTCAAGGATCAAGATAATGATTTGGGGTGGGACAGGGAGAAGGAATGGTGCCCAACCACTTGGGCTGGATGGCAGAGCGACGGTCTCTCTCCATGCAAGTCGACATTCAATTCCCGACCGTCCAAGTGGTTAGGCACCATTCCTTCCCCCCCCCCCCGTTTCATCCCAAATCCTTATCCTGATCCCTTCCCAGTGATATATAGTCGTGATGGCTTGGTGCTTTCCCCTGATAGTTCTTTTCCCTTCCACCCACGGAGGCAAGCGCTGAGTGATTGATTAATAAAACAAGGCACTTGGACCTTGTGCCTAAACAACATTATTTCCTATTTACCTACACCTCCATCTTCAGCATTCTCCTTCTTCTTCCCCCCCCTCGTTACTACCACTCGTCTTTCCCTTATCACTTCCCCACTGTCTCTCCTGTTCGTTCCTTCCCTTCGTCTCTCATCAATCCTGCCTCTCTTCCCTCCCTCCCCATCTGCAATCCTCCCTATCCCCCCTCCCCCTACTAGGGAGGAAAGATGATATCATTATCGGTGTGTGGGTGAGACAACGAGACCATAGCGATGTGATGAGCGATACCTTACTGATGACTGATCTCGCCCCGGGTGGCGAGGGTGAGAGGTGATCAGGCCGGCTTCAGGAAATGACTTCAGAGATCAGGGTAACACTACATTAAAGTTGGTGATTGGTTCTTAATAGCCAGGAGACGCATGTAACCAGCACTTGATGATAATGGGTTACGTATGTGATAGTGACTGATCGTGAGAGGTACGATGGTGTCGCGGCAGTGATGGTGGTGTCGAAGCAGTGGTGGTGGTGTCGCAGCCCGTCCTCATAAACAACGCCAAAGTCCATTCCATGCACCCGCCAAACCCCCCTGTTTATGAATGAAAAATGGTTTACACACCTCTCACAACTGATGACGTCCGAACACTTCCGGAACAACTTTTGTTCGAACCACAACGCTGTAAATGCTTCACCCACATACTACAAATACATCTAATCGCCAACAGAACCTAAACACCTAACCTAACCTATTCCTAAATATGCACAGTAAGCTAATATATAACAATATTAATTTACATTTGAGAACATTTCTATTTTCAACGAACAGCATGTTAAAATTGATGAATGCGTCCTTGGGGTCGACCGATGAATGGAATGAACTTTGTCTGAGGACGGGTTGGACACCAAGCTCGTTTGGCGAGCTTGGATCTTTGAATGCGACGACGGGCTGTTTACTGCGTTGTGGTTGGAACAAAATTCGTAAGAGAAGCACTTGTTTCTGAAGTGTTCGGACGTCATCAGTTGTGAGTTGTGTGTAAACCGTTTTTCGTTCATAAATAGGGGGGTTTGGCCTTTCTTTACGAGGACGAGCTGCGTATAGAAATCATCGTTCGATCTCTTGTTCGAGGTACTTGGGAGGTCATCAAGCGCAGGCTGGTAAGGTGCTCGGTGAGTGAGGTTTGTGCCGGCCGACAGTATACGTGGAATGTGATGTTGGTGTTCATTAAAAGAGCGGGAACCACCACCACCTGGAGGATCTAGTACAGCACCAGCTGCTCAAACTCTGATAGAGAGAAAAATGATGTATTAATCCTGACAGAGGGTTTGGCCTCCACCCAGAAGAAAATCTCATAATATCTGGAAACGAAGATTTAAGGACAGAATGACCAGAAAATCCGTATCCTGGAAAGGGTAGAGAGCGGGAGTAACCCAGAGGAACACAGAATCCGGGACGGCGGTCCGGGGAACTCTCACGCCTCCCAGACTGGCGAGAGCAAGAGTAGTCCAGAGAATTATGGGTCCCGAAATCGGCTCCTGTGTCTCTTTATTCCTGGAAGATCACGGGTCCCCGGAACCCGCGCCTGAAACATTCGATATTCCCCGAAGAGCTTGTGACCCTCTGGGGCACCTGAGGGTGGCGGGGGTCACGGTGGCTGAGCACTCTTGTTGAACACAATATCATCCATAAGCAGCTTGCCTTGACACCACAGTTGGGTTCAAACTTATCTCTTTCTTGCCATAACTCGAGAAGTTTCCAGGCAACTACTTCAGCAGCCAATATTGGTGGCAGGAAATGGGATGTGTGAAGCAAAAGGCGGCTTTTGGGCGAGTTGAGGAGGGCGGAGAGAGGAGCCGAAGGAGGAAATCAGCTCAAAAGTGTGTAAGAGGGAGGCAGTCAGGACGGTGTGGGAGGGAGGCATGACAATGAAGGAGGAAGGCGGTTGGGAATGAAGCGAGAGACACAGCAGGAGGGAAGTAGGTAGGATGAGAAGGAAGGAATGATGCGAGTGCTACAACAGGAGAAAGAAAACAAGATAAGTTCGGAAGAAGGCTTCCTCAGGTTTGGTTTTAACTTAAAAATTTATGATGTTTAATTATCGTGAGCTTATTTGTGCCTCAAGACGTTGTGTGTGTGTGTGTGTGTGTATTCACCTAGTTGTATTCATCTAGTTGTGCTTGCGGGGCTTGAGCTCTGCTCTTTCGGCCCGCCTCTCAACCGTTTCTACTACTATTCCCCCCCCCCCCGCACACACACACGCCAGGAAGCAGCCCGTGACAGCTGACTAATTCCCAGGTACCTATTTACAGCTAGGTAACAGGGGCATAGGGTGAAAGAAACTCTGCCCATTGTTTCTCGCTGGCGCCCGGGTTCGAACCCGGGACCACAGGATCACGTGCTGTCCGCTCGGCCGGCCTGTGTGTGTGTGTGTGTGTGTGTGTGTGTGTGTACTAATATCACCTGAATGTACTTGCCGGGTCGAACATTTGCTGTTAGTCGCGGCCGTTCGGCCATAAGTGGTTTTCAAGAATAGCTTTTCACTTGTTTTCTTATATTTACATTTGAAACTATAGCTCTAATTGGCGTTGATAACTTTCTTATATTGCCAGTTCCATTTACTTAAGACTTAATCCAATATTCCTTCTGACATCTCTGTGTCTCGTTTGTGTTTTGTGGGCGCTTTTTTTTCCTTGAGTGAAGGTGATGGAGAGGTGGAGGCAAAGAAGAATGTTTAACGATCTGGAATTTAGTGTGAGTTATGACTGTAGGCCCTCACCCTTGTGGCTGGCCTCACCCTTGTGGCTGGCCTCACCCTTGTGGCTGGCCTCACCTTGGTGGCTGGTCTCACCCTTGTGGCTGGCCTCACACTTGTGGCTGGACTCACTCTTGTGGCTGGCCTCACCTTTGTGGCTGACCTCACCCTTGTGGCTGGCCTCACCTTTGTGGCTGGCCTCACCCTTGTGGCTGGCCTCACCCTTGTGACTGGCCTCACCCTTGTGGCTGGCCTTCCCTGCTCGCAGCTGGCTCTCACTCCTCGCAGCTGGCTCTCACTCCTCGCAGCTGGTTCTCACCTTGTGGCTGGCTTTCATAAAGTTTGCCTGGAAACTAAATTTCACCACCCATGTGTGCTGGATTGTGTCTGAAGTTAACTATTGTAACTACCAATAATCCCTGTCTTGTGGCCCATCTCAGTATGTCACCTGACCGTCTCCCTCACCAACCTGTCACACCTCAGCATGTGACTTGGTCTACCTACACCAAGCTAAAGTCAGACCAACTCCCGCTTCAGCTAGCTGAAGTGATCCAGTGTACCAGAGTCACCCGCTCACAAATAACTTTACTCAGACACAAAGACTTGGTCTTCCTCTTGGCTAAATTCGGGAAGTTTGGGTATAGTTTTTAGCACCGGGTATTGTGGGGAGATACTGTGCACTGAGTGTAGGGAGAGTTTGGGTAAAGTTTTGACCTGGGAGAGTGAGTAGCCCCATGGGAGGGAGTGGAGGACCGTAGGAAGGAGGGACGGACTGTGAGAAGAGGGAGTGGTAGACTGTAGGAAGGAGAGGACTGACCGTACGCTGATGTTATGACTCAAATAATCTGCCAACCAGGACAATTCAATTCGTTACTGTCCAACAGAAGCAAGTTATCAATTGAATTCGTAAACAAAATTGAAAAGCGGTGGTAAATAAGAACCAATAAACAAAAGTTCAAAGTAAAGTACATTGGAAAAAAGAAACCCGGACCCCATTGTCCTTGACAGCCGCCAAATATAACTTACGGATGTAGGCAGCATACTGGGACTCAAGATTAATAGAACAGGAATTAGAATTCATGTAAAGGATAGAATAAACACAACAGTCTTAGGAAAACTGAGTAGCTTCCATAGTCTCAGCACAAACATTCATGTACACTTATACAAGACTTTAGTCAGGCCGCATCTCTAATGCCCTTCAGTACCACTATATACCTTAAATGAAAATTAACATGCAAAAATTACAGCAGAGCAAAATAACGTGTTAAGAAGAACTGCAAAACACCGTCCACCATATGACCAGACAATCCAAGAGCTCCGTTAATTCGTGAACATAGCCGCTAAACATCACACTTCAACACCAAGCCACTAGTGTGTAGAACACAATGGAAATGTTAGAAGACCCGGTGCTAGATAGATTACTACAAGATGAGACGCCCCACTCCCACATCTGGTGGTCCAAGACCTTATATCTACTTGATGGAAACCAAGTCCCACATTACATAAAACCCAATGAAATACAGATCAGAGCCCCATGCACCTATCCCCCAAAAAAGGACCTTAAACAGAACATCATAGCATGCACACAAGTATCTGAGTGTATATATGTGAATGTTACACATTATTCATTTCTAGACATCCATATTTGTAGAAATGCATGTGAAGAACCCGATAAATACTAGCAGCTCCCTGTAAAAGGGGGGACAAGCTTAGCTCAGTCACCTAACACATTGGCAGCAGCCCATCCTTTCAACTAACACATATAATCTTGTATTTTATGTTATCTAAGGTACAAAATACAAAGTAATATAAAAAGTAGCGGCTCATCAAATATCCACGTTATCTGTGTATCGATAGGTTAGGTTAGGTGGGTTGCTTGGGTTTGTACATTCTGGTTAGGTTAGCACTTTGTATTTTGTACGTTGTGGCAAATGAAGAAAACGGGTTATCGTGTCGCCAAGGCGGACAGCCCGCCTGCTGTAGTGACCCATACTATATTTGTCATTTCTAGAAGTTATTCGTTCACCTGTATCTCTCAATCTCTTTAGTTAAAAAAAGTGGGAGAAAAGGCGGATCGACGGAAGTGAGAGGGAGTGCGGGGGGGGGGGGGGGAAGAACGGACCGTCGAAGGTGGGAGGGAAGGGTGGACTGTGGGAGGATGGGGTGGACCGTGGGTGGTGACGGGGAAGGGGGACCGTGGGAGAGGGGGAGACCGTGGAAGGGAGGGGGGGGGGTCCGTGGTTTGGACCGTGGGAGGAGGGAGGAGAGGAGCCGGATGAGGGAAAACCAACTGGAAAAGTTATGTGACGCCCGAGGCATCATAGGTTTGGGGAAAGAAATAAGATATTTTTGGTCATTGTCAGCCGTTTTCCGTTTTAAGCGCTTGGTACTACAGCCACGACTGCTGTAGTCGCTACAGCCACGACTGCTGTAGTCGCTACTGCCACGACTGCTGTAGTCGCTACAGCCACGACTGCTGTAGTCGGTACAGCCACGACTGCTGTAGTTGCTACAGCCTCGACTGCTTTAATCGCTACAACCACGATTTGATTGGTATTTTATGCACTAATTCCAATACGAAAAGGCAATATCAAATCAAATTTAGCATTCGAGTGAAACGACTCGAAAATTAAACTGACAAGGTTAGCGACATGTCAGGCAATAGTGATATTCAATATTTCAGCCACTTAAGAGCGAGGAGGGGGAGGTAAAACCAACGCGAAACATTCACGTAACCGGGGCTGCGCGTACACTTTTGAAGACATTTTTTGTTAGTTTTTATCTTTGTTTTAAACAAATTCTTCCCACACCGTATACAAATATTAAAGGGCAAACAGAGGTCGTGAGCTGCACAGAGGGAAAGAGAGAAAGAGAGAGACAGACAGACAGACAGGCAGACAGACAGACAGACAGACAGACAGACAGACAGACAGACAGACAGACAGACAGACAGACAGACAGACAGACAGACAGGCAGACAGGCAGACAGGCAGACAGGCAGACAGACAGACAGACAGACAGACAGACAGACAGACAGACAGACAGACAGACAGACAGACAGCGAGTTGCTTGCAGGGTTTTCAACGAGAAGAACCATGTGAGTGAAACGATGATGTTGCTTAAGTCTGACAAATATTTAATAAGTAATGTGTTCTTAAGTGAATGTGATAATGCTTAGCTCAGAGTCATTCTGTCGCTTTTCAGCAATAGGGACAAGTTACTTAAGACACCACTAACGTTAAAGAAGTGTGCTTAACACACGTACTGGCGGTATATAAAAACCCGCTGCGTACCCATTTCCGCTTACTCCAAAAGGAACTGTGAGGCCGGAAAGTTTCATAAACTGAGGTCCTGCTCTCCATGGTGGCTGCTTCCCATCACGAAACACTTCAGACACATCTCAGCCCCAAATCCTATCACTGAAAACCTGACCAAAGCAGATTCCCAACCAAGATTAACCTAGCCAACTTAACCCAACTCCAACATGATTCACCCTAACTTAACAGAAACTCGAAAAATGCTAAACTAACGCCAACAAAATTAAACAAACTTCGCAAAACACAAAGAAAACTTACAATTTAAAAAGATTAAACTAGCTTAAAAAGACTAAACTAAACAAGCAGACTTTACCTGGATGGACTTTACCAAGACCAACCATGCTCAAGCTTACCTAACCGTATAATAACACACGAGTTTTTACTTACAAAAAATAAAATATTTGAGTGGCGAGCAATCAATCGTGAGAGGCAACCATCAGTGTACATCAAGTGCTAATGGAAAATGTCACGACAAAAAATAACTGCCTGTGGAAAAAAGGACTGAAAAGGCACAGGTGCATCAGGTTTTGCTTTTGGAAGATCACAAAGTGCACTGGTTGATGTTTTTATTTACAGGCCTGACACCGGCCTTTGTGGGAGAGGAACATGGAACATTAGTCAATGCGATGTATTTGAAGTGTTCAGCAAATTCACGTGATGATCCTACGGATGTGTTTATGTTCACAGCACTTCTGAACACCACGATTGTGGCACGTACTGTTCCCATTTGTGGTATTGTTTATACCATTTCCGAACACATTAATTTTTTGTGCACGTTGGTGTGTGCGTGTAATTACCTAAGTGTAATTACACACACACACACACAGGGAGGGACCTGGTAGCCTGGTGGATAGCGCGCAGGACTCATAATTCTGTGGTGCGGGTTCGATTCCCGCACCAGGCTGAAACAAATGGGCAAAGTTTCTTTCACCCCTGAATGCCCCTGTTACCTAGCAGTAAATAGGGCAGCTTCCTGGGGTGTGTGGTGTGAAAAAAGTAGTAGTAGAAACAGTTGATTGACAGTTGAGAGGCGGGCTGAAAGAGCAGAGCTCAACCCTCCCAAGCACAACTCTGTGAATACAACTAGGTGAATACACATGCACACACACACATATGCATTAATGCATTAGGCAGTGATGTGGAGGCTGATTCCATACACGGTTTCAAATGTAGATATGATATAGCCCAGTAGCCTCAGAAATCTGTACGCCAGTTGATTGACAGTTGAGAGGCGGGATCAAAGAGCCAGAGCTCAATCCCCGCAAGCACAACTAGGTGAGTACACACACACACACAAACACTAACAGGAATCGACCAAATTGACAAGGAAGAATTCCTGAAACCAGCAACTTCACGAACAAGAGGACACAGATTCAAGATAAGGAAACAAAGATGCCGAAAAAAATATTAGAAAGTTTTCTTTTGCAAACAGAATGGTAGACGGTTGGAACAAGTTAAGTGAAAAGGTGGTGGAGGGCAAAACCTTTAGTAGATTCACAGCGTTATATGACAGAGTACTGGGAAGACGGGACACCACGAGCGTAGCTCTTAACTACAATTAAGTAATTACACACACGTGCACAAAAAATGTTTTGATTTGGCTTTTATTTGTCATTTATTTGTGTGTGTGTGTATTTTACTCTTTGTATTTGCTATTTGTATCTGCAGAATCGAGCTATTAGCTCTTCAACCCCGTCTTTCTAACCGATTTATTTTTCCCCTATTATGTCTAGAACATTTATTTCTCTCTAACACACGCACACACATCCCCAGGAAGCAGCCCGTAACAGCTGTCTAACTCCCAGGTACCTATTTGCTGCTAGGTGAACAGGGGCATCAGGGTGAAACAAACTGCCCATTTGTTTCCGCCTCCGCCGGGAATCGAACACGGGCCCTTAGGACTACGACCCCAGAGCGTTGTCCACTTAGCCGCGAGGCCCGTGGCCCAGCCCCCGAGGCGAGGTGTGTGTATGTGTGTGTGCTCACCTAGTTGTACTTGCGGGGGTTGAGCTTCATCTCTTTGGTCCCGAATCTCAACCGTCAATTTACTTGTGTACAGATTCCTGAGCTTTTCGAGCTCTATCATATCTACATTTGAAACTGTATGGGGGGTGTGCTTCCACCACATCACTTCCTAGTGCATTCTATTTATTAACTGCTCTGACATTGAAAAACGTTCTTTCAAATGTTCCTGTGGTTCATTTACGTACTTAGTTTCCACCTGTACTCACCCCTGTGTCCCCTTGTGCGTGCATCCCCTGTGTTAAACTGTCTTTATACTATTAATTCCTCTGAGAATCTTTTATGTGGTGATCATGTCTCCTCTAACTCTTCTGTCTTCCAGCAACGTGTGGTTTGGTTCCCGTAGTTTCTCCTCGTAGCTCATACCCCTCAGCTTGGGTACTAGTCTGGTGGCATAACTTTGAACCTTCTCCAATTTAGTCTTGTGCTTGACTGAATACAGACTCGATGCTGGAATTTATGGGCTAAGATCGTTGACTTCTCTGTAGTTTCCATACTATAGCTATATATCACTATTGAAATGAAAACCTTTCTTTGTAATTTTCAAATAATTAAAGTTTTTAATTTTTACATTATATTTCTTCAAATCATAATTTTGTCTTTCAAATGATTTAGAGAAATAATTAAATTATTGTTTTCAAGTTGTCGCTTCGATGGAAATGTATTTTAACTAACTCGAAAAGATGAAAGAAATGACTGCAACAATATTTGTTCGAAGTTGTGTCTATTAATAAATTGATTCTGTGGGTTTGCTTGTTGTGAGTTTTTGGGAATATAACTTAAGAGACGATGGTGAAGAATTCGTGTTGTGAATGCAATTTGTGTACCATCGTTAGAGTAATCAAAGGTAAACTAAGCAACATTGTAGTTAATGATCAGTCGTTACCAGAGTAATCCAACTATATTGCCTCTCATTCACTGTCCAATGAGAGCTGTTTGGGAAATAGTTTGAGCAAGAACTTGGGCAAGATGTTCACTATTCCCAGTTAAGTTAGTTTCTTAACAGCATCTAGTTACCGGGTTGAACTTTGGGGCAGAGACTGGTCAGCTGTTTTAAAAAGACACCTGCTATGCTTTAAAATTACAGGATACAAACAAACAAAATTTACGAATAGATACTGAGTTGACAACTGTGCCAGATTATCTGTTTAAAATTATCAGTAAACATCTTTCTAGGTCCTAAACATGTCCAAAGTTGTATCGAAAACTTTAGTTTTAGGGCTCCTAGTATGGTTACATGTTAATTAAGAGTTTGGAGGACTAGGCTAATTTTATACAAAATGTATGGTCAAAAGTAATGAAATAAAATCGACTCTGATTGGTCCAAATATTTTAAGGAGAAAGTGAAAAGAACTGAAATCCTCAAGAGTAGAGTAGTTAGATCATAGCACATGCTGAACTAATTCGGGCAGGGCAGGATTAGCAAATGAACCCCATTACCCTTTTATAAGATACTCTTAGGCTTAATATGGATGACGAGCCATAATTACTTCGTTACATGTAAATATATAAACATGTCCATCGTCTCATACAAAAGTTGTGTTATGTTGAATATTATTTTCCCTCCGGTCTTGTCATTTGTTGATGGTGAGCGAGCGCGGATCAAAGCGTTGCAGTTGTATGGCGGGGGACGATGCACTAGGTTATCAGATGAGGCGTCCCAACAGCTGCTGCTACTGCTGCTTGCTGGCTTCCCTTGATGCCCACCTGTCCAGGGGACTTGCATAACACTGGATTTTTGTTATTTTTTAACAGGTATTAGGTATACATATTAAATAATATTTTTGGAGCAGTGGATTTATGGATTGAAAACACTCTTGTTACTTTTAAGATACCAGTAATTTCATTGTCTGAATAGTTCACTAGTGTTCAATTATGAAGTATCAGTAAGGAAGACATATATATATTATTATGGTATGAATATAGATTCGTTAACTGGAAGTGACACATTGATATATATGTATGTATAAAGGCTTGCTGCTATTTGTTTTTGTGGATGTATATAGGCCATAAACGTAATGTATTTGGGTGGTATTTGAAGCTATGGTTGATGGAGTCAAAAATATGAATGCTCTTGGTTTGGGGTACTTGGTCTATGATGAGAAGGTACTTGAAATTATACTTCATGACCTGCAGCAAAGTTCGAATTCGTTTTACTTTTCTTTACCTGAGTATCCCTATCTCTAGTTGCCGCGACGGGGACAGGATGCTAACGAATTGTCAAAATATCACCCCATTGTTCTTAAGGATTTTTTTCTGAAGGTTATCATTATAAGCATGTAACCAATCGTACAATTGGTGAGTGCTTCGTGTTGGGTTGGTAGGCTAGTTATTCGCATCGTTTGATTTCTAGAAAATAAGTAATTTATCAAAAGAGCGAACTTAGCTAGCATGACTATATTACATTGATTTCATAAAAAGAATCCTAGCTTCAAATACGCCCGTATTTCAGTCCACATTCTTCATAAATGGCTGACCGTAAAGGAAGATTAAACAGCTGTAACCACTCAATTCTTGACTGATTTTTTCTGGGATTTTAATTTGAGACATCGTGAAGGAAATATAACTTGGAATCAAGATGCCTCCCGCTTCGCGCGTGAGATTATCTTCAACTAATCAGAAATTGTAGAGACTGAAACCATTCAATTAAAACCCATGGATTTTGTAGATTGTAGAAGACTGCTGCTGTAAGATAAATTGAGGATGGTTTATTGAGAAGTCGAAGTCGTCTATATATATATATATATATATATATATATATATATATATATATATATATATATATATATATATATATATATATATATATATAGTATCGTGAATGTGAAGGAACTAAAAACATAATTTTGTTGATGCTAATGGCAAAGAGTTTGCAAAGAAGACCGCATCCTAATGGAACTACTCCCTTTCTTTGAGGCTCTTCATTTTTGGAATGTATATTCAATAAAATTAGGTGATAAGCCACGTCACATGTCCCCTTTGGGGTCTTTTGATGCCAAGTTGTCAGAGTAACGTATTTATGGTAAGAAAAAGCTGTTAAGAGCACCTTATTTTTTCATAAAAACTTTTATGTTAAAAGTATCGTTTACGAGTTAATATCATGTGAACGAGGTGTTAACACCATTTACGAGGCGTGTAGCCTCATATTATACTCCAGGGCTGACGTCATGTCATGTATACGTCACACCATGCTCTAATATATATATATATATATATATATATATATATATATATATATATATATATATATATATATATATATATATAATATATATATATATAATATATATATATATAATATATATATATATATATATATATATATATATAATATATATATATATAATATATATATATATATCTGTGTCATTTCTGTGACACAGACATTTCCTGTCTTGACATTTATCAATGTTTCCCATTGTCGTGTTTTTCAAGAGATCTATGACTTTTGAGCGCTTTTTCTATCAACCAATGTATATCTTGTAACCATTAAATACATAATAAAACACAAAAAACACAAAATGAAGGGGTGGTAGGAGAAAAGCACACAGAAACTGTATTGGAGGGGACCTAAACATTCCCTCTAATGCGTTATGTGTGGTTTCCTCCGAGGCTAAGGGTCCCCCCTTCTTCCAGCCAGAGGTGGTACTCCCTTCCCTATATAATATATATGCGCCAGCAAATTATCTGTACTCAACGGAAGGTACACCAAGCATTTACTGATGCTATGGGCAAGGATAACGGGTGAATGTTGTATGTTTCACTGTCAGTTACGCAGCGTTGGGTTTGGCCAATAAGTGAATGTGTGACTGCGTTGATAGCCTCGGCCTTGGCTAGAAGGACCTGGATAAGCTAAACACAAGTCTTGTCCCCGACACTTGCATGCCTGTGTTTTCACAGTGTTTTCGTGTTTTTACAATCATCGCTGCTCACTTTGTTCCACCATGGGACTTGATTCCGGAAATGGCTGCATGTCTGGTACACACTCAAGCTTATATTATGTACATATCACTACATAGTTCATTGTATGAAAGTTGTTTATAGTTCAATGTGCTTCGCAGAATTACTAAGCACCAGCGCTTGGTTTCCAGCCTCTTGTATCTACCTACCTCCGTACAGTTATTCAACTATGGACCATTCGGTTGCGGGAAGTCATATTCAGGGTTCGCAGCAATCACCCTCCCACGCGTCCTCCTATGGTTTCCCAATGTCAAGAAACTGTCGTACTAATGTGTCCTCTTCTAACCTACCAGATGACCCAAAACAGAGACCTGTCAATTTAGCGAGCCGCTACCATTTTCTAGTACAACGATTTTTGGCCTTTGGCCTCAGTAACTTTTAAAATAACCTGGCAAATCCACTATAAAACTAGTAGTTCACAAACACAAGGGAACAGATAACAGAACTATTTTGTTTTAGTTTATATTCGCAAAAGAATTTAAGGCAATAATCTTGTGTCAAAAATACCTACAAGGAAAATTTATGAACGAATATAAATGTGGACAAATCTTTACAATTATTTGTCCACCCTTTCAATTCAACTATTTGTTTTCTTAAACAATTTCGAATAAAAAACAGTGCCAGCATGTACTATAGCTCTCTCCCTCAGTAGTTATTTAAATCCTAAATAACTTGGTCTCACAAATATTTTTTTTTTATAAAATATATCGTCAGCATCAATTACAAAGATGTTATGAAGCCAGCAATGACTCGAATTCTCAGTTGGTTCCTTACTTCATCCTCCACTGTTTTGTCCGTGTGCTCGATCCCCAAGCATAACGGGCTTGGGGATCTTTATAACTTAATTTTAGAGAAGCATAGTTAAATGCTCTCGCTGTGTGAAATCACAAAAGAAACTGCTTTGAGTACCCAGTGTATTCTTATGACTACTAAAGTAATTAGAGCACTAAATTCAGTTACTTTAAGCCATAAACCAGTATACTTCTGAGTTGACGTCATCTTAATATAGCACATGCCTTGTTTCTCCGAGCTTCAGTAGTGGTCAGGGAACGTCGAAAATTACATTTGGGCAACAGCAGTTGCTTTTGGAATCTTTCCATATTATAACTCACTGCCCAGTCGATAAATCGATAAAACTCCTGCCTCACGCGTGTGGGGTCCGCAGTTCGAGTATTCTAGAGCCCAGGTGAATGAAATGTGTTGTGTTAGCATCTACCTTTATTTATGTAGTTGTATAAGTTTTGTTTATCTTATTATTTGAATATTATGTCTCGTCTAGTATGCTATTAAATGTATAGAAAACTGTATAGTCTCGTACGTATGATTTTCCGTAAATCTCAGGACGTGTTATCTTTTTGTTAGTTTTTAAGGTTTAGATTATTTAAGTTGTATAAATTGCACAGCAGAAGCTGTGTATCTCTCGAGGCTTACAAACTTCAGATAGAAAGTCTTTATAAAGGCGTGTGTGTGTGTCTCTTTGAAGTCAACATCAAAAGTTTCTCCATTTTTTCGCCACTGAGGCTTGCCCGCGGACATGCATTATCCAACAGATTCTTATACATTTGGTGAGGTACTATTTTATGGCGAGTGGTCTTGGATATGCGAATATCCAAGACCGCTCTTGGACAGAAATACGTCATGTTTGAAATTTGCTGAAGGATGATAACTGATGCATCAAAAAGTAGGCTCTAATTCATCCGGATCCTGATAAAAAAAAGGAATGTGAACAGACGACTCGTATTGACGTCATAGGGTTTTGCTCTCTCTGGTGAGTGTCATAGCTCCCGGGCTCAAGGCCACTACGGGTTCACCATAGTCTGTGCTACTTTGAACTTTTTGTTCCAGGTAGCGAATTTTAATCAACAACATCCCGGGCTCAGAGGATTCCACGCTCGCTCGGTAAATTCACATTCCTGATAAATGTTATTTTTTAAATATGCTAAATAGTGGTTGGTTTGTGGAGGAAAGAGTCATAATTTAATATTGAAGAGTTATCATGGGTAAAAATACGTTTGTACCCATGCAAAATACTTACTACCCAAGCAGGCAACTGTAACGAAACGACGTCAAACTGGCGCTGAGAGAACTTTTATATAAATCATATATACATAAATTTACAAGGCAATACGACATTACATATTCAGTAGTATAATTCTCAGTAAACAGGTGTTTCATATTATTACAGAACATGAACTTTAAACCCCTAAATGTTATACTTATTTTTCTTTAAATGATTTACAATTGTAGAGATTATATTTACATTAATTTACAGGGGAAATTATTACATTTATATATATTTTATATAATTCTCAGTAAACAAATTTTCCATATCATCACCGAGCATGAGCCGTAAACCCCAAATGTTATACCTGGTCTTGCCTCGGAAGAACTTCAATACTGACTAACCCTCCTGCCTGCCTATCCACACACAGTAACCCTCCTGCCTGCCTATCCACACACAGTAACCCTCCTGCCAGCCTATCCACACACAGTAACCCTCCTGCCTGCCTATCCACACACAGTAACCCTCCTGCCTGCCTATCCACACACAGTAACCACTCCTGCCTGCCTATCCACACACAGTAACCCTCCTGCCTGCCTATCCACACACAGTAACCCTCCTGCCTGCCTATCCACACACAGTAACCCTCCTGCCTGCCTATCCACACACAGTAACCCTCCTGCCTGCCTATCCACACACACACAAAATGTAATCAGAAAGTAGCATAAATATTGTATTCTTAATTTTCTTGTATTTTATGTCAATTTGAAACATTAAAAACCTCATTAACTCCACTATAACCACTTCTCAGGATTTAAACGTCTAATTTGAAACGGATTAAACAATCATCATACATGCCTAGCCAAACGCATCTAACCTAACAAGGATCATGCTCATCCAGCCTGTCTTGAAACTTAAATTCCATTAAAGAACCTCAAATTGGCAGCGTGTGGATAGTGCACTTAATTGAGTTTAAGTGTGAGGACAGGTTTCATACAGATATTGTCATCCAGTCACAAGTGCAAGATCACATCATTTTTTTTATTATTATTATTAATACATTAGGTACATCTGCATTTGTGCAGCTGCCCTAGACTATATGAAGGGGAGTACAGTGTCAAAAAGCTAGCTACGTGATGCTAAAAAATCCCCATCACACAGGATGGTTAGTCATACAGAGGCATGTGATAAGTAGTCTGCACTGGCAGATTCTGGGAGCATTATGAGGATATCATCAATGACCACACTAGGCTATTCATATTAAGCGTCAACTCCACTCAAATTTTTGGGTGGTGCTGACGCTAAATACGTCCTAATATACCCACAAACCAAATTTTTCGGTTTTTATTCATAGATTCTAAAGTTGTTAATGTCGTTGGACGAAATTTACAACAGAAAACACTACTTAGCAAGTTCTACAATATTTATGGAGAATAATTTTAAAACGTTTTTGTAAAACATTAGGAAAAACACCAGATTCATGATATTATTTTGTATTAATAGGAAACATTCATTAGACATTTCGTCAATACAAATTATAGAACTTCGTTCTCCACAATGATAGCAAAAACATGACAATACAGCAATATTGTCAAATCTCCCAAGTTTTATAAGACAAAAAAGATTATATTTTCTATTTTTTTCTTAAGGTTCGTGCAATCATGCTTATGTTTGAAAGCTAAAAATAAAAATATAAATCTGAAAACCATGTTCAAGAATAAACTTGATTCGGGCCCCTTATTAGACACCTGTTTTATTAGACAGTTACACCAACTATGTTATTCTTTAATATTATTTGCTCCGGTGTCATTATTTTAATCCCAATACCTTTATAAGTCTTGAACGTTCTAAAGAGAGTTAACAAAATTATTTGCATATAAATGTTGCATATGAAAATAAGTCATTGCTTTTCTGTCATTATCTTTCATAACTCAGAATTATTCTATGCAAATGTCATTACTGAAAAATAAGACTCTCAGATTTCACATTATTTGCTAAGTGTAACAAGGCTTTCTCATTCTTCCTTTATACTGTCTTCTCGCATTACCATCAGATATTAGCATATCCCAGCTGGACAAGCTGGGTTATGTAGACATCACGTGAGTCCGTCTATCTCTGTCTGTTTATATTACCACGTAAGCGTCCGTCAATCCACGTAAGCGTCCTGTTATTTATATACTTAACTTCTGCCACACTTTTCGAAATAATTTTTGCAACATGGGGCACATGTGATGAGTATGTGATCATTTTCCATTACAATGAGTTTTGAATTTTGTTTATGTATTTTGTATGACCCGCGGATGGGAAAGCGGCAGATTATACAGTATGTTTTGTTCCAGCATATTTGTATTAAGGTACGTGTATATATAATATACAATCAACAAGAAGACTCCATAAAAGGAATATGTAATTTCTACATATTACCAACAATATTTCAACAATAATGGAAGATAAGACATCAGCGAAGCTCTACATATCAAACAATTTCAACCAATTATTAACAATCAATTCTCACTGGTACATTCTACCATCTTCAAGACCAAGACAGAATATATATATAACCAAGAAGATTATATATATAACCAAGAACTATACACCATATCATTTTTTATGATTTTTCTTGGCAATCTTTCTTAAAGAAAAATTGTGCAATCTTTCTGAAAAATTGTGTAACAGTTCATTCTGGAAGGAGAAAAAGAAAGAGGAGCGTGAGTGAATTGAGCATATTTTGTTTGAGTCTGGACTCAGTGTGGCGGCAGCCAGAGTGGTGTGTCAGTGTGGCATTATTTGTGGTTGCCACCCACAACAACCCAAGTGGGTCACAACCCTTAGTCACACCCTCCATTTCTGGCACATATCCTTTTTTTTTTTTTTTTGAGGGGAGGGGGATTTGTTTTTTGCGATACCTTTAGCGTGCAGCCTCGCATCGACTTGAAACTTAAAATTCTTTTGTATACTCATAGAAGCTTCCTGTTGAAATCAGGTAGACTGTTCTAAGCATCATCTCGTGTACTTGATTGACGAGTTACCTCTTTTCGATGACACAACGAATTAGAGTAGCTATTCAGTAGCTATTCAGCTACCTTATTCACTCTTGTGTTGATGATATATTCATAATACACCCAGAGTCTGCCAGTGCAGACTACTTATGACATGCCTCTGTATGACTAACCTTCCTGTGTGATGGGGATTTTTAACACCACGTAGTTTTTCCGTGGTGTTAACACCACCACTTTTTGACACGCTGTACTTCCCTTCATATAGTCTAGGGTAGCTGCACAAATGCAGATGTACCTAAATGTGTTAATAAAATAAAGCTACACAGAACTCTAAACGAATGCACTAACATGCCATAAGCTGGATATTGTCTCCGTTCAAAATACAGGCCCAGAAATTCCTCTTTTGCATCTAGTCTACTTCGATTTTGTTATTTCTCTATACCTTTTTTTTCCTACACCAAACTCGATTTCTAAAGAATTTTCAAAATTATCAAATGAATGCCTACGTATTGCCTCAGTAAACCTAATAGAGGATGTTTTCAGAATTAATTACATTGATATTTTTATTGAACGGTGTATATTTTGGGTCAGTCTCTCACAACTGTTTATTTTGGGTCAGTCTCTCAGAGCTGTTTATGTTGGGTCAGTCTCTCACAACTGTTTATTTTGGGTCAGGCTCAACAACTGTCACTAACGTATTAGGCTTCCTCACAATTATATACAGTATATATATATAAGGTCTTGGCTTCATAGTTTTTGTTTGCGTGAACATCATTTAATATAGATACATTTCAAATCAATAATATAGAGAGGTGATACAAGCCGAAACAGTACGGAAATGCATCTCGTACATGGATGTATTTCAAATTTGTTCTTGGCTTGTAGAGAGAGAGATTTAGATCGGTGAAAAATTGACTGAGACTGGGAAGTGTGTGAGGCACTCCTGTGCTCGGTATACAGCGGGAGAGAGGTGCCCTGAATACTGAATGGTGTGAGGAAGAGACAGGGCGGCCAGTGCGGGGTGTTGAAAGTGGTGTTGAAGCACTTGGGGTTGAGGAGAGTGAGTGAGTGAGTGAGAGGGTGAGTGAGTGAATGAGTGAGTGAGTGAGTGAGAGTGAGTGAATGAGAGAGTGCGAGAGTGAGAGAGAGAGTGAGAGTGAGAAAGTGAAAGAGTGAGAGAGAGTGAGAGTGAGAAAGTGAAAGAGTGAGAAAGAGAGAGTGAGAAAGCGAAAGAGTGAGAGAGTGAGAAAGTGAAAGAGTGAGAGTGAGAAAGTGAAAGTGAAAGAGTGAAAGAGTGAGAGAGAGAGAGAGAGAGAGAGAGAGAGAGAGAGAGAGAGAGAGAGAGAGAGAGAGAGAGAGAGAGAGAGAGAGAGAGAGAGAGAGAGAGAGTGTGAGAGAGTGAGTGAGAGAGTGAGTGAGAGAGTGAGTGAGAGAGAGAGCGGGAGCGGGTGTTGGCGGAGGTGTTGGTGCACCTGGGATACTTCAGACTAACATACACGCACGAAGGTCAGCCTAATCAAGAGATTTACAATCTTCGAAACTTCGTAACCAATGGGTATTATTGCTATAAACAATCTCAAATTGCTTTGGAACTCACAAACTGTTAAATAAAGGTAAACAAAGCCGCTATGATTGAGGAAAGATGTACGGGTTTTGTAAATGCTTGAAAATTCGTGGATCTGGAATAACGTTTCAGCCCGTTACATTTTGATATTATGCATCAGGTATTCACACAGAGTCACCGGCAGCAATCTCATGCATACATTAATGCCTCACCTCGAGGTCGACCTTACAGCTCCTCCAATTATATACGAATGCCACAGTAAACCTCACAAGTCCGAGCTTTAACCACGGTAAATTTAAGTGGTAAGAATAAGGCAAGATGTAGAGGTTTCGTATGTCGATGCGTAAATGTTTGATGATTCCGGTAGGTCTGTTTGATCATATTTATAGGTCGGTAGTGACTTGGTGGCTGAGTGTTGACTGTCGTTATAATATAGGTCGGTTGTATCATAACCCCAGCCTTGAATATTAAAATTATATTTAATTATTGCACAGTTCTTGAAGAGCAAAATGAACATATTCCATAAAATTTTCTGGAAAAAAATGACAAAGGGGTAGCAAGATATTTGGAGGAAACATCCGTATCCACTAGTTGTAAGCCCAGTCCGTCTTGTAGTACATGGTAACAGTTTTACAGATTTCTTGCCAACGCTCATAGGGTCCGCGCAGAGTGGCAATGAGTTTCGAGAGAATATCTCATATTTCTGGCTAGCACTTGTAAAGTAGACAAGTAGACAAGTGGTAAAGTAGAGGCCAGCACCTGCAAAGTTAAAGACGTAGAAAAAGGGCATCGGGTACTAGTAGCTCATTGTAAAGTTGTCGTCACTGGTAGCCTAGTTGGGTAAGCTGAGCCTAAATTTATTCATTTGTAAAGAATCTTGGAGAGATGAAGAACTCGATTACTGTACCTCTGTAGATTTGCACAACTTACTGATGTAGACATGACTATATGTGAACTCTGTCAGCAGAAGCCCAACCACTTGGAGTGGACGGTAGAGCGACGGTCTCGCTTCATGCAGGTCGCCGTTCAATCCCCGACCGTCCAAGGAGTTGGGCACCATTCCTTCCCTCACGTCCCATCCCAAATCCTTATCCTGACCCTTTCCCAGTGCTATATAGTCGTAATGGCTTGGCGCTTTCTCCCTGATAGTTCCCTTTCCCTTCTGTCAGCAGAACTATTCACACACTTTGCGTCACTCCGTAATCGAATGTGAAAACAGTCGCAGAATTCAGAGAGATTTTGTCAATGGTGTACAGGAAATGTGTAAATACTTGTGGTTATAGTCAAGATTTGTGACTACTGGCAGCACTTGTGACTACAGGTGACATGTTATCTACAAGGAAAGCTCGTGGCTACAGGCAACATGTTGGACACAAGGAAAGCTCGTGCTTACAGGCAATGTTTTGGCTACAGGGAAAGCTCGTGGCTACAGGCAACACTCATGGCTATATATACAGCACTCGTGGCTACAAGCGTTTCTTTGCAACAGGTTCTTAGATGGGAGGAGGAGCGTGGGAGGTTCACACTTGCAACATACAGTGACTGGTAGCGCAGCTGCTCAACAGGTGTGGGGCTGAGGCTCCTGCTGGGCGACGCTGCTCTCGGGTCTGCACATGGCACCCATTTCTACTGTCAGCTGAGAGGGGGAAGCGTGTTATGGGTGTGTTACAGCGTGTTATGGGTGTGTTACAGCGTGTTATGGGTGTGTTACAGCGTGTCATGGTGTGTTACAGCGTGTCATGGGTGTGTTACAACGTGTTATGGGTGTGTTACAACGTGTTATGGATGTGTTACAGCGTGTTATGGGTGTTACAGCGTGTCATGGGTGTGTTACCGCGTGTTATGGGTGTGTTACAACGTGTTATGGGTGTGTTACAACGTGTTATGGGTGTTACAACGTGTTATGGGTGTGTTACAACGTGTGTTACAATCATGGATGTGTTACAAGTTGTTATGGGTGTGTTACAGTGTGTTATGGGTTTGTTAACGCATGTTAACAGTTAACAGCTGTTAACATGTTAACGCATGTTAACAAAAGCTCCACTCATGTAATTTGCGTTACAGCATCTTATCGGTGTGTTACAGCGTGTCATAGGTGTGTATTACAGTGCGGTATGAGTCTGATATAGCGTGTTATGGGTGTTACATTGCTGCGAATATATCCGTTATTATTAATTCACAGTGTGTTTGTTGTGTCAAAACGTGTTACAAGCGTGTCACAGCGTTATACGATTGTCACAGTGTGTTACCGATGTCTCACAGCGTGTTACGGACGGACGTCACAGCCTTTCATAATCAGATGTTGAGTTTTGAGGAACTTGAAATTACTCTGGAAATTTTTTGTTTGAGCTCCAAGCCAACTTACGAGGGATTACAATTAAGAAAGTTTCTTCACTGTAGGAGATTATCTTGTCGTTCCCCCAATGATATCTAGGAATTCTTGAATATTTTGTAACACAGCAGAGATAACCCAACCACACACACATGACAGGAAAGTGACTACGAAGGGAGTGAGAGTGATTGTAATGGCTCCCACTCCACCTTTCGCCTTGCTTCAACTTGATTCCTGCGTCAGGACAGACACGTTTGGGCACGTTTCGTTTCACCTAATGCTTCAGTTCATATAGCAGCAAATAGATACCCGGGAGATAGGCAACTGTTGTGTGGTTAGATCGTTAGGAAGGTCAGCAGTTGGCTTGTGTGGGGGGGTGGGGGTGGGGGGAGGGATCTCGGTAATCCTAACAGGTTTCCTGTCTCGGGCAATGGGAATCCATTTACAGGAAATGGAGAGCCAAGGCGCATTCTGTGATCCTCCACGACTCTGACCTGCCCCCGGTGAGTCGTCGTCTGTGCATGTAACACAGCAGTTTGTCGTCTTGGAACTAGAGTTTCTGGTGATAATAGGGCGGGCTGATATCCCAGGCGATTAATGGGATCGTCTAGTCATCTATCGTTTCCAGTCAACACCTGTGTCCATTTGTTCTACTTTCTCTCAATTTGAAGAGGCTGTCCTTGTCCACCTTGTTTATTCCTCTCAGTATCTTGTATGTTGTGATCATATCGCCTCTGTCTCTTCTATCCTCTAGTTGTAAGATTTAGTTCCATTAGCCTATTCTCTAGCCTAGCCCTCTTATCTCTGGCACCAATGTTGTTGTAAACCTTTGTACTTTTCAAATTTGGTTTTCTGCCTCACAAGGTGAGGATTCCATGCTGGTGCTCCATATTCCATTATTGGTCTAACAAATGCTGTATTGATTGTCTTGATGAAGGCCTGACTTAGGTTAATAAATTATGTTCTAATGCTAGCCAGCGTTCCATGTGCTGCCGGTGTTATCCTGTTTATGTGTGCCTCTGGTGTTAGTGTTTAAATTTTTCCAACAATGTGTGTGTGTGTGAGTGTACTTACCTAGTTGTGCTTGTGGGGGTTGAGCTCTGGCTCTTTGGTCCCGCCTCTCAACCGTCAATCAACTGGTGTACAGATTCCAGAGCCTACTGGGCTCCATCATATCTACATTTGAAACTGTGTATAGAGTCAGCCTCCACCACATCACTACCTAATGCATTCCATCTATTAACTGTTCTGACACTGAAAAAGTTCTTTCTAACGTCTAAAGTAAGTGTGTGACTGTGTGTGTGAGAGAGAGAGAGTGTATGTGTGTGTGTATTCACCTAATTGTACTCACCTAATTGTGCTTGCGGGGGGGGGGGGGGGGTTGAGCTCTGGCTCTTTGGTCCCGCCTCTCAACCATCAATCAACAGGTATACAGGTTCCTGAAACACACACACACGTGTGTGTGTGTGTGTGTGTGTATAAGGAAAGTGAGTAGCAGCCTCTTGTAACATTTTCAGCTTTTAAGCCGCATCTTCCTTGACATATTAATCAAGATCCAGTGCTTCCGGTAGCTCGAGTATCTACGAGAATCCGACCACAGTTACCTCAAAAATTGTCGTTGAAAGCTTCGGCTATTCGGCGTCCTAGTTGACCTTGGCGATAGCGGAGGCGTGGCGTGGGATATCCCGTCCAAGTGTTCCTTGAGGCCGTGTACAGGTGGGCTAACTAAAGCAGAATCCAATACATTGTGATATATCATAGGCTGTGTTGCCTTTCTTGTTTGCGGATTTACTATGGAAGGCATCTGAGGGGAGGGCGGGGAGAGCCGGCGGCTGAGCGGGCAGAACACTGGACGCGTGACCCTGTGGTCCCGGGTTCGATCCCGGGCGCAGGCAAGGAAAGGAAAGGAATTATCAGAAGCGCCAAGTCATTATGACTATATAGCACTGGGAAAGGGTCAGGATAAGGATTTGGGATGGGGCAGGGAGGGGAAGGAATGGTGCCCAACCACTTGGAAGGTCGGGGATTGAACGCCGATCTGCATGAAGTGAGACCGTCGCTCTACCGTCCAGCCCAAGTGGATGGGCTGGACGGTAGAACAAGAAACAAGAGAAGAAACAATAGGCAGAGTTTCTTTCATCCTGATGCCCCCTGTTATCAGGGCTATTTACCTAATAGTAAATAGGTACCTGGGAGTTAGTCAGCTGTCACGGGCTGCTTCCTGGGGGGTGGAGGCCTGGTCGAGGACCGGGCCGCGGGGACACTAAAGCCCCGAAATCATCTCAAGATAACCTCAAGATAAGGCGGGATAAGGGGGGGGGGAGTGTTATTAGGATACCATTGATGATAGTGTCAGTGGAGGTCTCGTAGTAGTGCCATCAAGCCATCACAACACTCAGCAATTATGCAGTTCTAGTTAGATAATGTCCACTGTCCAATTTGTTGTCCTGATACTTGTAACAGTAACCATGTCGACAAAGTAATGAATCAACTTTGTAATCTTGTGAAGTCTTGAGCTGTAAGAGTTTGCAAGAGACGGTAACAAGTGTACGTTGGCGTCTTGAACGACCGTAAGTACATTGACTGGACGGTGCTGGGGACCCTGGATGCTTTGCTCACCTGGCTGTAACAGGGGAACCTAACTTAATTGCTTGTAAATACTTTGATTACTCTTTATTCGGCTTTTATTTGAGAACGCTCTTAACATACCTACCAATTGAGTCATTAGCTAAGACCTGAGGACCCTCCGCGGTGTGGTAAATAGGACACACGAGGCCTGCAAGTGTGATGGAGGGCGAAATAATATGAAAACTGGGCGGTAATGGGTAAAATTCAGCGGTCGGTGGCTGGGCGGCCTCGGGCGGTTCTTCCAGAGTCCAGACGGAACCCACCAGCAGTTGACGATCGCTTTCCGTGTGGGCAGGTCGTGTGTCGCTGATTTCCGTCAGATTTTTGAGAGTATTGCTTATTACGTGTTCTAATTAATCATTCTAAGTGGTTAAAATAGTCAGTAATTTAGTGTGGAAGAAGTCAGTGCATTGTGAAGTTAAAAAGAGTGTTGATAATTTTCTTGTTAAGACAAAGTTTTGGTGAAGAGTCTGCTGGATTTTCTCGGAATTGAACGAATCGTGAGCATAAAATACAGGTGAGTCTGTCCTCAACATTGTGCAACACCTGTAGACAGGTGTGGCAGCAGCATCTGTCAGATAGTCTCATCCCTTAACGTGTAAACGCATTGTTTTTCTTCAGACCACGACAGGTGTGGAAAGTCAAGGTCGGTGTAACCCGCTCCACAGGTTTGGTCCAGCTGGTAACTTGTTTTGTTGCACTCCACGTTGGGGAGCTGGTGTAGGCACTCCACGTTGGTGAACTGGTGTAGGCACTCCACGTTGGTGAACTGGTGTAGGCACTCCACGTTGGGGAGCTGGTGTAGGCACTCCGTGTTGGGGAGCTGGTGTAGGCACTCCACGTTGGTGAGCTGGTGTAGGCACTCCACGTTGGTGAGCTGGTGTAGGCACTCCACGTTGGGGAGATGGTGTAGGCACTCCACGTTGGTGAACTGGTGTAGGCACTCCACGTTGGTGAGCTGGTGTAGGCACTCCACGTTGGTGAGCTGGTGTAGGCACTCCACGTTGGGGAGATGGTGTAGGCACTCCACGTTGGTGAGCTGGTGTAGGCACTCCACGTTGGGGAGATGGTGTAGGCACTCCACGTTGGTGAGCTGGTGTAGGCACTCCACGTTGGGGAGATGGTGTAGGCACTCCACGTTGGTGAGCTGGTGTAGGCACTCCAGGTTAGCGAGCAGGTGTAGGCACTCCACGATAGTGAGCTGATGTAGCTAAGCCTACATTAGGCTAGTGAGATGTTATAATCCTTATATTTTATTACGTTAGTTCATTTATTATGCACCCCATACCCATTCTGTGTGCGATAGTGGAAAAAGATTCTGAGGCACATAAAGGGTTCAGAAAAGCTCAAAATTCATTTAGCTAAGCAAGTTAAACTAGTGATAAGTTAGTTACATAGTTTAATGTATATAACAATAATGGGTTCGTGATCGACCACAAGAATAGTCTCTAAGTTCAACAACTTACATATGTGGTGAGCTAAGTTCATAAATTGATTTGCTTATTATGTACACAATCCCCCATCCAATGAACTGTGGAAGAAAGGTTACAATCATCCACATTTATTACCTATAGTTGGGGGCTATTTTGATAAAATTTCCGGTAGCAGATAATTTTTAATTAAATATTTACACATTTCCTGAACATGTAACAAAGAGATGTTTCTAAATTCATTTATATTTTCATACCATTACATAGTACCTCAAGGTGTGCAAATAATTTTGCTGGCACAGTTTACATTTAGTTAGGTCAACATTAGCAGGTAATGCAAACCCCCCACAGATACTTATGACCAAGTCTAAGCCGAGCAGTAGTAACATCTAGGAGTCTAATTTTATGTGATGATCAATAGATGATAGATGGAATTGCTAGTACAGATTTAACTTCAGATCTACAAGGTTTTCTTGAAAATCTTTTGCATTATTATTCTTTAGTTGCTTATAGGCAATCCAAGGTTATAGTCATCTTCGAAGACATTTTTTTGTGCCCTTTTTTGTGCCATTGCTCTATCTCTTGATACAGATTGTGACGTTAATACATTCCGAGTTCAATTGAAGTTTTAGTAATCCAGTTTGAATTGCGATGGCCTTCAGTAAAAAAGGTCTGGAGAGCTTTTGTGCAAGAATTAAGAGGAGCTAGCCTAAGCACTTTTACGAATTAGAGCATTAATTTCAGTAACATGACCAATGGTGTTCGGATATTAAGTTCCTTTATCATATTAAGTATCACTGGTACGGAGGCACCCAAGGATAATCCTCAAGGCTTCGTTCAGCATTTTTTAAGCTATCTTGAGTTTTTTTCCGAGTATTAAAGCAGTCTAAAGGGCAACATAATGAACTAAGAATCTGATGTATGTAATGAACATTGTTTTAACAATTCTGACATTTGCATCGTAACCTGAATGATACCCTGCCACAGCCTTGAGAACCCTGAACCTCTTTATACTGACAACAGAGTTTGACTACACCAAGACCCTACAGCGGGACCTGAAGGGTATGGCATTATGAACTAAAGCAAAATAGCAGATCATTGTTTGGTTAAAACAGCTCCTAAACAATTGTCAAATTAAAAACAGTTCCAGCACCCGCAATACACCAGGGTATTGTCAGATAAAAAAAACTGCACTACCATAGCTTACACGAGGGCATTCACTGTCATCCATATATTCGCGCTTTCGGAGTGTAAACCCCAGACAAATAAGTGGTGCCGGACCTTGGATATCAGCTTGTCCTCAAAACAATGGTCAAATGCTCGTTAATTCATCCTCCAATCATTTGTGTAAAATGATTGGAGGTGTAAAAATGTACACCTCCAAATGTACAAATGTACAATGCACAAAAATGTACAATGTACAAAAATGTACAATGGTGTAAAAATTTACACCATTTCAGTGTAAAATGTGTTTCATTTGTGAATGAAACACATTTTACACACAACTTCTCTGATAAACTTCGATTCAGAATTTAACATGATTTTGGTTGAAGTACTGTATCAGGTTAGATATAATGTAATATTGACGTATACGTATTACATTGTTTTTGCTAGACTAAATGTTAAATTTTTTGTCAGCAGATTAGAATATATATTTTATTGGTTCTTAGGTTTCATGGTTTAATAAAACATGATAGCATTGGCGTTATTGTAAGTCGTTGATATTACAATTTAGTGTCATGTAGATGTCAAGAGTGGATAGAAGGTGTTAGGCTAGTCACATTAGGCTACGACGGTAATGTTTGCATTTCCATGTTGCATGTATCTTCCCGGATTGGTGCCTTCTTTTTATAATTACTTACTCATTCCATACATTAATTTGTAGTCTGTATTGAACAACGTTTACGCTCGGTGGGGTCGGTTAAGTTAGTGATGTACAGTACTGGTAGAACGTTTCAGCAAATTCTCGTACATCATGTCGATGACCAAAATCGTGATTTATATATAATGCATACATTCTGATATACAACAAATGGGAATTTATATTTCATTTTGTCGTAGAGCATTCGTGACGAACAGTGTAGGTCATCTGTGTGATGTACGAGTACAGCTCAGTGTAATACTAACCTCTGGTTTTACAGTGTAGACCATCAGTTTGCCGCGCGGGTACAGCAAGCTGCAGGATACGCCGTCGGTGTGTTGTGCAAGTATAAAAGTACGATATACACTAGCAGTATCACAGACGTGATAGGCCTATAACAGTTATAATATACACTTGATCTGATGTATGGGTAGCCTACAGTGAGATGCAATATAACCTCTGTTGGTGTCACGCGGGTATATTTAAATGCAGTATAAGCCACCATTGTCACGTGAGGATATAGTGAGGTAGGTTACAGTATAGGTCTAGACAGCTAATGTACGGTCGAATATTCCTATCTTGAGCATAGACCGAAATTCAATTTTGATCGTGAGTGTCAAGTACAGAGAGGTACAGTACTGCACAACAAATCCTTAGCCTACTTGCCAGTCCTGCTCAGTCGGTAATTTTACTGTAGATCAACAGTAATTGAAAGAAACTTCCCGGTAGTTGTGATCAACAAACGAGAAACTACCCGATAGTAATCGTAATCAGCAAGCGAAAAACATGTTTTATATCAGCTGATGTATGTAAACAAAACCAGTTAACATATTCACCGAGAGATTTACCCCACTTCTCGGTGGACTCCACTTCTCGGTTTTACCCTTTACATAAGTAGCTTATTTTATTCCTAATTTATGTTTAGGAATAAAGTATACTTGCTGGTTGTGCAGTAAACACATGGGGAGGGGGAAAAGGTCTTGTACATTTCTTCAGTGGTTTCAATATTGTTGGAGAGAGAGAGAATCGCGTTGGAGGCCTAGTGGTGGTGTGTTGGAGACATATCGAAATATGTACAGTATCCCCATTTATCGATGTATATACACTGAGTTTACTTTTTTCTTGGAGTACGTTTATCAATAAAATATACTTTCTAGCTGGTCAGTGCACTAATGCTTTTTGGTTAAGTAAACCTAGAAAATTAAAACTATTAAGCATTCATAAACAACTCGTATATTATAGATATTTACTTTTTCATTTTATTTTAATTAATAAATTATCTTCATTCATTCTATAACTTGATTCATAAATATGGTACCTTTACAGTTGACTGTACAAAATTAAGTACAATACAAATTATACAAGGAAAAACTGTAAAGTAATATTGCCCATTATGCATTTAGAAAAAATGCCAATGCTCATATAACATGATACTGAATGCAAAAAAAGACAATGCAAACAACCCAGTCGTTAGAATTCTATTGGCATTAATAGAAACATTACATAAAACAGGAGACTATTTATAGTAATCTTTCTTAGTAATATATAGCTTATACTGAAGTTTTTTAAGAGAGACCTAAATTTAGTAACAATACTTGAAATAGGAGAGATGTATTGGCAAATAAAGATAATTAATATACATAAAATTTGAACGATGAGATTTCCATGCACTATAACAATTACTTAATAATGTCAAGTACTAAGGGTATTCTAACCGCATACCTATTATTTTTAAGATGAAACTAACAGCATAGGACAAAAACTATTAAATTTGTGTAATGGAAAACAGAATCTATGATGAATGTGTAGGTAAACCTAATAATTAATACTGCACAATATTTATATTTTTGTGTAAAGCTATACGTATATATTTTTTGTTAAATGCAAGATCTGCAAAACATTTTCATTGCTCGAAGTGCCGATTCTGATACATTAAACATCAGTGTTTAACATTAGGAAAGGTTTCTTACAAACTCGCGTAAATGCTTCATGAATTCGGTCTCTGGTGTGCGCACCAATAGTGTTTAAGCAATTATACTTAAAACCATTTACAGATTTAAATGTGCCTTTGAAAGAGCCTAACTAATAGGCTCTGGAACATATACACTAGTCGATTAATGGTTGAATGGCTGGACCCAAGAGCTGTAGTTCATTCCTCCGCAGGTACAACTAGGGGAATACATGCACTGAGAACGTAATTTTCAGTATTGGCACTTTACAAGGCCGGTCTGGCCACATCACTCAGGGACATCATCCTGCCTTCATACGTTAACTTATTCAAGCCTAAACAGCTTAACGTTAAAATCGCACATCGGGTTTCCTCGTTGTTACAGATACGCGAGCTACACCTGGTCAGCATTTATCCTCCATCCTTGACGGCGTTGATATACCTTAAAGAAGAGAACCCATTATCTGTGGGTCCGTTGCTACCAGGGTGCTGACAGCTGGCTAGCCCTGCTACCGACTAAGTAACTACTACCTGCATTAATCCGGCCACGATTATAGGCCGCTACTACTTTGAGCCATCACCTCGAGAACATTGAGCGACACGAGCCACATCTGTCTCTCATACACCACTGCCCTTGGTCAACTAGCTTCACCTACACCACTGCACTTGGTCAACTAGCTTTACCTACACCACTGCCCTTGACCAACTAGCTTCACCAATTAAATTGCAGATGATATAATTCCGTATAATAGATTTATACGAAATTGTGTTTAATATATTATAATGGAGTTTTATCACATAAGATGAAGTTTAGCGAAGGTGAAGGAAAAACCCAATATATGCGTTAGCGTAATATTAAACCAAATTTTCGGATGAAACCTACATTCCTTATTAAAGTGCTTTCAAACAATGTTCAGGTTCAGAACAATGTTCTAGTTCAGAACTTTGTTTGACGGCACTCTGATAAAGGATTTAGGCTTCATCCGAAAATTTTGTTTAATATAACACTTACTCATCGGGGCTTAACCTTCACCTTCATTCAGACCCTACGGAAGTGTAGTAAGTTTCTTCATCAAGTTTAGCTTTAAGGAATAGCTGATAAAGTAGGAAGGTGAGGATTAAGGTTTGTAAAACGTATCACAAAGACTGATGGTAGGCTAAATAATCCACTCAAATATATTCCTTTTCGAATGTTACCAATATGATAATGAAACAATCTAAAGGATAATGGTGTTTTAGAGAACACAATAAGGACTTCCTTGCTAATCACGGCACTCTTTTTCCAAGCCAGGATATATATATATATATATATATATATATATATATATATATATATATATATATATATATATATATATATATATATATATATATATATATATATACATACAGCAATTAATCATAGTTAAAGAACTGTGTCAGCATTAGTGGTCAACTGTTATTATACTTATATAAATATATATAGCAAATACACGAACGAACAGAATAGGAATAACATGACGGATCAGAGTATCGCCGGAGAAACCTAGCCTCAGGCCAGGCTGAGTGAAAAAAATCTAATTTGGTCACAAGTGAATTGCACACATTCAGTGTTTCTGTCCTCACTGATTTCCTTCCGCTCCTTTCTGCACGCTTTCACTCTTTACCATAACCTTGCATAAATGATAATACTAATTAAATCAAAATATTATCATCCCTGAGTAGAAACCAGTCACTGTCTGTTAATTGCTCGCGTCTGGCCACATCAACAACTCGCCTCCCTGCACACGTCTTAACGTCCCAGTATATCCTGCTGTTGTTCTTGGTGGGGGAATGCAGTCGACCGCCCCTCGAAATCTTCACATTAATATTTCCTGTTGCAAGTTGGAAAGAAATCTCTCGAGTAGAGGGCTTAGTGTCCGCTCTCGTTTTGTGGTTGTGCTGCGTACGTTATATATTTTCCGGTGTAATCCCGTTGAGCTGCAGATTTATTCAGTACCCGGGAGGCGCAGCAGCCAGTAATACGGCCCCATCTGGAACGTTACTAGGCTATTTTTGCCTCTAGGAATCAAGTTTTCCAGAGTTGCGTTGAGTGCTCCACACACACACGACATTAAGGTGTATTATGGAAGTTGGTGATCTTGGTATATTGCAGCGTTTCGGGAAAATTAAGAAAAGCTTTACTTTACATTTGTAATGGTGTTACTGTGTCGTTAGGCAGCTGTTATTGTCACTGTCAATTTCGGCGTCTAGAACCGTCGCGTCGTTTGCGAGAATGTAATAATATTTTTCTTTCTAAGGACCTTAGGTAATCAATAAAATACAAATCTCACTTTGGAATTAAAGAGATCAGTTGGCCCACTGCGATTTCACAACTAGCATAATATTCATTCGTAACGTGGTGGTTAACATGTAATTACCTTGTGATTTTTTTAACCTAGGTTATCATTTGTCTGGTCACTCTTGTTAAGGTTCAGCTGCTCGCCTGAGCATGATATATTGATGGGCTAAAAATGTGTCCACAAGATGTTGTTTTGGAAAGTTTTTAATTTTCCCTTGTGATGCTGTAAGGTGTTTTGAAATGGTTCGCCTGAGTTATTGTACTAGGTTACCGGAAATATAGACCTACGCATCATACGTGGACATTGGTAGGCCTGATTAAGCAGTTTGTTTGAGGACATAATAGGGGAAAGGCGTTCGTTAGCCTTCCCCTCTACATGCAAATTTATAAACCCCCATTACAAAGAATAGTGACCGGAACTATCAGAGGGAAAGCGCCAAGCCATTACGACTATATAGCACTTGGAAGGGGTCAGGATAAGAATATGGGATGGATAGGAGAGAGAGAGACCTCTCTCTCTCTCTCTCTCTCTCTCTCTCTCTCTCTCTCTCTCTCTCTCTCTCTCTCTCTCTCTCTCTCTTCTCTCTTCTCTCTTCTCTCTTCTCTCTTCTCTCTTCTCTCTCTCTCTCTCATATATCGTAGCACCATGTTTCAAATTAACCATCCCACCTGTTGTGCTACTCTAACGTTTATAACTCAGAGAATGAACGAAGGTTTCTTGGTTCAGATACGTCCCGCTCTGGCACAAAAGATGGTCTGTTTCAGCAGTGTCCCATCCCGCTTCAGAAGGCAGCCTAGTCTAGCAATATCCCACCCCACTTCAGAAGGCAGCCTAGTCTAGCAATATCCCACCCCGCTTCAGAAGGCAGCCTAGTCTAGCAATATCCCACCCCGCTACAGAAGGCAGCCTAGTCTAGCAATATCCCACCCCGCTTCAGAAGGCAGCCTAGTCTAGCAATATCCCACCCCGCTATAGAAGGCAGCCTAGTCTAGCAATATCCCACCCCGCTACAGAAGGCAGCCAAGCCTAGCCCAGTAACAGAGCTCACTGCCCACCATGCCAGATGGAGATATGTATCATTCATACGATCCAGTTTGTGTTTGGATGAGGGTTAAAAGTCAACACACACCAGCTGTTTGTGTGTGATGCATGGCAGTCGGCTGGAAACATATGGATGGTTCCGGTGTGAGTGGTCCACTCTTCCCGGTTTGTTCTGGCTCTAGGGGAATACTGATGGCATTCACTCTCTGCAATACACACACACACACACACACACACACACACACACACACACACACACACACACACACACACACACACACACACACACACACACACACAGTTGTGTGTATGTGTTGACAATTGACGGTGTGTTTGACAGTTAAGAGGCGGGACCAAAGAGCCAGAGCTCAACCCCCGCAAGCACAATTAGGAGAGTACACACACACACACACACACACACACACACACACACACACACACACACACACACACACACACACACACACACAATAAATTCTTTTTTCTACAAAGTGATAGGGGTAGGCAAACCAGTAAAGTGGTACATAAAGGCAAACCAACAAAATCAATAGAGAGAGGGGGAGTGAAGAATAAGGAGAGGGGGAACAAGTTCCTGAAGATTGCATACACCAACATAGATGGAGTGAGATCGAAGATACTGGAGTTAAGTGATGTAATACAGCTGCAGACACCAGACATTGTTGCACTCACGGAGACAAAACTTGAAGATGTAATTTTAAATGAGGTCATATTCCCAAGGGGCTACTCAATTTGGAGACGGGACAGAAAAATTAGGAAAGGCGGTGGCGTTGCTGTGCTGGTGAAAGAACACCTAAAGGTGAAGGAAATAATGACTGCCAATCCACAAGAAGTTGACATAATAGCACTAGAGATCTGCTATGAGGATGATAAACTAATGATGATAAATGCATATAGTCCACCGCCAAGCAGCACATGGTCAAAGGAGGAGCTAGATAGTAAACGTGAAGGTCTTATAACAATAATGAGAGAGATTATAGCGAGAGCGGATAACGATAGATCACGACTGTTGATAGTCGGTGACTTCAACTTGAAATCCATAGACTGGGAAGCATATGAAGCTAAAACAGAAGATTTTTGGACCTGTAAATTTGTAGACCTCATCCTGGAAACATTCTTGTATCAACATGTTAAACAAGCTACGAGGATGAGGGAAGGGGACGTTCCCTCCATGCTAGATTTGATATTTACCAGGAAGGAGGAAGAGATATTTGACATTCAGTACCTTCCTCCCTTGGGTAAAAGTGACCATGTCTTTTTGGGAATAAAGTATGCAATGCGTTATAAGCTGGAAGAAAATAAGGAGGTTGAAGCAGTTGAAAAACCAGACTTCAGGAGAGGACATTATGGTGACCTTAGAAATTTTTTTAGTGAGTATAATTGGACAGACTTGATGCTAGGCAAGGAAGTGAATGAGATGTATGGCAAGTTTTGTGAAATATATGATAAAGGCACAAAAAAATTTATACCAAAACAGAGATGCAGGACCAGAAAACAGGATTGGTTCGACAGAAATTGTGAGAGGGCAAGAGACCAAAAGACACAAAAATGGAATCAGTATAGGAAGAGGCCAAACCCCCAAACATACCAGCGATACAAAGATGCGAGAAACAATTATACAGCAGTAAGGAGAGAGGCAGAAAGAAATTTTGAAAAAGGGATAGCAGATAAATGTAAAACAGAACCGGGCCTATTCTACAAATTCATAAACAACAAATTGCAGGTAAAGGATAATATCCAGAGGTTGGAAATGGGAAACAGATTCACGGAAAATGAAAAGGAAATGTGTGAAACATTAAATGAAAAGTTCCAAAGTGTGTTTGTACAAAATGAAATCTTCAGAGAACCAGACACAATAAGAATTCCAGAGAACAACATAGAGCGGATAGAGGTGTCTAGAGATGAAGTGGAAAATATGCTAAAGGAGCTCGGGAGGAACAAAGCAGCTGGCCCAGATGGCGTTTCACCATGGGTTCTGAGAGAATGTGCATCTGAGCTCAGCATTCCACTTCACCTGATCTTTCAGGCATCCCTGTGTACAGGAATCGTAGCAGACGTGTGGAAACAGGCTAACATAGTTCCAATCTACAAAAGTGGCAGCAGGGAAGACCCCCTCAATTATAGACCTGTATCATTGACAAGTGTAATAGTGAAAGTATTGGAAAAGCTAATCAAAACTAAATGGGTAGAACACCTGGAGAGAAATGATATAATATCAGACAGACAGTATGGTTTTCGATCAGGAAGATCCTGTGTATCGAATTTACTCAGTTTCTATGATCGGGCCACAGAGATATTACAGGAAAGAGATGGCTGGGTTGACTGCATCTATCTGGACCTAAAAAAGGCTTTCGACAGAGTTCCACATAAGAGGTTGTTCTGGAAACTGGAAAATATTGGAGGGGTGACAGGTAAGCTTCTATCATGGATGAAAAATTTTCTGACTGATAGAAAAATGAGGGCAGTAATCAGAGGCAATGTATCGGAATGGAGAAATGTCACAAGTGGAGTACCACAGGGTTCAGTTCTTGCACCAGTGATGTTTATTGTGTACATAAATGATCTACCAGTTGGTATACAGAATTATATGAACATGTTTGCTGATGATGCTAAGATAATAGGAAGGATAAGAAATTTAGATGATTGTCATGCCCTTCAAGAAGACCTGGACAAAATAAGTAGATGGAGCACCACTTGGCAAATGGAATTTAATGTTAATAAATGTCATGTTATGGAATGTGGAATAGGAGAACATAGACCCCACACAACCTATATATTATGTGAGAAATCTTTAAAGAATTCTGATAAAGAAAGAGATCTAGGAGTGGTTCTAGATAGAAAACTATCACCTGAGGACCACATTAAGAATATTGTGCAAGGAGCCTATGCAATGCTTTCTAACTTCAGAATTGCATTTAAATACATGGATGGCGATATACTAAAGAAATTGTTCATGACTTTTGTTAGGCCAAAGCTAGAATATGCAGCTGTTGTGTGGTGCCCATATCTTAAGAAGCACATCAACAAACTGGAAAAGGTGCAAAGACATGCTACTAAGTGGCTCCCAGAACTGAAGGGCAAGAGCTACGAGGAGAGGTTAGAAGCATTAAATATGCCAAAACTAGAAGACAGAAGAAAAAGAGGTGATATGATCACTACGTACAAAATAGTAACAGGAATTGATAAAATCGACAGGGAAGACTTCCTGAGACCTGGAACTTCAAGAACAAGAGGCCATAGATTTAAACTAGCTAAACACAGATGCCGAAGAAATATAAGAAAATTCACCTTCGCAAATAGAGTGGTAGACGGTTGGAACAAGTTAAGTGAGAAGGTGGTGGAGGCCAAGACCGTCAGTAGTTTCAAAGCGTTATATGACAAAGAGTGCTGGGAAGACGGGACACCACGAGCGTAGCTCTCATCCTGTAACTACACTTAGGTAATTACACTTAGGTAATTACACACACACACATACACACACACACACGAGGAGAGACTACGGGAATTAAACCTCACTTCGCTGGAAGACAGAAGAGTTAGGGGGGACATGATCACCACATTCAAGATTCTGAAGGGGATTGATAGGGTAGATAAAGACAGTCTATTTAACACAAGGGGCACACGTACTAGGGGACACAGGTGGAAACTGAGTGCCCAAATGAGCCACAGAGATATTAGAAAGAACTTTTTTAGTGTCAGAGTGGTTGACAAATGGAATGCATTAGGAAGTGATGTGGTGGAGGCTGACTCCATACACAGTTTCAAGTGTAGATATGACAGAGCCCGATAGGCTCAGGAATCTGTACACCTGTTGATTGACGGTTGAGAGGCGGGACCAAAGAGCCAGAGCTCAACCCCCGCAAACACAACTAGGTGAGTACACATACACACACACACACACACACACACACACACACACACACACACACACACACAGGATAAACTAGGGCAGACTGACACAGATGGTTCAAGAATAATATGGTATATAGACCTAACAAAAAATTTACCCAAATAATCGACTTTCCAGTAAGCTCTAACCATCACTCAAGCAGAGACACAGATGGAAAATATATTATCAAATAAATCAGATATGTTATAAGCAATTTATGTCAGAGCAAGAAAGAATTTAAATTACAAAAAGCAGATGTGTAAGATAGAGCCAAGGCTTAGAAGCAGGTGTGAGGAAGTGGGTAAAGTTCACAAGAGAGTATCAGGTGTGTAGGGCATAAGGCAGCTCACACATCAGGTGCGTGGAGCGTGAGTTATGTTAGCACGGCAGCAAGGTGAGGTGGCCGACGCCCAGCATTAGTGCTACCTCTACTTTGGTTGTCTTTGTGGCGGCACTTAATGTCTTCCTCAATGCCACCCGTCTTCCCCTACCCTCTCGTCCGCCCGCCCGCCTGCCCACCCGCTGGCCGGCTGGCTGGCTGGCTGGCTGGCTGGCTGGCTGGCTGGCTGGCTGGCTGGCTGGCTGGCTGGCTGGCTGGCTGGCTGGCTGGCTGGCTGGCTGGCTGGTGCAGTCGAGTGTCGTGGTGGTAGTGAGGACGCTCAACACTTTTTCGGTGGTGGTAGAAGCTGTGAGTGTCTGTTGGTAGTACGTTAGAGACATTGTTAACGTACATGACTACGGACAATCATCTACACCTCTTCAAAGTTATTCTGTGCAGACAAAATTAAGCAATACCAAAGGTTATTGGTACTTGGGAAAGGAGATAGAACGTATATAAATCAGTCAACACCATGGAAATACAAAACATATCCACAATTACATCTAGTTGGACATGAGGACCCACATAATAAAGATGGGACAGCCGAAGCCAAAACAGACTAAACGAACGCAGTGTACTTCCCACTAAGCGAGACAGAAAATAAATTCTACTTACGTCATATCAACATTTACCCTCATATGAATATTTTTATTTACAAACATTGAGGGAAATTATTGAACAAAACACTATGATACTCCGTTCATCTTCGATAAAGTAGAAGGCAGATGTCAAAACTGAAACAAATGAGAAACCCCAAACTCACAAGCCAAACACCCACACCTTTCACACTCCCCACCATCGGCACACAAGAACTCGTTCCAATTACGTAGATGGAAGCCCAATTCCACTCTTAAGGGTAATTCCTTCCCCTTCTTTCCCTCCGAGCAATACACCTGTGAGCTAAGTTATGGCACGAAATAGTAACTTTGGGAGAGGATCGCGGAAAAAGATAATTATACCATCACTACAACACGAGTCTCGTCCTCTTAAAGACAATACACCACATTACTTCAGCAACACCCAACATCCTTAGCCAACAGACATAAACAATCCCAGCACTAAATAATCCCCCGAGCCCCTTGCTTTCTTTCAAACCTTAATGCCAACATGTATAGTTGTATACCTATATACCTCCTGGGAAATAATTTCACCTGGGTGGTGTCTACAAGCTTGTGTGTTTCATATGAAACAACGTTCACCTGGCTGGGTGGTGCCTAGCAGTGTGTGCGTCACCTTAGAGCCGCCTTCACCTGGCTGGGTGGTGCCTAGCAGTGTGTGCGTCACCTTACAGCCATCATCACCTAGCTGGGTGGTGCCTAGCAGTGTGTACGTCACCTTAGAGCCGCCTTCACCTGGCTGGGTGGTGCCTAGCAGTGTGTGCGTCACCTTAGAGCCACCTTCACCTGGCTGGGTGGTGCCTAGCAGTATGTGCGTCACCTTAAAGCCATCATCACCTAGCTGGGTGGTGCCTAGCAGTGTATGCGTCACCTTAGAGCCGGCTTCACCTAGCTGGGTGGTGCCTAGCAGCGTGTGCGTCACCTTAGAGCCACCTTCACCTGACTGGGTGGTGCCTAGCAGTGTGTGCGTCACCTTAGAGCCACCTTTACCTGGCTGGGTGGTGCCTAGCAGTGTGTGCGTCACCTTAGAGCCGCCTTCACCTGGCTGGGTGGTGCCTAGCAGTGTGTGCGTCACCGTAGAGCCGCCTTCACCTGAGTGGGTGGTGCAGCACCTGGTGCGACTCACAATGCAACATTCAATGTCTGCAGACATCCACTTCCTCGCCTGTTGTCGAGATTTAGACAGAATGAACAATAGGTTTCCGCAGAGGTTATAGTCTTGGAATTTCATCGTTTATTCATTTCAGAGGCTGTGCAGCCTTCTTCCTCTGTTACACCAGATATGTGAGACAACACCAGGTGTGTGAGACAGTGTTGTGCTGCTTTCTGTCCAGTTAAACCAGGTGTGAGGGATCACATATAGGCCATTGAAGGAGGCATCACAACTCTGCCTCACACATCTCAGGTTGTACTGCTTCTACTGTCAGTCCTCTACAAAGTCTAATCGACCAACTCACTTCTAGTTGAATATGTTACTTATACGAACAAATCCACAAGGGCCGTGATGAGGGTTCGAACCTACGCACGGGATGTTCCCAGATGGGCCTTAGTCAACTGTACCACGATATGGTCAAAATAATTGCAACCTGGAGTGCTACTGCCCTTACTAGGATCCCGAAGCTTCTCCGAAGCCCAATCGGGGTTTTACACAATTCCCCCCCATGCACCCCGGGCTCTGTCAACCAGAAGTTCTATCTCTACGCCCTTGCCTCAATACATGTAGTACAGTTGAATAAGGCGCATCTGGGAACATCCCGTGCGTAGGTTCGAACCCTCATCACTGCCCTTGTGGATTTGTTCATTTGATATATCACGTTATTGTGATTTTTGTATTACTTATACCGCTGCTGAATGCATTACAGCTCACAAGTATGTCTTCACATGACCCTGTAAGACTAACCAACCCCTCATATAGTCTAGGGTAGCTGCATGAATGTTAATGTATCTAAGGTTAATAAAAATAAATAGTTTTCTAAAACTAAGGGTAGGTAAATACATGGATGCTCTTGTACATACATTATTTAGTAAGCCGATTATCAGAACAGATAATTCATATTTCCACGAGTAATCTTCGCTACGAAACTGTCTATTTGACACTGACCTTTGTATGTCGTTGTTTATCACAGTCACTGACAGCTTTTATGCCTTGTACCACATATGTGCTATGCAGTCACAAAATTACTAATTACACGTGTACTCCACTTCCTCCAAGGATTCGTCTATAATTGATTACACTGTGCCCTGTAACTTACTGTGCACTGTATCATCATTGTCCGTTATTGAGTCTTCACACAAACATTAGTTACCATAAGCACCATTGTTGGTCGGTGTTTACTGTAGATGCAACACACTACATGAAGTTACTATCGTGGGTCACCAGTTTAAGTCTCACTGTTCACAGCATGATTATTCACAGTACTTTACTCTTAGTGCAGTATTCCGCCGATTGCCACGACCTCTCAGTTCTAAGTATAATTGTTCACAGTACTTCACTCTTAGTGCAGTATTCCTCCAGCTGCCACTGCCTCACAGTTCACAGTGATCTATTCCGTCTCCGTCTTTCGGTCACTGGTACCCTTGTGTGATGCCACACACCACGACCCCTACAGTTCACTGTATAAATTATTCAGTGTAGTTTCACCAGTCACTCCACGTCGGTGGTCGCTAGGACAGTTCCCAGAAGCCCCATCTCGGCCTCGCTGCTCCAGAGGCCGACCATTCCCTCTCCCTTGGAGTGGGGTTTGGAAGTTCTTCTACTCCGCCAAGCCCGGCCGGGGGCCAGGCTTGGGGCTTGGTCTTACAGACCGTTGCTTGGCGCGGCCCGTAGGCCCACACATCCATTGTTTCTTGAACACGTCCTCTCTTTTCCCATTAACTCCTTGTCCACCCTGGTGTTTCCTTCCTGTAGGTCTGACCAAACCGTGCTGGAGGCTCTTCATCCACAGGCTACCTCCTGCACGATGGTATTTTCTGCCAAACCACAGGCGTAAACCCAAACGTCGATGGCTGTCGGTTCTAGATCCCCAGGGGCACTTCCGTCACCTCGGCTTCCCGGCCTTTCTCTTCTTGGTTGGCTGTGGAGTTTAAGGTCTGTCATTTGCGGGGAGGGTTATTATTGCCACCACAAAATCATTAGCATACTAACCAACCAGCAAGTATACTTTAGTCCTGAATATTCTCCGGGATTAAAGTCAACATTCAGTATATTCTTTTGAGTCGCAGCTTATATACAGCCCGAAGTGTGACGTTATCATAACTTATGACGCCACCATTATTAACTTTGGCTTCATTGCTGACTGTACACATGATTGAATTAGGCCTTCAGGCCGTATTTGATTGGCACATGCGACTCTCAGCTTTTCCTATCAAATATTAACTTATTATGTGATGTCACTGATTACCTCAAATCCTCCACCGTATTTACCTTTCCTTGAGAGAGTCGAGAGAGAGAGAGAGAGAGAGAGAGAGAGAGAGAGAGAGAGAGAGAGAGAGAGAGAGAGAGAGAGAGAGAGAGAGAGAGAGAGAGAGAGAGAGAGAGAGAGAGAGAGAGAGAGTCGATTAGTGTCAAAATGAACCAAATTTGATCACCAAGGGGTACCATATCTCTCAGTTTAACCCTCCCCCCAAGCCCCTCGATCACAATAGTCAAGTTACCAAGTAGGTGGAGAGTTAGTGCACCTCTAGGTTTCTGGTTGAGCTCGCATCATCAAATTAATTTTACCATCTGGGAGAATTTAAGAGGGAAGAATCTGGTTGTTGTGCCGCGCTTGTCAGACCAGGTGCAAGGCTGTACCTGAAGCTGGGAATCGAGAGAGAGGGAAAAAAAGAGAGATAGATAGGGGGGAAGTTGAATGCAAGCGATGATAGCAACAAATTAGTGGTGGGTATATAGAGATATTGTTAGATATTGTTTGATGTTGAAAGGCTAGGCAGGAGCTCAGATTTTACAAAATATTTGGGCAGTAGCAAGCGAGGATGGCGGAATTTGTAGTCAGATACGAGAGGGAATTGTGAGGTGAATCAAGTGACTATTGGGCTCTGGAGGTAGGTGCACGCGGGTAACGCGAGCATTCATAAAGTTCTGCCGAGCGTGGCTTACACGGGTAACACCTGCTCGTCTGGTAATATACTGCATGTGTAAAGGAACAAATGTATATGTTTATCACTCACAATGTTCGGTAATATGCTTATTGTTTGTGATGTATGTCTCTCTCTCTCTCTCTCTCTCTCTCTCTCTCTCTCTCTCTCTCTCTCTCTCTCTCTCTCTCTCTCTCTCTCTCTCTCTCTCTCTCTCTCTCTCTCGCTCTCTCTCTCTCTCCTCTCTCTCTCTCTCTCTCTCTCTCTCTCTCTCTCTCTCTCTCTCTCTCTCTCTCTCTCTCTCTCTCTCTCTCTCTCTCTCTCTCTCTCTCTCTCTCTGTGTCTCTGTGTCTCTGTGTCTCTGTCTCTGTCTCTGTCTCTGTCTCTCTCTCTCTCTCTCTCTCTCTCTCTCTCTCTCTCTCTCTCTCTCTCTCTCTCTCTCTCTCTCTCTCTCTCTCTCTCTATATATATATATATATATATATATATATATATATATATATATAAATATATATATATATATATATAAATATATATATATATATATATATATATATATATATATATATATATATATATATCCCTTTGTGTGTATTTATACTTCACTAAACTTATTTGAATTTGAAAATGGTAACACTCGTGAGCGTAGCAAGAGGACGGAAGGAAAAGTGAAAGATAAAAAGAATTTTCCTAAAATTTTGTTATGGAGAAAAAGTGGATTTTAAAGAATGTTTTCTTCTTCTTATCATTATTATTATTCAGACTAACTTACATATCCCGTTAGCAGGTTAAGAATTCCTCCTTCACGTAGCTTATATTAAACCTGAATTTGCTTTGACTACGACCCACCAATCGGTATACAACTGGTTCCCCAATTACTCCTGGGTAAATATGAACGAACAATTCAAAATCGGTGTACAACCGATCCTTCCAAGTCAGGACTCGAGCTCGATTGAGATCGCTGGTAAGGTGTGAGACGAGCACGCTACCAATGCGCCACCAGGGGCGTCCTGAGTAAGAGTAAGAACAGAGGGAGACACACTGGCTCATGTCATGGGGGAGCCACACTGGCTCATGTCATGGGGGAGCCACACTGGCTCATGTCATGGGGAGACACTGGCTCATGTCATGGTGGACACACTGGCTCATGTCATGGTGGACACACTGGCTCATGTCATGGTGGACACACTGGCTCATGTCACAGAAATGATGCAGAACTTCAAAGTATAATGCTCAACACTGAAAAAAACAGATTCCTTCGTGCCCCATGTTTATCGCGTGCAAATACTGATTAGCATACAGGCATGATGTAAATGCTGGAATGTTTCAGGGTTTAATCCACAGATGGCAGTGTGTTCGTCTGTTCTGTCTGTCTTACATATATTTTTTATCTTTCCAGGTAGTTGTTCGTGTGTGGTTTCTGCTCTTGTAACAGCCGCTACCTACTGTTCGAGTTCTTCCTGATGCAGCTCACAGTAGGTGCACCTTTTCTCACCGTAGTGGTCCCAGTTGCTTGGGCTGATCACATCACGATCGTCCTGTAAGTTCTGGGTGGTGTGCATCTGTATCGTGTCGTCTGGAAGCGGTTTACGAGCAAATGACAGTTGAGTTGTATTCCAGTGTTTGGAAACTGTATGTGTGTACAGATGACATCACATGTAAATGGCCTCCAGGTGTGACTGCGAGCCAGCGCTGGTGTAGTGGGCAGGGACCAGCGTCCACTCTCAATACCAACGCTCGCAAGACATTAAGATATATAGTCCTTTGTTATTTTCGATAGAGCGTAACATTTGTTTGGGCAGCATTAATTCGACAACGTATGATGAAGGGGATTATAGTAAACTAATGTTGGGAGAAACAAGCATTAGGTAATGGGCGAGTATGATTGATTCATTTATAGCAGAAGTGTGTATGTGATTACCTAAGTGTAGTTATAGGATGAGAGCTACTCTCGTGGTGTCCCGTCTTCCCAGTACTCTTTGTCGCATAATGCTTTGAAACTGCGCATGTATGTGTGGCTGGCACTGTTGTTGGAGCTGTGGCACCTAAACCCTTCACACCACCCTGGACCCCCTACATGGTCAACATACCCGGCAATCTAAACTGATCACTGACTCGCTATCAGGAGGTAGGCTGTCTGCTGCTGCCTCAAGGAGAGGGAGAGTGGTCTGTCAGATATCAAAGGGTCAGTAGAGAACATTCTTACCTAGCTGTACTAACCTAGATATATTTTCATGGTTGAGCCCGGCGGCTAGACCCCGCCATCTGAACATTATTAGTTGAATGCAATACTAGTGTCCACACTTTTCTTGCCATATTTATTGTTAAACTTGTGTATTGAGTTACCTTCAACTATTACGTCGTCCAGCCCATTCCATTTAGGCCTAAGAACATAAAAGCAAAGAAAAGGCGAGTGTGTTATTACTTCAACACGGGGACTGCGATGTCCCCGAAGTCCCCCGTACAGTGTCATATTCATTGTACATGTCTCACCTTATACACAAGAAAATAGTAATAACTTGATATATCAATGAGAAAATTATTGGATTAGGCTGAGGATCGAACTAGCGTCATGGGGTAACATTTTCTTGATCTCAATCAAGCAATCTCAAGTCAGTTTTGTTATCCGGAGTTTTGTTTCGTAAATAAACCACCCTTTTTCCAAACCAATATTCACACAATTTGACAGTGATGTAGTGGAGGCAGACTCCATACACAGTTTCAAATGTAGATTTGATAGAGCCCAGTAGGCTCAAGAATCTGTGCACCATATATATATATATATATATATATATATATATATATATATATATATATATGTCGTACCTAGTAGCCAGAACTCACTTTTTGGCCTACTATTCAAGGCCCGATTTGCCTAATAAGCCAAGTTTTCCTGAATTAATATATTTTCTCTAATTTTTTTCTTATGAAATGATAAAGCTACCCATTTCATTACGTATGAGGCCAATTTTTTTTTATTGGAGTTAAAATTAACGTAGATATATGACCGAACCTAACCAACCCTACCTAACCTAACCTAACCTATCTTTATAGGTTAGGTTTGGTTAGGTAGCCGAAAAAGTTAGGTTAGGTTAGGTTAGGTAGGTTAGGTAGTCGAAAAACAATTAATTCATGAAAACTTGGCTTATTAGGCAAATCGGGCCTTGCTTAGTAGGCTGAGAAGTGCGTTCTGGCTACTAGGTACGACATATATATATATATATATATATATATATATATATATATATATATATATATATATATATATATATATATATATATATATATATATGTGTGTGTGTGTGTGTGTGTGTGTTTGTCCCCTTCACCATTTCTACCAGCTTTTCTTCAATTTACTATTTTCCTTATCCTTCATCACCTTCCCTACCCATCATTATCATCCCTATCCTCACGACCTTCCCTTCCTATCACCCTCTCTATCCTTTACAATCTACCATACTCTTCACCAGTGCAGGAGTCATTGGTATATTTTGATAGTGTTTGTGTGATAAACGGCCTTATGGAAAAAAATAAAATTTCTGTACTATTTACATGGTATAATATATAACATGAGTATATATTTTTGAGTTATTATTGCAATTATTAATAATAATAGTAATAATAATAATAATAATAATAATAATGTCTTGGCAGGTTGTCAAGGTAGAGTTGGTACACAATAATTTGCTGTGGGTTGCAACAGGAGCCAGGCTGTCCCAGCTGCTGAAGCTTCGTTGTCTGCCTGAAAGCGTGTGGGAATTACTGGCTAACATCTGGCTCCCTCTGGCTTGTAATTATGGACTAACGTGATCATTTACTCTGGATTTGGTTCATAGTTTAATGGTGTATGCATTAATAAACTTGACTTTTGGTTTATTTTTGTGATATACATTAATAAACTTGACTTTTGGTTTATTTTTGTGATATACATTAATAAACTTGACTTTTGGTTTATTTTTATGATATTTGTGATATCACATTATTTTCGCACTTTGTGATATTTTGCATCAGGTTATGCAATAATGATACTTTAATCAAGGCATCCTCTAAAAACGATAGTATTTATATCCACTATTGGTGGAACGTACAAAAATAAACTTTTTTTCCATTTGAAAAGTTCACATTTTGCACTATTGGAATACTATGAATGGGATGCCAAAAATGGATCAGTAATTATACAATTTAAGCAAACCTGACCCTGGCCTAAATAAACAATCTTAGGCCTAATATACGCCATCTTGGGCATAATTTAATACAAATATGTACTATACTAAGCTTAGAAAAGTTTAGGTTTGGTTGTTTTCGTTTGCGGCGTCTACAAAATTAATGGTACAAACCCTTTTTTTTTTTTAGTGCTACAGTTCAGTTTTGTACGTTCCACCCATGGTTACTATGAGTACTATAATTTTTGGGTCGACAGGTTGACTTTACTCACGTTGAAAACATATATTTATACCAGAGATGACTTGTTCAGTTGTCCTTCACTAGCTAGGCTACAATCTTCCAAGCCTAGCGCCTTCTTTTGATAATTAATCAGCTAGGCTAGCCATGCAGCTCTAACAAGAACAGTCATTTATTACAATGAATTAAGAATAAATAAATATAAATAAGTGTGATTAAGATTGTATAAGAACCTGGAGAAAGAGAGAGAGAGAGAGAGGAGTTAGAGGGGGGGGGGGGAGCGTCTCCTTAATTGTTTAACTTAGAACATATGCTGTAATTCCTCTCCCTCCCCCCCCTCCCCTTACGTCCAGCCCTCCCTCCTCCCCTTTCGTCCAGCCCTCCCCACCAAGTGTGTTGAAGGTCACCCGGCCTCCTTGTGGTGGTGATATTGTGTGTGCTGCTATGGTTGTTATAGTTTGTTCTTGTGTGCTGAGATGGTGTTAGGATGTAGTGATGGTGAGTGTGGTGTTATAGTTTGTTTTTGCGTGCTGAGCTGGTGTTAGGATGTGGTGGTGGTGAGTGTGGTGCTACAGTGTGGTGTTGTAGTTTGTGTGTGTGTGCTGAGTTGGTGTTGGGATGTGGTGGTGGTGAGTGTGGTGCTACAGTGTGGTGTTGTAGTTCGTGTGTGTGTGCTGAGTTGGTGTTGGGATGTGGTGGTGAGTGTGGTGCTACAGTGTGGTGTTGTAGTTTGTGTGTGTGTGCTGAGTTGGTGTTGGGATGTGGTGGTGGTGAGTGTGGTGCTACAGTGTGGTGTTGTAGTTCGTGTGTGTGTGCTGAGTTGGTGTTGGGATGTGGTGGTGGTGAGTGTGGTGCTACAGTGTGGTGTTGTAGTTTGTGTGTGTGTGCTGAGTTGGTGTTGGGATGTGGTGGTGGTGAGTGTGGTGCTACAGTGTGGTGTTGTAGTTTGTGTGTGTGTGCTGAGTTGGTGTTGGGATGTGGTGGTGGTGAGTGTGGTGCTACAGTGTGGTGTTGTAGTTTGTGTGTGTGTGCTGAGCTGGTGTTGGGATGTGGTGGTGGTGAGTGTGGTGCTACAGTGTGGTGTTGTAGTTTGTGTGTGTGTGCTGAGTTGGTGTTGGGATGTGGTGGTGAGGAGTGTTGACCTTGTGCTGACATCTTGTGGTAAACTTGAGTCGTCAGAATATTTCCAGAACACTTTATATAGTTTATATAACTTATTCCCTGCTTCACGCTTGAAGATTTTGTTCGCGTGTGATACTTTTTGTTATATAAACCATCAGAATGCACTGTGATAAAAAACATTCGACAACATTATTCGTCTATCACTCACTAATCGGTCAAAAGTTTATCATAATATAAAAGATTAATTTTTTGCAGTTTCTCCCGCATAATTTTAAGGTGCTAAAGAGACCATGATGGAAAAAAACACATGTGAATATCGAACGCAAGTCATGGTTTAAACGCTCGCCAAAATCATTCGCATCCAACACCTGTTTGAAGTTAACTACCAGTTCCTTGACGGCAAGAGTGAAAATACGAGAATATATTGCCCATTAGTGAAGAAAACATACAATTAAGGGATAACGCATAAATAAATTGATGTGTTATTTTCAACAACAAATTATGAAACAACCAAATAATGCTAATGCTCAATCTGTTTGCCTGCTAGACTGTGTTTTGGGTGACTAACTGCACAGTGACTGGCGCGCCAGCTGTCTTAACATTCACAATTACAGACTGTGGTGAAAAGTGAAGACCACGATATAGCCTGTTTATTCTGATAGTTTAAATATTTGCAAGTACAATCGGGTGCAGCGGAATTGTTTCGTCCTCTGGACAAGTCAAGGTGAGAGAAGGCGAATGGGTTTTGTTGATTTTGTTGAATGAATTGTGTTGATTCTTTAACAAATTTGGTGTTACCAGCAGGCCATTAAACAAAGCCCGTCCTCTCGAGCGTTTACGTCACTAACCTAAGGTATTCAATTGCCCTAACCTAACATGACGTCAGTTTTGCGAGCCGGTATGATTTTTTAACATATCAGTTTTTGGCTTCAGAGAATTGAGACGTCATAATGCGATCTACTATTCGAGAGGACGGGTTGAAATACGAGCAGGGGGTTTCGATCTGAGACTAGTTTGTGTCCGCGTCTTCGCTACTCTTTTAAGTAAACCGAACATAACTAAAATATGAGATACAATTTTGTTTTAAGTATGATCTGTACAAGGTGTGTGTGAGACGTCACTGTGACGTCATCATTTTAATTTTGACTCGGGTTTTGGATGCTACTGTGATACACAATGCTCTGGGCTTGAGCATGGTGGCATTACGCATAAATACATAATCGACAACAAAAGTATTTTATCCCGCAATTTTTGTTCTTGTAATCCCTAGACTGTCCGTTATTTAGTCAACCTCTTCATTTAATTACGAAAGATTTTCCTGGCCTCGCCGGTAGGCACAACTTACAATTTAATCTTTCAGAATAAATATTAGACTTTAATTTTGATTACCGAGAAACTATGCACAAATTTGAAAAATATGAAACGCCCCTGTGAGAGGATGGTAATGCTAGGCTGGCATATGCTTCCAGCGATGGGTAACAAGGAACGGTAATTATAACAGAAAACGCTAGTGTAATTATATAGTTCTTGGAAGGAATATGAGGGCATGGAACTCGGATGTGAGGACACAGTGAAGGAACAGTGCCCAAGGTTGGGTTCGGACGCTGACCCTACAAAATGCGAGGACGTTGCTATGCCAATCTTTCTCCTTCCCTTGCTAGCTTTCTCTCTTCCCTTCCGCCCCCCCTCCCTTCACTCCCTTCCTTCCCTCCCCTTCACTCCTTTTCATTCACTCCCCCTCCTTCCCTCCCTCCCGCACTGTACGAAGGCCACCGTCTTGGTTATACACCATAATGTTGTGCGATTTATCTCTCCCATTGTATTTTCTGTGAAAGGTTCGTACATTTCTCTGAACTATACTGTGCGTACGCTCTCCAGTTTAAAAGTTGAAGTTTGTCTCAAACATGTACTATAACAATTCTGAAGCACGCTTTTATTAGAAAATAGTAGAAATTAGTGAAGAGATAAGCCAGGATGACTATGTAGGTTGACAGAAATAGTAACTATGTAGAGGTTCTAAAAGTTTTAATTTAAATATTTATATTTACTTAATCGGTGAACAATTTAGAACAAAGCACCCACATTTTTCTTTTAGTTCTGATTGTCAACATTATATATTAAATTCACCCATGTACACGGAAGGGTGTGAGGATGTATGACTATATTTCATCATAATAAATAAGAACAAATGAATAAAGCAAACTACTGAAGGCCTGTTGGCCCATGTGAGGCAGCTCCCATTTATATCCACCCAAACTCATTCATATATATGTCTAATCTACGCTTAAAACAATTAAGTGATCTCAAGTATGTTACTCGTTAATTTGTTCGGTAAGTCAACAACCCTGTTTCCGAACCAATACCCACCTAGATCTAACTGAATCTAGACTACAACAGTTTATATCTATTGTTTCGTGTTTTATTTTGTGTTGATATATATGGTGCAACTGAAGCGTTTACATACTGCAGAGTTTAGCACAAATTAAGAAAATAATTATAATGTTGCAAGCAGCAGCTGCAACATCAGCATCTGGGGGGGTTGGTACAAAAATTTAACCAACTGCGAACCACTTTGGTGAAAAGGAACAATAAAAGAAGCGAAGAGCACATACAACGCATCAGACTTGGATACCCACGTGCAAAGGAAATAGGCTTACAGGTTCCAGAAGAAGAAGAGAGAACATTTTCAACATTGTGGAGAGATGTCTAACATACCACTAGAATATTATCACACAGTGCAGAGTTACAAACCAAATATTATTACCTCTTATTAAGATTTAACAGAAATTGCTAAAGACATTGGATGTAACCTTACTGTAGCCAACATATGAGTCAAGCACTCATTCACCGCTTAAGTAAGACATAAATGAATACTACTTACCAATTGAGCACAATATCCAAGAGTGGCGTTGGTTCGACGTTGATTGATGACGTTAAATCGACGTTGAATTTGCGCTGATATTTTATATTGTGGCTACTGGGTAAGAGATGCTTATGCAGAATATATTTTTCTCGCAAAAAAATAGTTACTTGTGCGGGTAGACCGCATACTATAGTAGCTCCCATTCTTTTAAAAAGTTTCAAGAATTATTAAAGAAGCCTCACAAATAATTAATCGGAAACAATAACGATAAGAAGATAAGTAATTCACAGCTTTGTTATGGACTAGAAGCGTTCCTGTATAGTTAACAATGTTCCTGTGCTATGCTGTGTTACTGCACAGCACATGTCTATGTGCTATGCAATAACAGCATAGCACATAGACATTATAATTTCTCTCAAGTAATTTACGTTCTAAAACTTTATGAAATCTATCCAGTTATAAATGCACAGCCCATTGTAAATAAAGCTTTCGAATTGATTCGAGTCCTGAGCATTAGAAGTCAACTGGTTCTCAAGACATAGACCGTCTCACACACGAAGATATTTTCCCCACTTTGTATGTACTGGAAACTAAGATAAACCAATTGTATTTTCTTTATTAAATAATATACAATATAAAGATCATATTTACATCAATTTACAAGGGAAAATACTACATAAACCAAATTGGCAACACACGCTGTCGAAAAACTTAAGAGTTGTCTGTTGCAGAAAACCTGTTCTGGCACTTGTTATTCTACACCAGAAATATACGCATTAACCGGCAGATGATCACATCAAACCTACCCTAGCATCAGAAAAATATATTCATCATATTCATTATATTCATCATAGATACGCTCCGTTTACCATCATGCCCATAGCCTCATCCTTAACTACATGTCTTCCTGGTCAGAAATAAAAATAGGAACGAGGACCGACTGGGCACCATATTTACGGGTAACGTTAACCGAACGTTGAATCGACGTTAATTCAAAGGTGATTCAACGTTGATTCAACGTAGATATTGGTTGCCTTCTGGAGCACAAGAGGAAGCAGTGGATAGTAGAGTTGCATATTACTGAATACCAAAAAGGGTGCAATTCATTCAGCACAGAGAGGTGCAAATAAATAATGAGACACAATTGTAAATAATTGAGCACTGTGAGTAGTGAAATAATTTTTTTTTTTGTTTTTTTTTTCTTTATTTAAAAAAATGCAATATAAATTACATATACAAAAGTGTTACAAGGCAATTATACATTACAATTCTTAGTGAACATCTGTTTCAGTAGTACAGAACAAGATAATTAAAAAAACTGAATGATATACTTATTTACCTATAAACGATTTACAAAAATTGGAGAATTTGAGAATCAAGAACTTGCTTGTTTCTCCTCATTTATTCTTTTTTATTGTCATCCTTCTCCTCTCATCCTTTCTGCTCGTATTCCTCCTTTTCTCTATGTTAATCGTTATCCACTTCTCGTTTTTCTTTATCGTACTCTTCACTATTTTAATGTACTCTTCATCTCTACCTTATCTTCCTCGTCTTTGCCTCTTCCTTTTCATATATTATCGTACTATTCCACTTCTTCCTCCTACTATTCTGTTTTTTCTACTTTCACCTTCTCCACTTCTCCCCATTTTCCTCTCTTTCGTCTTAAGTTTTCCTCTTTCTTTCCCTTCTTGTCTTACGTCGCTACCCCTCTTCCTCCTCCTGTTCTCCCTCCTTATCTATTACATATTTCGTCTCCTCTATTCAACTCCATTTTTCCAGTCGTCTCTCTTTCGGTTCCTCTCATCTATATCTCGTCTCGTCTCCTCAACATTGGAAGAGCCAGCAGGAAATGCAGTGTCAGCCGTTAGCCGCGTGATTGAATGGCATGTGTTGGAGTGACCGTCCACTGCCTCCGACACCGGCCTGCTTCGTGTGACCGTCCACTGTTTCCGACACCGGCCAGCTTCGGGTGACTGTCCACTGTCTCCGACACCGGCCAGCTTCGGGTGACTGTCCACTGCCTCCGACACCGGCCTGCTTCGTGTGACCGTCCACTGCCTCCGACACCGGCCGGCTTCGTGTGACCGTCCACTGCCTCCGACACCGGCCGGCTTCGTGTGACAGTCCACTGCCTCCGACACCGGCCAGCTTCGTGTCAAAACCTTCGCCAGGTGCAGTAGTCATATGCGTGCGTTCATTTGCGTCCTGTTTACTTCCTCAATAGCCTAATATTTGTTACGTAATGGACGGACAAGCAATATTATCTCTTGGATATCTTCTCTGTAAGTGTAGGCCAAATGTATCTTTAGGTCTACTTAATTTCTCATGATTTTATTATATCTGTTGTAAGATTAGGATTTTCTTCTGCTTCCGCTACGTTTTTGCTTAATTAAATTCCTTTCATTCAGTGAGCGTGTTCTGCCATTCATCTCTGTGGCTCATGTGCAGGTTTGTGTTCCTCCTGTTATTCTCTCTCTTCTGCCTTCACTGTCTCTTTTTATTCCCCATCTTCCTCGTCTACTTTTTGTTTTTCAACCCCTCATCTTCCGCCACCGCCGAACCTTTTCCTATTGATCTTTTCTTCAACTGTGCCTTTTCATATAAGTATCTTATAGCAACGTCAGAAACATGTCTCCTCTGGTTCTTCTCTCCTCCAGTGTTTCAAAGATAGGTTCACATAAAAAAATGTATCCGTAGTTTAAACACCTTGTCTATTGTATCATTCGTATGTCATCACTTTGGACTTAACTTTTTGGCATGATTGGAGTTTAATATTTGCGCTTCATGCTTCAGCACGGGTTTCATGTAGGCTGTATATAATGTTGAAAAAGTCACTATATATGTTACGAAATGCTTTTCTTGCACTCTATTTGCATGTACATTGCTAACATTCTGTCAATTTATTCGATTCCGGTTATTCTTTTGTACGTATTGATCATATCGCTTCTTTTTTATATCTTCATGTTGTATATTTAACACCTCTAGTTTCTTCTCATAGTTTTTGCAGTTCCGGAAGCTATTTAGCTGCATGTATTTGCACCTTTTCCAGTTTGTTGATGTGCTCCTTGATATATGGGCACCATACAACCGCTGCATATTTCAATTTTGGTTCCACAAAGGTCATGAATAATTTCTCCAATATTTCGTCATCCATATATTTAAAAGCGATTCTAAAGTTAGAAAGCGTAGCCTAGGCTACTCGCTCAATGTTCTTTATGAGGTTGTTACGGGACGGCCTTCTATGCGGGCGTGTTTTGTGACTTTGGGAGAAATTAAAGGTGTGTGTGTGTATGTGGTGGTGGGGGAGGGGGACTGTTTATGTGCATGTAAGGGGGGGAACGTTTGTGTATTGTGTAGGGGTGCGTTTGTGTGTGTGTAGCCCAGAGGGGCGTTAGTTGTTGTGTTTGGGGAATTTATGTGTGTGTGGTGTAAAGGCGCGGTTGTATGTATATTCACTCTTTTGTGCCTGCAGAATCGAACTATTAGCTCTTGGACCCCGCCTTTCCAACCGAATGTTTGTGTGTAGGGGGCGCGTATGTGTATGTTTTCATACGTTTGTGTGTGTGTGTGTGTTAGGGGAAATTTTATTACAGGGATATTTCTGCAATGAGGGAAGGGGAAACGTTGTTGTGTGCAAGTGCACTTATGTGTAATAAAGATAATATAAATAGCCTACACTAATCATTATAAATTATATATATACTGTATATATATTAACCTGCAAGACTCATAACATGAGGCTGAGTAAGTATAAAAAATGTAGGTAAATTGTACTTCAAATTTTAGCGACATTAATAGGTACATTAAAAATGCACGAAACATAAAAAGAAAATAAATGTACATTTTAACAATAAATTACATGCTTTTTGAAAGATAACTCACGTTAAATATAACATTATATAAATTTTCCCAGCCATTCCATTTTACATCAACAACAGATTCAGGGGATATTCTGATTTCAACTTTGGATCCCTTTTAACGCACAACCTCTCGCGTTTTACTGGAAGAGTGAGTGCTAGGCTGTGCTCGTGGTCCACCCTCGTCCTTTTTTGCATATTTGTCTTGAATAATTTCCAAGTTGCCGGTAGTTTTAGACCTTGGGCACGTACTGGCTTCTTTTGGCGCCCACTTCAACCTTCTCCCACTCAATACTTGCTATACCTATGAAGACTGGGGATGGACTGCCCAATGTATGCACTGTTGCATCCAAAAAAGGTTTACGATTTGTATTAAGAATTGGGCTGAGGGCTCGAGAAAGATGTCAACAAGCCAACTTAACTTTTCCTTGCCCTAATATAGTATATACATTATTAGTTAGTCTCCTCATAATTTTAATTCCTCATAATTCCTCCTCATAATTTTAATTCCTCATAATTCCTCATAATTTTAATTCCTTTTAATTCCTCCTCGTATATACATTATATACTAAATTATGTCTAAGATTGAGTATGTTAGGCCTGGGACTGATTATTTAGGCCTCGGACAGGTTAGATATATGTTTTTTTTTCAAATTTTCTATGACCTTTAAAATTCAAATAGTACAAAAGTAGACATTTTTGGATGCAGCAGTCCATATTTGTTACGGTCTATCCGTAGATTTTATATATACTATTTGGAGGATGGATTGAAGAAGTACATGGCTAATGTTATGAGGCTGTCGTTGTAACAGTCCATCCTCATAGTCGGGTTTATCATGAGGAAGTTAATCCAGAGTCGGGTTTACGATGTGGAAGCTAAATACTGAGTCGGGTTTACTATGTGGAAGTTAACTGCTGGCTCAAGCTGTGCCCGTTAATTTATTACATAGGCTAGGCAAATAAATTAATAAAAAACTTTAAACAACCCGGTATTTTCTCAAATACACACAATTAGGAATCCCAGATTGGTATTCCTTATGATTTTATATATTTTTATGTAAATTTGGTATTGTTTCTTCTGGCAGGTTTCTAGTCAATATCGAGAACGCCTCATGGTATTGACTTGAAGCTCACATATCTATTTCAGTCTGAATACAAAAAATACGGCTGTTTCCGTGTGATGTATTGAGAAAGCTTCACCATATTTACTTAAAAGTGAGAACACTTACTTGCGGTTACAACACTACGGTTCCTACCGTTATAGAGCAGCGGGGCGCAGTAATAACTGTTGTTGTTAATATTGATTTTGTTTCGTTGCAGTAATGTTGCATTTAGAGGTGGGTGAGATATAGAGTTTATGAATATTGATAATGAGAAAATCCGTAGGATCTGTGATGAGGGTTCGAGCCTATGTGGTGGTTGTTCCCACGACTGCATCATTGATGCAGCCATGTTAGGGTGATTACTCTCTGAATATTGACAATGTTGTCTATTGAGAGATGCTTGACATAGTGACTGGGGATACTACCTTTGATCGGTTATTATCAAAGCTGATCTTGTGCTGTTTCTATGCAATGTGGTTATGTGCTTTGCTTACGTGAGCGTTGTAATGGGTATGAGAACTGCGGGGCGCTCCAAGCAACGGCCTCCTAGATCGCGAGTATTCATGGTCCGAGTCTTGTTGATGTAGAAATATGGAGTAGTAGTCTAGACACTCCTGTTCTGGTGAACATTAATGTGGAAATAGAGGCGATATAAACTCCTAGTCCGGCGAGCTTGAATTGAATTCGGAAACTGTTGCCGCATTTGTAATGACCAAGTGACAAAAACCTCGCGAGTTGATGATCAATTTAAAGTTCGATTCCAGCACACTTTCTGGGATTATCGCGCTCCGAGACAGGCCAACAGCTTTGGCTTTTAACCCAAAGGTGAGTTAGTGTTGTCTGGCTGTACCTCACTTGACGAAGCTGGTGTTGTCTGGCGGTAGTGTGGAGCAGTGTTGTTTGGGAACAGTTACGGAGGTGATGATAATTTGGAAATATTTTCACTGTAGGCAGGACTATTTTGGTTTCCCTTAACTCAGTCCATGGTTCTTCCAATGTGGTACTTCCACCTGAGTCACTGCTACTAAAACAAGGCGCTACCTGGAGTATACCTGGCGGATACCTGGTTGGGTTTTTGGAGTAGTAGTTCTACTCCTCAAGCCGGGCCTGGGGGCCAACCTTAACTTTGATAACTTATTCCAAGAAACTGTTGCTTAGAGCGGCCCGCAGACTCGCATCCATCGCTGCCCGGATAGTCCGGCACTTCTTGCACGAACTTCTCTAATTGTGTCATGCTATATAGTTGTAATGGCTTGGCGCTTTTCCCTCATAATTTCCTCCCACTCTCTCTCTTCAGCTTTTGTTTCAGTAATATTTCCTGCGTTGTTGGGACTCTCTCTCTCTCTCTCTCTCTCTCTCTCTCTCTCTCTCTCTCTCTCTCTCTCTCTCTCTCTCTCTCTCTCTCTCTCTCTCTCTCTCTCTCTCTCTCACTCTCTATCATCTCTCTCTCTACCATCTCTATCTCTCTCTCTCTATCATCTCTCTCTCTCTCTCTCTCTCTCTCTCTCTCTCTCTCTCTCTCTCTCTCTCTCTCTGTCTCTCTCTCTCTCTCTCTCTCTCTAAACACACACACACACACACACACACACACACACACACACACACACACACACACACACACACACACACACACACAAACACACACACAGAGTTAACAAGTGGAATGCATTAGGCAGTGATGTGGTGGAGCCTGACTCCATACACAGTTTCAAATGTAGATATGATAGAGCCCAGTAGGCACAGTTGATTGACGGTTGAGAGGCGGGACCAAAGAGCCAGAGCTCATCCCCCGCAAGCACAACTTGGTGAGTACACATGAACAACTGGTGTTTTCTTGACTTTAATTTTGTTTTTGTTCAACTTTTGCATGTTCTAAAATGTCTGCCATCGCCCTTGGAGAGGGGAAGGGGAATAATTCAAATAATTCTAACTTGCAACATTAATATTATTGGAAAATAATATTTTCTTGCCAGTTGTACGTTTTATTTTATCTCCTGTTTCTTTCCGAAGCTGTTTTTTTTAAGCCTTTTCCCGACTCTGTGACGTGTAGATGGGAATTACGTTAGTCTAAACCTTTGCATTTTATCCCCGAACTGTCTGCTTTTTCGCAGTTTTCCTACATTTGAAGTCCTTTCCTATTTATCCCTCAACTCGAGTGATTTTTCTGCCAATTACCCAAAACTAAATATTTTTTCCCTTCCGGTTATTTCCCCCATCGAAGTATTTTCGCCAGCAGTCAGCCAATAACAGGAGTGAGGGTTTTTTTTCAGCGAAGTATTTCACAAGTACATCATTATTTTCTTTCACTTGAATACTAATGGAGTGTTGTCAAGTCATTTATGTTGCTCTCTCAAATTCCCGTATATTTCTCTCACTTGTGTAGTTCTTTCGATGCATTTTAAATCTTCTCACTCCCTCCTTCTCTCACCATCTCTCTCATTCTCTTCCTCCCTATCTCTCTTCTTCCCTCCCTCGCCGTCTCCGTGCCTCACTCTCCTCCCTCCCCCCCCTCCAGTGGCACTATTGACGTGTGGGCCTGACAGTTGTATTGGTGGGTGCTGAGCGTGGTGTGGCCCATCCCTCTCTGTCACTATGTTTTTCCTCCTAGCCTGTCACTAGCGACAAAATGCAAATATCATTGTTAGCCTCTTCGGCTCTAAACAATATCAGCAACAGTTTTGTTTCTAACATTTCAATTGTTTTGAAATGCAAATATCCTTGTTAGCCTCTTCGGACCTAAACAATATCAGCAACAGTTTTGTTTCTAACATTTCAATTGTTTTGAAATGCAAATATCCTTGTTAGCCTCTTCGGACCTAAACAATATCGGCAACAGTGTTGTTTCTAACATTTCAATTGTTTTGAATTGTGTTAGAAAAAGCATGGGTAATATGATGTGTGGGCGTGTGTGTACGTGCGCGTGTGTATTACCCGAAATCCAGGTTTCAATTCTGCATTATAAATTAATTTAGGGCTGCCGTGCCACCTCACAGGCGTTAGGGAGGTGGGTATAGGGGCGGGGCCATAAGGGATAGGTAGTGAATTACCAAAGTTTGCCCTTCATTGTTTTGATCGCTATCCGTTCTTCATGCTTCACCTCAAATATATATATATGCAAGCATTTATCGGGTCCGGTTTTGTGCACACAAAACCTACTACTGTATATCCTAGCCCCTGGGTAGAATACCTTCAGAATATTTTATGAGAGATGTGACTTCATATTTTATCTCACAATAAACTAAAACGCCTTTATAAATCAGTATAATGAATACATTATTTAACACAATTTTTCCAATCAAATTTTCATTATTCTGGTTTGTCTGCATTTTTGTTTTTCTATCAAATTGTTCAAATATGTTCTGTTCATAAGGAATAATGTCGCTGTTAATACTAAATATCCTGCGCATTTGGTTGAGTCATTTCCGCCTGGAAGACAATGAGGTACATTTCCCAGTAGCACGCTATTGCCTGTGTTAGTGGAGTTCCACCTCTCACTCTCCTCTCACGCTCACACCTCTCCCTCTAATGCAGCTCCTTCTCCCTCTTAATTCCTGTCTCTCATCTCCCTCAACGCTTATGTCTGCTCCTTCCCTTCCTCTATCCCCTCTTTCCTTTCCTCTCTCACCCTTTCCTTTCCTCTCCTACCCCCTTCCCTTCCTCTCTGCCCTCCTTTCCTTCCTCTCCCCCACTGCCCTCACCGCTCATGTCGACCCCTGCCTTCCTCTCTACTTTGTATGCAGATGAGGAGTGTGCCATTGCTTCTTTAAGCCCAGCAAGTTAGGAAAGAGAGTCGCCACGTGCAGGAGAAAGAAGAAGAATAAAAGGGGTATTGTGTGTAGGAGAGGAAAGTGATGGAGGAAGAATGGGGGTGTGTTGTATGTAGGAAGGAGGGAGGGAAGGAGCGTGATGGAGGGAGTATGAGGGTGTATTGTGTGAAGGAGATGGGAGGGAGTGTTATGTGATGGAGGGAGAGTGAGGGAGTGTTGTGGGATGGAGGGAGTGTTGTGTGGTGGAGGGAGAGTGAGGGAGTGTTGTGGGATGGAGGGAGAGTGAGGGAGTGTTGTGGGATGGAGGGAGAGTGAGGGAGTGTTGTGTGATGGAGGGAGAGTGATGGAGTGTTGTGTGGTGGAGGGAGAGTGAGGAAGTGTTGTGTGATGGAGGGAGAGTGAGGGAGTGTTGTGTAATGGAGGGAAAGTGAAAGGGTTTTGTGTGAGGGAGGAAGGGAAAATGAGGGAGTATTGGAGAGATGAAGGAAGACAGAAGGAAGGGAGGCAAGTGTGCTAGAAGTAAAACTAAACAATGCGAGAGAGATGAAACCACTACAGGAAGAGAAGAGATAAACCAACATGAACCAAAGAAAGTTAAGTGAATAAGTAACGTAATAAGATTTTCCAGTGTTATGGATCGGAGGAAAACTCGCGGAGGAGGTCTCAAGGTAGCAGCAAACCAGGAGAAAGAAGAGGAGGAGGGGAGTGGGAACACTTAGCAGTGGAAGCACTCTTAGGTAGGTAAGTAGGCCTACGGTGGGATAAGAGGAGCAAGTGAAATGGGAGAAAAGGTGGAGATGTAGGTGGTGATGGTGCTTACCTAACAGTGACTACGGAGCGGGAGAGTTGGTAATGGAGTTGGAGGCGATGGTGGAGATAGGAAAGAGGAACGGTAGGTGAAGGAAAATGATGAAAGGAAAAGGTAAAATGAGGCGGAGAGTATTGAATGAGGTAGAGAGAGGGGGAGAACGAATGAGGTATGGGGAGGGAGGGAGGGAGAAGAGTAATGGGATGTAGGGGAGAAGTGAGGTATATATACCACCTGGATGGCAAGTTGTGTCACAAGGAAATGTATGACTTGGTGTACACGTCAGTTATGGAGTGTGGGGAGTGTGTTGGTGTATGTGTGTGTGTGTGTGTGTGTGTGTGTGTGTGTGTGTCGGTATATTTGAAGCACAATTTTCCCAATGTTTATCTTAACGTGTGTGAAGATCACACCTTACCATTACCCTTTCTCTCGCCTTCCTGTTTCCAACTTAACGCAGTACATTACGAAGTTAATTTCTGCTACTTTATTCAGTTTCCCTCTCCGTGTTCTCTCCTCTCAGATCCATTGTTTTCCCAGACAATTTAGCCATGGTTGTAGTCTTCCATTACTGGCAGATTTCCTCTCAATCCATGAAATGTTTCCTCAACTTTTTGGAGAATATTTGTGCAAGCTTTGTTTGTTTCATTCATTCGTGTTGGTTTTTCCTGCACAGCAGTTTTCGTCCTCAATATTGACAACTTCAAAAGTAATATTTCTTTGATCTGCATTACCATGCTTCCACCTATGTTTTCTTTCTTTTTTTCCTGATATTTGATCTTTCAAGAGGAATATTGCTTTAGTGTTCATTTCATTATTTTAGTTTGTACTATTATATTGCTGTTATATCAGGGTGTTTGTGTCCTCTATTTGAGTTAATCAGCAGTAACAATTAGTATACCAGATCTTTGGACCTTCAGTTGGTGTTCAAGCAGTAGGGAAAGGGAAAGGAGTGGGGAAGAATGGAAGAGTGGGAAGGAAAGAAGAAAGGGGGGGAGGGGAGTGGGAGTGTTGGAGGCGTGAGGGAAGAGAACACTAGTGGATGCGAGGGAGTTGCATACAATTTGTGGAATGAAGGCCAGGAAGGATAAGAGAGAGAAAATGTGAGAGGGGTAATGTGAGAGGAAGGGTATAAGGAGGTAATTGAGTTAAAAGGAGTAGGGATGATAAATCCAGAAATGGGATAAAGGTGGACTGTGAGTGTGTGGAGGGGAGGGAGGGGGAGGACTCTGTAGGTCCTAAAGAAATTATAGACTGAATGTTAGGATATACCACGATGGTAGAGGCGATTTCCATTACTTCATCTGAAGCCTAGTGCTTGTGGGTTGGTAAGAGGTGATGGGAGGTTGTTTTGAGGTGATTGTCTCGGTTTGTTGTAGCCTAGGTGTTGTGTGATTGGTTATAGTTACGATGTGTGGTGTAGGATGATGAAGAAGGAAAGGGGAGGAGGATGTTTGTGATGTAATGGTGTTGGATGGTGCACGTGTTCCACCATCCTTCGTATGGATTGGAACCTCCCTTCCCCTGGAGTAACCTAGCGGAACTGCTCGTCAATTTTTTATGAAATATATGATAAAGGCACAAACACATTTATACCAAAGCAGAGATGCAGAACCAGGAAACAGGATTGGTTCAACAGAAATTGTGAGAAAGCCAGAGCCAAAAAAGACACACAAATGGAATCAATATAGGAAGAGGCCAAACCCCCAAACATTCCAGCGATACAAAGATGCGAGAAACATCTACACGACAGTAAGGAGAGAGGCAGAAAGAAATTTTGAAAAAGGGATTGCGGACAAATGTAAAACAGAAACAGGCCTATTCTATAAATTCATAAACAACAAATTGCAAGTAAAGGATAATATTCAGAGGTTGAAAATGGGAAACTGATTCACGGACAATGAAAAGGAAATGTGTGAAACATTAAACGAAAACTTCCAAAGTGTGTTTGCACAAAATTAAATCTTCAGGGAACCAGGCACAATAAGAATTCCATAGAACAACATAGAGCACATAGAGATGTCTAGAGACGAAGCGGAAAAAATGCTTAAGGAACTATGTAAGAACAAAGCAGTTGGCCCAGATGGAGTTTCACCATGGGTTCTGAGAGAATGTGCACCTGAGATCAGTATTCCACCTCAACTGATTTTTCAGGCATCCCTGTGTACAGGAGTCGTAGCAGATGTGTGGGAAAAAGGCTAACATAATTCCAATCTACAAAAGTGGCAGCATGGAAGACCCCCCCCCTCAATTATAGACCTGTATCATTGACAAATGTAACAGTCAAAATATTGGAAAAAAATAATTAAAACTAAATGGGTAGAACACCTGGAGAAAAACGATATAATATCACACAGTATGGTTTTCGATCTGGAAGATCCTGTGTAACGAATTTACTCAGTTTCTATGATCGAGCCACAGAGATTTTACAGGAACGAGATGGTTGGGTTGACTGCATCTATCTGCACCTAAAAAAGGCTTTCGACAGAGTTCCACATTAGAGGTTGTTCTGGAAACTGGAGGGGTGACAGGTAAGCTTGTAACATGGATGAAAAATTTTCTGATAGAAAAATGAGGGTAGTAATCAGAGACAATGTATCAGACTGGAGAATTGTCACAAGTCGAGTACCACAGGGTTCAGTTCTTGCACCGGTGATGGTCATTGTCTACATAAACGATCTACCAGATGGAATACAGAATTATATGAACATGTTTGCTGATGATGCTAAGATAATAGGGAAGATAAAAAACTTAGATGATTGTCATGCCCCTCAAGAAGACCTGGACAAAATAAGTATATTGAGCACCACTTGGCAAATGGAATTTAATGTAAATAAATGCCATGTTATGGAATGTGGACTAGGAGAACATAGACCCCACACAACCTATAAATTATGTGAGAAATCTTTAAAGAATTCTGATAAAGAGATCTAGGGGTGGTTCTGGATAAAAAAAACTGTCATCTGAGGACCACATTAAGAATGTTGTGCGAGGAGCCTATGCTACACTTTCTAACTTCAGAATTGCTTTTAAATACATGGATGGAGAAATACTAAACAAATTGTTCACGACTTTTGTTAGACCAAAGCTGGAATATGCAGCGGTGCCCATATCTTAAGAAGCACACCAACAAACTGGAAAAGGTGTAAAGACATGCCACTAAGTGGCTCCCGGAACTGAAGGACAAGAACTTCGAGGAGAGGTTAGAGGCATTAAATATGCAAAAATTAGAAGACACAAGAAAAAGAGGCGATATGATCACTACGTACAAAATAGTAACAGGAATCGATAAAATTGATAGGGAAGAATTCCAGAGACCTGGAACTTTAAGAGGTCATAGATATAAACTAACTAAACAAAGCTGCCGGAGAAATATAAGAAAATTCACTTTTGTAAACAGAGTGGTAGACGGTTGGAACAAGTTTGGTGAGAGGATGGTGGAGGCCAAAACCCTCAGTAATTTCAAAGCGTTATATGACAAAGAGTGCTGGGAAGACGAGATACCACGAGCGTAGCTCTCATCCTGTAACTACACTTAGGTAATTAAGAGTGCAGGGGCAGAGCTGCTGGCTCTGAAGTGCAAGCGAGACATTAGAAAGAACTTTTTCAGTGTCAGCTTGTATAGTTAACAAATGGAGTGCACTAGACAGTGTTGTGGTGGAGACAGACTCCATGCACAGTTTGGAATGTAGATTTGCTAGAACCCAACAGGCTCAGGAACCTGTTCACCAGTTGATTGACAGTTGAGAGGCGGAACAAAAGAGGCGAAGCTCAACCCCCGAAAGCACAACTATGTGAGTACACTCATGCTGCAACCCACGTCATCGTGGGTTATATAATTTAATATAGGTTGTTCATCGGGGATTCGAACTCGGGACTGAAAAAAATATGAGCGTTTGGTTGGTAGGACTGCGATATAATATTTTTCTGGCCCAAGTTCGAATCCTCGATGGTCCGCTGTTATATATCCTCTCCTGTCAACCCATGGCCGTTATTTCTACATTTATAACTCCCAAGCGACCTGACATTGTCAGAGTTAACAGTTCTCTGTATCATAGTACTTTGTAGATGCTTCGGTATAACCCAGAGAGCTACGTGAATACCATTCGACGTGACCAACAAACGTTGCTTGACGTAATGCAGCAGCGCCAGACCTTCCTTGACGTAACGCAGCAACGCCAAACGTTCCGTTCCTTGACGTAATATGGCAAAATAAGAGTTGTCGAGCCCCCCTCCCCCCACCCCAGAGAAAACTGGGCCCGGAACCCCCCGCCTCCCTATACGGCCCTCTGGTTTTTAACACCCGAGAAACCTCGTATTTCAACGCTCGAAAGCCGACACCAGTAGACTCTCTTGGCTGCCCCCCTGCGGAGCTAATTCCGACTTGACCTCCCTCGCGCTGCCTCGCTTTTTCTGACCTTTCCGATGGTGCCTCACCTTTTCTACCTTTTTTATTTTTTTGGTGCTGCCTCGCTTTTAACCAAAAGTCCAACCGCGCAGAGATGGAGGAGTAGGTGGAGGGGGAAGGGGAACAGATTGACCCTGGAGGTGGATGCAGGGAGGGTGGTGAAGAACGTGGAGGCCAGGAGTGTGTAACGTTGAAGGACTGGAGCGTGACGCTAGGTGGTTGGGTTTTGTGGGGGAAAATTTGCTGTGGTAGGGATGGTAGAGGTTTGGTGGGTTGAAGATGTGCAAGTGTTCTCTCTCTCTCTCCTCCAGCAAGGTGTACCTGCTGCAGGTGTCTCCTCAAGCAGGATGTACACCCTCCTACAGCAGGGATTGTGCCTCAGGCTTCCACGTGCTAAACATAAAATATATATATTTATACTTCGTATTAAATTTACGAGGGCAAACATGTTGATGTATCGCACTCTGCCGCCTGCTGCTGCATATTTCACGGCCGGAATATTATGCAATGTTCCCTTCATATTTGTTCAGTGTTCAAACATTTCCACACGGTCAGTGTTATTATTTATTTACCATATTTCCTATTTATAGAAAGCATTGCTGGTAAAGTTTTATTATATTTTATTTGTATACAAGTTTTTAATTGTAATGACGTCCTAAAGAATCACAAAATATATTTTGAGACTATTGGGATGTAAAATAATGATCCAACTCGGGGTTAAGTTAGAGAGGTAACCGTTGTAAGTGGTGTCCCGAGGTGCTGTCCTGGGACCTCTGTTGTTTACTATATATATATATATATCAACGATTTGGACTTAGGATGGGGGGGGGGGGTAGAAATAGCCTAAGCTACTCTATCCCTTTGAGATGTATTTTTATTTTCTCAATAAACGGACTTGAACTTGGACTTAAAATAGAACAGCAACATTAGCAAATTTGCGGACGATACAACAATAGGGAAAGGGGAATAAACTCAAGAGACAGGCTCATAATTGCTACAAGACGATCAATATATGCTTTTCAAATGGACGAAAGATTGGCAGATGCCAAGTAATGCTGGGAAATGTAAGGTTCTCAAATTCGGAAATAACATTAGTTACCAGATATCACCTGGACAATGGTGAAATTGCGAAAACAATCTGGGAATCATGATTTGTAGTGATACCATACAATCAATACATAAATATAGGGAATACATAAGCTACTGGAATTTATTTCCAAAAGCGTTAGCAATAAGACATTTAAGCATAAATACACCGAGAGGTGTCACCAGCTTCTTGGTGTATATACACTAAGAGTTTAATATTGAATGAACATAGATTCACATGAACGTGTACAGAGAGAGATTTACAAAACTTAATCCCAGGAATTAAATACTTGCATTGCGAAGAGAGATTAAAAAACTTATGTTTATATACATTCTCTTAAAAGATGAAGAGTAAAGGACGACTTGATTGATGTTTATGAACTGTTGAAAAGTTTTAAATATAGCAACGCAAAATAAAACACGAAACAAAGGGCGTAAATTCGATAAGTGTCGATGTAGATGTAGGATCGCTGGATTGTTTCAAGTGCAGGATAGACATATATGAATGGGTTTTGGTGGATATTAAATAAGAGCTGCCGCATGTGGGTCAATAGGCCTACTGCAATTTCTTTTATTCTGAAGTTCTTGGGAATATATAGGCAACAAGTGACAGTGATTCAGTAACATTTTCCAGATGGTTGCTGAATACAAGATGCCAAACCTAAGTTATATTTATTCTGCCTAAGTATTGAGGAACACAGGGCTACTTGGGTGGAACTTGAACTACTTGAGGAACTTGGGAGATAACTTGGTTATAACTAGCGAGTCGGATCTGACCCTAACCTAACCAGGCAATGGCATAACTCGGCCTGGCACAAGATCCGCCATTGAGAAACTATGGGGTTCAGTTCCTGATTCAGTTCAGTTCGTGAACCCATTATGTGCCTCTGTAACCCTTTCCACCACTGCCGACAGGAAGGTTATAATAAATAATGAATATTTAAATAAATCAGTGAATAAATAAACACTTCTCGTCTACGTGGTTTTTTTACCGAGGAAGGTTATCTTGAGTTGATTTCGGGGCTTTAGTGTCCCCGCGGCCCGGTCCTCGACCAGGCCTCCACCCCTAGGAAGCAACCCGTGACAGCTGACTAACTCCCAGGTACCTATTTACTGCTAGGTAACAGGGGCATAAAGTGAAAGAAACTCTGCCCATCGTTTCTCGCCGGCGCCCGGGATCGAACCCGGGACCACAGGATCACGTATAGCGTGCTGTCCGCTCGGCCGGCCAGCTCCCTCAACCAAAAGCATATGCATAAATTTTTCAAACACTTATTTACAATCTTTTTCAATTTGTAACTGATATTGCTTTATTGATGGAAGAAGATATTTACAATTATTATTAATATATGGCGGGCAACAACGGTGGAAAAATCATAGGATCAACAACGTGTCAAGTGTTTGTCGTTTATTTACATTTTTACTCATTCCAGAACATGACAGGTGAGGTAGGGGAGGGGGGGTGAGGAAGTTTTAATAAACTGTGTTATGAGTCCACTTTCCAGGACAGGTGATAGATAGCATGGAGGGAGGAGGAGGGGGCTGGATACGTCTTAATACCAAGTGTTGCTCCTCCACACACCTTCAGTACAGGTACCAGGTGACAGGAGTGACGGGAAGGGCTTCTTAAAATATATTCCTTAACCCTTTCAATGTGTTGCGTTTGGACTATTGCGTCACATTGCTTCCTGGATGACCACCTCATCCTGCGTCAGCGCCATCTGTCGTTAAACATAAATGCAGACCGTTTGCAATTTTTGCCAAGACAACGGAAGGAGAGTCTTGAAGGGGTCATTAGTGACACTGAGGTACGCTCTAGAGCTGCGAGTAACCAAGCAGACATATTTATTAGGTTCCAAACCTTAGTATTTCATATACAAGATGCTGGAAAGAGTGATAATTTAATACTACGTTGGTCAGGTATCAACTTGGATTCATCAAGCATTTACGTGTCCACTTACGAAACCTGTATATCTTTCCCCCGATCATGGAGGCTAAGTTTGTATTTACTGAACAGTTTGCGAGGTCGTACTTAATTTAAGGTTATTATTGTTGTAGACAACCTCGTAAACTGTTTAATACATGCAGACTAAGCCGACATGGGTGAGGAAACATGTAATTACCTTAACACAGGTTTCGAAAGTGAACACTTACGAAACCTTAACACGAAACCTTATACAGATTTCGTAAGTGAACACTTAAGTGCTTGATAAATCTTGGCTCTGGTCTCCTAATTACAAAAAAATGAAGACAAGCTTGAGAGAGCGTAGAGAAGACCCATTAAGCTAATGCTATCATTAAGAATTGCACTATTAAGACAACCAACTCGCCTTGTTTCCTCTATATTAGCGTTATAGAGGAGACCCAGTTCAAACCTTCAGGATATTGAAAAAAGTATTGCACAATGAAGAACTTACAAGAGCAATTTGAGACCAAAGTTTCGCAAGAGGTGGAGTGTGGTGGTCCACGAGGTGCACTGTACACCTGGCTTTACAAATCTGTGGAGGTGCTGGTGTCCATGACTGGTAGAGTGTGATGGTGCTTGATTATTTATCATGAAGGCACACCTGAAGGCAGTCCCAATATTCGCCAGCTAGCACATGTTGCTGATGTTATAATATTGATGTGTGACTCCGGAGATATATTTGGTGTTATGTCTACCCAAAGATCTTTTTTCTTGCACTTTCCTGGTTACGTTCCTTCTCATTCGTGTCCCCATCCTCGTTACTTTGCACATATCTTGATTGAAGTCTAGTAGCCATTTGTCAGGCCATGCCTGCAAGTAATCTAAGTCATCCTAGCTTCCTAAAGTTCAAGCTTGTCATGATGTTCCTCATCGTCATTGTATCGTTAGCAGTGTTGGTTTTTTAATGTGAAGCTAATTCACTCTTATAATTATTTTCCTCCTTGTTAGTCTCTCACTTTGCATGGTTTGTTAAGAACACTGGTTTGTAGTTTATTGGTTCCTGTCTGTTTTGTTTCTTGTAAATTCAAATGACATGTACCTCCTTCCAGGCATTTGGTACCACCTCCCTTTTCAGTCATGCAGTGGACATTGTTGCAATTGGTTTGTACGTTGTGTGTGGTTAAAAACAATCTGTTATTGTATTTATGTTGTTTACACAAGTCTGCAACTCCACACCTTCAAGGGGTTATTTAGCTTCCATAGGTGAGTTTGGCTTTGCTTATGAGTCAGGTGGTTTGTTTGGTGAGTGTGGCTCTGACGATGAGTCAGGTGGTGTTTGATGGGTGAGTGTGGCTCTGTTGATGAGTCAGGTGGTGTTTGATAGGTGAGTGTGGCTCTGTCGATGAGTCAGGTGGTGTTTGATGGGTGAGTGTGGCTCTGTCGATGAGTCAGGTGGTGTTTGATAGGTGAGTGTGGCTCTGTCGATGAGTCAAGTGGTGTTTGAGGGTTGAGTATGGCTATATTGACGAGTCGTGTTATCACCTCTTGAACAATGCGTTAGAGTGCATCCGAATTAAATGGATCAAATTCCTCTGTACTCTTGGTCCATTAAGCAGTTATCACCTGTTGGATGATCGGATCATTAAGGCGATTTAAAAGTGGTTAATGATAGCAGGATTCCTCATACTGCTCAGTACCCAACTTCCTTGGCAATACCTTCTCACCATTAACCCTCGTGGTTAATGGTGAGGTCACTTCCATCTCGTCAATTACTCTTGAACAAGTTACCGCACCATTGCCCTCTTGGCCAATACCGTCTGGCCATTACCATTAGGAGTTGTGACGAGGGTTGAGGGTGTCGCAAGAGGTACCACGACAACACGCCAGCAGCAGCAGCAGCTCAGGAAAGCAGTCAATTATCACAAGTTTGCCTGGGGCGATGAGTGTCTCCAGGCGGGACAAGTTTGGCGGGGCCGGGGGACCGTGCTCATTGTATCCCCCTGATTGGTGCGTTTCTTGATTGTTGCTCCGCTTGGTTGAGACGTCTCTTGATTGATGCGTCTCTTGGTTGATGCGTCTCTTGGTTGATGCGTCTCTTGGTTGATGTGCCTCTTTGGTTGGTGCGCCTCTTTGGTTGATGCGTCTCTTGGTTGATGCGTCTCTTGGTTGATGCCTCTCTTGGTTGAGGCGTCTCTTGGTTGATGCCTCTCTTGGTTGAGGCGTCTCTTGGTTGATGCCTCTCTTGGTTGAGGCGTCTCTTGGTTGATGCCTCTCTTGGTTGATGCGTCTCTTGGTTAATGCACCTCTTTGGTTGAGATGTCTCTTGATTGACGTTTGAATCTGTCTCTGCTCTTAAGAGGAATAGCGGCGGACGGCATAAACTTTCTCATGCAAGACTGCATTTTATCCTCGCCAATGCAGGTTCCATGTTCTTTCCTTCTACCATTCCCAAACTTTTCTTTTATATACATTTTTAGAAGTTTAAAGTTGGAATACAGTGTATGGTTAAAGGTTGTTAAACCTTTATCACTCATAGACGATCACTCTTGGACAAAATTTAAAAAAAAAATTAGTAACTACTAAAAAAGCAACACAGAACACATGATAACTCATGAGCCCACAACATGTGTCTGCCAATCCCTGCATGGATTGTTTAATTCTCTCCTACAGAGAGAGGAACAAGTTAATACTAAGAACACCAGATTATTCATTATAACTACATCAACCCCATCACTATATATATATATATATATATATATATATATATATATATATATATATATATATATATATATATATATATATATATATATATTTCAATTACCTCGGATTCCGATCAGGAACCGAAGACACAGTAAGCGTTTCCCCCCTTAAGTGCCCACACTGAGGTACTGAAACAAGAAACTAGCAGCCTTTGGTAGTGTCAGTGAGTCTAGAATCTGAGAAAGGGAAGAAAGCTCATGATCACCCTTATTCCAGCTGCCAAGAATCTTAAATACTTTAGGGACAAATGTGTACCGATGGCCTAGTTGCTTGTACATGTTTGATTTGACTGATTTTGGGATACACGTGAATACACACGTGTACAGTATTACAAAACAGCTGTCTACCATTCTTCCAAGGGTATATTGTGATACCATCTGGGCGAAACACAGGATTATTGTATTGGACCTGAATAAATCGAAGTTCTTTCTCTGGTGGACACGAGGCGGTGGGAAGGCAATTCTCTTGATAACGTCATTAAGGTCAATGTATTGCGTGCCAATCTTTGGAACAGAAAAACCGCATGTGAAAAATTAAAGATTACGAATGAAATTGTTAATGAATTTTAAATTTTTAATGAAAAATTAAACATTAAACGCGTTTTCGGCTCAATTCGCCTTCATCAGAGCAAAATAGAGAATGCAGAAGGAAACGAGGTATGCTGACCTTATATCCGCCAGGGCATGTCACCTAACCACCAAGATAGGGGATGAAACCTTACGAAACAAAGGTGAAGAAAAAGCGGGGGTAGGAAAGAATGAAAAAGATAACTATACCAAACAAAAATACTGGAAAATAGTGTATAAGTGCCTCGGAGGAAAAAATAAATAAACACAGGTTAAATGGAAGCTAGATTGTATTAACGTGCTATGCTGAAGCTTATATGCGGATCTAATTTGTACATACCAGGCTTACATTAAGGCTGTTGTTACATTGTTTGATCAGAGCACCATCAGATAATACAGAAATATCCAATTAAAACTAACAGTTAACAATGAACTTCTACTGACAACATGATTGCATTCTTAAGCGACGAAAAAGGTCGTCGCTTAATGGAGAATTATTAAAAAAGAAAACACGAAAAAGAAATAACAAAGATACCAAAATCAACTTACGTAATGATAAGACAAAATAGGTTCTGATGACGACATTGGCAATAAGGACTAAATAATACTCACAATTAAGATCCTAAAGATTCAAAGATTCTATGCAAGACTAAATTAAATCAATCATTATCGAATTACCCACGTAACACATTACAAAGAAACACATATATTATAAAATAATGTACACCTAGTTCTTTTATTTAGTATCACAATTAAACAGAAAATTATAAGGTCCATCCTACTTTAAAAAAAAAGAGCACCATAAAGACAAATCACGGGAAACTAAACGATTAAAGAATATAATGACGCGCAAATAAAACATGCGCGGAACAAACACTTGATGGAATTTTACATTGTATACAATTGGACAGTTGACGCATTATTGTTTACTGGAGGCCGCAGCTCTCTGTTAAACTCTCTCAGAGGCCGCAGCGCAGATATATAACGTCTCCATAATTCCCAGGTCAGACCGTCCATTCACACAAAGAGTCTAAAATGTTAAACTCAGACTCCTGCAAACAGTGACCACTCTCATGGCAGTGATTACTAATTTTCTGAAAAAGCTGGTTTCATTAATGGAAGGTCAGTCCTAAAATATATCCCCCTGTGCTCCAGTATACTAATTTTGAAGTTCCAAATAGAACTTTCCACATATCCCGCGTAACAGCTGGAACGCTGTGAATGTTCAGTCATATCTGTGAATTATGGTCTTTATATATCATACATCCGCGATCCTGTGGTAGGTAGGTCCACTACGGGCTCACCGTAGCCCCTGCTACTTGGAACTTTGTGTTCCGAGTAGCTGAATCTAAAACAACAACAAGTAACATTAGGAGTGCAGACAGTGATCTGAGGGTCTGTTCCTTTGCACTTGGGATGGAGAAGTGTATACCGCGACGTATAAAGGGTTGATGGCGTAACCCAGTGAGCGGTTTACACGGGTAAACCGCTCACTTCACTCCATCACCCTCCGGGGTTATTCGGTGGTTCTGGCAGTCCTCGGAGGAATTGCTAGTCTCTGAGGTTACTAGGTGACTCTGGGGTAATGTGTTGATCCATACGGTGCCTCGACAAGAACTCGAATGTTGCAGTTCAGGAAAGTGGTACCACAACAATCTCTCTTTCTCTCTCTTACACACACACTCACACACATACACAATAATTATAATAATTATATATAATGCAGTAGGATGGGACTAACCTGTCCTCTAAAAAGATACATACGTTTTGACATCAACAAAATGTGCTAAACTATAGCTCATAGTGTCTCACACAACAAAAAACATTTTCCATTCCTAAACACCACACGATCTGATGTTGTGGCAAGTGGTTCGCTCTTGTGTTTCAGGAGCTCGTGTGTGTGTATGTGTACTCGCATAATTCCGCTTGTGGAGGTTGAGCTCTCTGGTCTCTGGTCTCTGGTCGGCTCTTTGGTCTCGCCTCTCAACCGTCAGTCAGTTGCTATACAGATTCCTGAGCCTATTTGGCTCGTTCATAGCAACATTTGAGACTGTGTATGGAGTCTGCCTCCACCACATCACTGCCTAGATGTACAAAATTGGTCGAACCAAACCTTACTTAGAATCCATGAATAGAAATCTGAAAATCACATAAATTTTGCCAGCCGCTGCGATTTTTAGTATATCCTACTTTGAAGCTGGGGGATTTTTACATTAAAATACGATGTGTAATAATGACAAGAATCCACAAAGAAATTATATTAACATGATGTATCAATGAGAAAATCAGTAACCCAGAGCATAGGTTGGAATCCTCATCACGGCGCCTACAGATTTTCTCAACGACAGGAATGTTATCAATTAGAATGGCCATTTCCAAATCTCCAAAAAGGAGAACACAGCCACTACGTGTATAATTGTATACTAAAGTCTACTACATAAAATACTTAGTCTACTCTACTACTTAGTCTACTCTACTTAGTCTACTTAGTCTAAAATACTTAGTCTACTCTACTACAGTCTACTACTTAATAAAAAAATAATATAATACTACTAAAATACTTAGGCCTGAAACTTTAACCTAATTCAGACATGTTTTATGATAAGATAAAATATATAAAAAGTTGAAGAAAAAATACAAAATATACTTAGAACTGTTTATTTGTCAGATATCACTATAATCTGGTGAACAACATTTCGTGGTATTTTTTCAAAACTGAATATTTTAAAACGCACTGCATATATTACATGCATTTATACAGCAAAAATAAAGAATTGGAATAATTAAATATTAATTTTGCACTTTTGCTGGAACAGCATATGCAAACCAAATTAACATCACAAACTAAAGGAAACAGCCTATTTTCTATTTATAATTCTTTTTCTACGGCCTCCGTACACTACTATTCAAAACATAAACTCATTATTAATCCCAGATTTTATGTGAGCATTTAATAAAAATCTTAAGTTCACTGAACAAAAAATACCCCTCGTCAGAGATTTTACCAAGTGAGTGTACAGACAAATTTAAAGGATTTTGTAACGTTGTTTATCCTTAAATTTCACTCATCACAGACGAGTAAATGTTAATAGGCTGGCCAGATGTCTTGCTTTTGTTTAAAATTTGTTTACTGAGAATTACATAAAATATATATAAATGTAATAATTTCCCCTGTAAATTAATGTAAATATAATCTCCAATATTGTAAATCATTTAAGGAAAAATAAGTATAACATTTAGGGGTTTAAAGTTCATGTTTTGTGATAGTGAAACACTTGTTTACTGAGAATTATACTACTGTATATGTAATTAGTATTACCTTGTAAAATTTATGTATATATGATTTATATTGTATTTTATTAAATAAAGATAAAAAAGTCTTGCCTTTGAGCACTCTACCCCCAGTCCTGCGACACCTCAAGCAGGATGTTAATTTGTCCTTTTTGACCTACCTACGTTTTTTTTTAGCAAACAAGGCCTACCTACCTTGGTCGGGAGCCGGTCGGCCGAGCGGACAACACGCTGGGCTTGTGATTCTGGGTTCGATCCCAGGCGCCGGCGAGAAACAATGGGCAGAGTTTCTTTCACCCTATGCCCCTGTTACCTAGCAGTAAAATAGGTACCTGGGTGTTAGTCAGCTGTCACGGGCTGCTTCCTGGGGGTGGAGGCCTGGTCGAGGACTGGGCCGCGGGGACACTAAAGCCCCGAAGTCATCTCAAGATAACCTCAAGAAGATACCTTGTGGCTACCTTGTGGCTACCTTGTGGACCTGTCTAAAAAAAATGAAAACTCTAGCTTTTTGTTAGGAGAGTGTCCTCTTCGCTCTGTGTAGTTCATTGGTGCATCATAATTTAGAATATTGCATATTGTTTTGGCCATTATAGATGAGGAATAATATTGACAAAGTAGAGCGAGTTCAGTTTCCAGCGATGAAAATTGTAAATAAAGCAGCCTGATTGGAAGAACTGGCTTAATATAGCCTCGCAGGAGGTGCCTAACACAAGCAATTGATTTTTGAAAGGTGTGTCAGTATTGATTAAATAAGATAACTCGACATTTTCTAACCAATCAATCAAAGAGTCCTAAGTGGGTTTTGTCATTATTGAACACGATTTCAGCCTAGTAAAGTGAAACTGAGTGGTAATACCAATTTTACGTTTGTGATGGTTGGCTTAGGGTAGTCGTCTATTCGGCGCCTGGAATGGTTGGACAGTTAATCTGTCTTCCGCAAAACAGTCGACATAGCACAAAGGGACGGCAGACTCTGGGCAACATGTTAGCATCTAGGGGGTAAAAATAGCCTAAGCTACTCTATCCCTTTGAGATGTATTTTTTCTTGTCTCAATAAACTTACTTGAACTTGAACTTGTTAGCATCAATTTACGTTTCTGTAGGCTCTTTTGTTTAATAACCTTGTTTGAACCCCCTGGTCTCTTATTATTTGATTTCCTTTCTATAACTACATATATTTGAATTTGGAAACTACTGGTAGTAATAATAATTGTAATAAATTAATAATAATACTTTCCAATAGTAATGATAATATTGATTTTTAAAGCAACAACAGTAACAATAATAATAATAATAATAATACAAATAATAATAGGGATACAGTGTAATTGTAATGAATTTTTTGGTAGCCTCAATCAAATCGTCTCAAGATAGCCTAATTAGGACTTATCCGAAACGCTGTGCGAACTAGCCTAGCATAATATAATAAGTTAGGTCCATATAAATTCTTTCGTAACTGTTCATATATTGGCATGATTGTATGTAAACACCAAATCTGTAGTATCAAATCACATCTTTACCTTTGGTAAAGGCAGCAAATCAAGGAAGGAACACTCTCAGCCGCACTATGAACCCTAGTCCAACTGGAGCGTATCCTCCACTAAGAGATATACTATAGCAGCAACCCATCATCCTACCAAATATGGCACATTTTTCACGGGATCGACCAATCCATTGAAAAAAAAGCGTTGAATTAGAACAAATGAAAGCCACGTAATATTGACGCTTTCTATGCATTGGCCGTGATATGTTAGGTGGGTTGCTCGGGTTTCTACGTTTCTGGGAAGGCAAAACCGTTGTATTTTCTAGGAAGTAGTAAAGCGAGAAAATGGGCAGATAGCTGAGGAAGGGGTCACGGGGCAGGTTGGACCTTCTCGTGTGCTATGTTGCAATAAATGATAACACATTTATCATTTATTAATATATGTTACATATGATATGTTATATATCATATATATTATAAGTTATTTCTAATAATAATATATGTGAATTTCTTGCAATCAAAATTTCATATCTGACTAGATACAGTGAAATATGTGTGAAAAAAGCATTTTAGGCTGTGTAGCCTAAAATCATAATATATTTTATGTATTTCCAAAATGACATCTATTAGTAATATTGTCATCGACAGCAGTACAAGCAATTTCTATCATTATTTGTAATTCTCTCTCTCTCTCTCTCTCTCTCTCTCTCTCTCTCTCTCTCTCTCTCTCTCTCTCTCTCTCTCTCTCTCTCTCTCTCTCTCTCTCTCTCTCTCTCTCTCTCTCTCTCTTTCTTTCTCTCTCTCTCTCTCTCTCTCTCTCTCTCTCTCTCTCTCTCTCTCTCTCTCTCTCTCTCTCTCTCTCTCTCTCTCTCTCTCTCTCTCTCTCTTTATATATATATATATATATATATATATATATATATATATATATATATATATATATATATATATATATATATATATATATATATATATATATATAATGGGCTGCACAATAAACTGATATGCTTGATGTCATTCGTTATCAGCTGTTAGATACTTCAGTAATGAGTTTTCGACGTGTTATCCCTCAGGAGGACATAGCAGGGGAAAGTGGCCTATTAGGCTCTCAGGATATCGTTCACATATTGACTTATCGTTGTCTAAAATGAAAGAGAAATTAGTGAACATGTTTTATTGTTTGATCTCAAGCAAGACCAGGAGGCAGGGGATGTGTTCCTTCCATTCATCGTCGGCGCTGATGGATGAAGAGATTCATTAGCATATGAGTCGAGAGAAGACCATGGTGCAGGTGGTAGGAGTGATGCTCTGTGCTCCTACGAGATGTCTCAACATGACCTTGGGGGGCCAGAGAGGGAGTGGTCGAGTTGTTGCAGGTAAAAACTGGTCACTCACAGGGTGAACATCTTCACTTCTCTCTCTCTGTCTCTCTCTCGCGCTCGCTTGCTCTCTCTTTTCCCTCCCACTCCCATCCCTCTTGCCACTCCTATCCCACTTGCCACTCCTATCCCCCACTGCCACTCCCCTATTCCTCCCACCCTCGGGTTAACAGTTGCAAATGTTAATGTGTATGTACGTTTGCGTCATAGATGCACGGGGGGGGGGGGGGTTAGATGCACGGGGTTGGTGGGTGAAGGCAGAGTGTATAGAGTACACTCTGTACTATATACACTCACATGTACTATATACACCTTCCATGTACTTAGACATACACTCTTGTGTATGTACATGTAAGGATACTCTTACATATATCCCCAACACATACAACGTTGTTGCCACGTTGTTACGCCTGTTCAACGTACACATAACCTTATGGTCACGTCCAGTTGATGACCGCACTGGTGGAAATATACAAGTTATACCTCACGTTGATCATAATGCTGGAGTAAGGGCTTCACTTGACCGTGTGGTCTCACCTTAGTGCATGATTCTTTGGATCTTGGCTTTTGGCATCGTTAGTGTTGGAGGTTAACACTGTTTAGTGTATATATATATCTATGTATTAAAAGTGTCAAATGAGTACAGTAAACGTTTCATGAATAGATGACGTAACTGTGGGTTAGCACTAGCTATCACCTCCCACAACACAAGGGTTTGAATGTCAGCAGCACATTAGGAATTTCCTCCATTTTCACCTCATTGGGCTTGTGGTGGGTCAGCTCTGGCTTTTTGTTGTGTGTGCGTGTGTTTGCGCTTGTGTGTGTGTGTGTACTCACCTAGTTGTACTCACCTAGTTGTGTTTGCGGGGGTTGAGCTCTGGCTCTTTGGTCCCGCCTCTCAACCGTCAATCAACAGGTGTAGAGAATCCTGAGCCTATCGGGCTCTATCATATCTACACTTGAAACTGTGTATGGAGTCAGCCTCCACCACATCACTTCCTAATGCATTCCATAGGAATGCATTAGTGTGTGTGTACGTATGTATGCATCGTGTGCGCGTTAAGTGAGGGGAAGACAGAAGGATTTAAGAATCAATGCCATTACTTGTCTGTGAATGTTAATAACTTCCGCGTGTTTTTGATAGGTTAAACAAATGTGTTAGAAAGCTGCGTCGTTGTCTAGGCGGGTAAGCTGGTTCCTCTCCTCTTGCTAAGGCTTGGCCAGGCCTGGGCGTCAGTGTGGGCTTGGCTGGGCGGTGCCTCGTGACTCACCGCCTGACTTGCAGTGAAACTTTAAGAGCTCCCACGCCGACACCTGTAATTACCTCAGCGGCCTTGCTCTCTGTATTGTCTCTTGAACCAAGGATTTATTTTGCTTTTCTCGGCCACCTCCTTCAGGCCGAGAAGGAGGAGGTGTGGCCGAGGGATTTTTTTCCCGGCCACTGTACTTCATATTTTTTAGGCTGTGAATTCTATGAATAGGAGCTGCCTCATGTGAGTCTCTTTAATAAGCCTTCTGCAGTTTCATTAATTTTTATGTTGTTATGATATTATTTCGTTTTATTCGGTTAAACTATTTTTTCTTCACCGTTACCCTATCCCCTTTCCATCCATTCCCCATCTACGCTCACACCGTCCACCAATCTCCACCCTTCCCCAACCCACACCTCCCCTTCCTCCTTCCCACACCCGCTGACAAAAAATATAAACTTCATTATCCAGACGCCCAAACAACATCGACCACAACAACAACAACAACCAACTCACATAATCCATGGAATAGAGGTCATGTTGTTTCGTATATTCCCCTCGTCCAGCTGTGTGTGTGTGTGTGTGTGTGTGTGTGTGTGTGTGTGTGTGTGTGTGTGTGTGTGTGTGTGTGTGTGTGTGTGTGTGTGTGTGTGTGTGTGTGTGTGTGTGTGTGTGGAGCTACCACAATACACCCCGAGGCCGGTAATATCGGTTTAAGAACCGCCTCCGGAAATAACTTGGGACATTGCCTGAGTATTCGTTGGCCATTATTCTGGTGGTCAGTCGTGAGTGCATAATGTTGCCTTCAGAGGACCTGTTCTGTAAAACTTTGTGGTGATGTATATTGGGTAGAGGTGTGGAGTGTAGGACACACTGCACACTGCTGGGAGTGTGTAGTGTGAGGTTTAGGACACACTGCACACTGCTGGGAGTGTGTAGTGTGAGGTTTAGGACACACTGCACACTGCTGGGAGTGTGTAGTGTGAGGTTTAGAACACACTGCACACTGCTGGGAGTGTGTAGTGTGAGGTTGAAGACACTACACTGTACGTCTGGTGTAAAGGTTTCCTCTGTGTGAAGGGTCAACTCTCCTCATAGTGTGTTCCTAAGTACGCAGATCAGAGTAATTGTAATGAGCATTATGTTTATTTCTGTTTGTCAAATTCGGGAAGTATGGGTGGCTAACCAAGAGCTTCAAGGAATCTCTGAATATGCAGGCGAGGAGTCACAATAACGTGGCTGAAATATCGACTTGAGAATGGTCCAGGACGGACCGAAACGTCGTCGTCCCTTTCACTTTCTAGTGTGTGGTTTGGTCAACAATCACTGAATATCACGCACCTGATCGTTGGTGAAGGTCTCGACTGTGAAGGGTTCATGAGAGGTGTGTCATTCTTGACACATGAGCAACAAAGTGTTCGCGCTGAGGAAGGAAACACTGTGGTGTTTGCATATAAATGCCCCACGAAGCAGGATGGATAGATAGACTCTCCTGCTCACCCAACACTTCTGTTGTATTCCTTGAGCCTGTCTAAAAGGCGCTCACCAGTTTCAAAGAGGAGCAGGAAATAGAGAAAAATCTTGTAGGGGGAAGGGTTATTTTCTCTTTCTAAATCTATTAGCTGCCTTCCTCTCATCTGTTATGGTAGTACTGTCTTTAACCTTCTCTCAGTCCCATCATCCTGCTTCTTCAGCATTGAAGTCCAGTAGCTCTATGTCAGACCATTCTTTCAGTTTGTTTCTCTCTCACCTTTGTATTCTTCATACTAGTTTTACGTCATCTTCAACTATCAAGGCGAAGGAGCCGAACTCTTCAGGAAAATTGTTCAGGTGTATCCAAAACGATAAGGGTCCAAGTGGTGACCCTCGGGAAACTACTTCACACCTCTCTTTATCCCGAGGGTTTAAGCAGCACTTCTTTATCCTGCTGAGTTCCCGCACGGAATATTCCTGCCTGCTTTTCCTGTTTGATGTGCTTATGTGATGCTGTGTCGGACGACCTTACACCAATCTAGATGCACTGTTCTTTTTGTTGTTTTAGATTCAGCTACTGGGAACAAAAAGTTCCAAGTAGCACGGGATATGGTGAGCCCGTAGTAGACTTACCTGGCACAGGAGCGGGGCTGTAACTTGTAGATGTACTCACACGTCCCTTGCCTTATATGCGGCAGCTTAGTAGAACTCTGTTAGGTAAGTGAGAGGGAAGGTTTTCTTCCCTGAAACCCTTGCTGTTGATCCGTGACGAGAGAGATCTGATATACTGTGTTTATTGGATCGTAATTGGTCTGTAAAGGACAAAAATATACAGCCAAGTCACGATGTATATGTACGCAACAAAATGTGTGAATGCCAAAAGATTCGATTGATGCAGCAGCTTGTATATATTAACTTACGAGGTCTGTCAGTAGAGGAACTGGTGGTACCCATGTTCAAGGATGCTACGACGCAGTATGGTCAGACTAGCAAGCCCTTCCAGTTCTATTGTGGCAAGGTTGCGCAGAGGATTTTTCATGACGTCATTACCATCACCTGCGTTGTGTTGATTAATATATTAGAAGTCTGCTCTCAACCTAGTGTCGTTGTCAAACCGGTTTAGCAAGTGACGGGAAGATTACTTATGAAAGGAGGTTACGTTTCTCCAGTTACACAGACGGTTGAGTACACAGACGGTTGAGTACACAGACGGTTGAGTACACAGCCGGTTGAGTACACAGACGGCTGAGTACGCAGACGGCTGAGTACACAGACGACTGAGTACACAGACGGCTGAGTACACAGACGGTTGAGTACACAGACGGTTGAGTACACAGACGGCTGAGTACACAGACGACTGAGTACACAGACGGCTGAGTACACAGACGGTTGAGTACACAGACGGCTGAGTACACAGACGGTTGAGTACACAGACGGCTGAGTACACAGACGGCTGAGTACACAGACCTGTCCCACTCGGATCCCACGACACTTGCGTTGCTCGGCTGTGGCTCAAAATTTTAACTAACATAATAATTTATTCAATATAAAATATTCGTAAATTTGTATACTTTGAGATTTTATATCACCAGTCAAGCCTCGCGTGTGTATACAGTGTCCACTGTGTTTGTTACGCTGTCACCGGGAATATTTCAGGTAGGTTTAGTGTTGACATAACTCGGGGTTGAGAATGAGTTTCTGTTTGTGTTCCGTTGGGTGCGCTATTTGGTCTATGGCTTTTTGTACGTCAACCCTGGTGAGAGTTGAACCATGGCCATCCTTGTAAAGAAAATGTACATCTGATGTATTGTGTTCATTAAGGGGGGATAACTATAGGATTCGTGGCTTAAACTGTGTTTTGAGTTTTGTTGCTAGAGATCGGAGGTATACCCTCACTTGTCTCCTTTTTCTCTCTCTCTCTCTCTTTCTCTCTCTCTCTCTCTCTCTCTCTCTCTCTTTCTCTCTTTTTCTCTCTTTTTCTCTCTTTTTCTCTCTTTCTCTCTCTTTCTCTCTCTCTCTCTCTCTTTCTCTCTCTCTCTTTCTCTCTCTCTCTTTCTCTCTCTCTCTTTCTCTCTCTCTCTCTCTCTCTCTCTCTCTCTCTCTCTCTCTCTCTCTCTCTCTCTCTCTCTCTCTCTCTCTCTCTCTCTCTCTCTCTCTCTCTGTCTCTCTCTCTCTTTCTCTCTCTCTCTTCTCTCTCTCTCTCTCTCTCTCTCTCTCTCTCTCTCTCTCTCTCTCTCTCTCTCTCTCTCTCTCTCTCTCTCTCTCTCTCTTTCTTTCTTTCTTTCTTTCTCTTTCTTTCTTTCTTTCTTTCTTTCTTTCTTTCTTTCTTTCTTTCTTTCTTTCTTTCTTTCTTTCTTTCTTTCTTTCTTTCTTTCTTTCTTTCTCTCTCTCTCTCTCTCTCTCTCTCTCTCTCTCTCTCTCTCTCTCTCTCTCTCTCTCTCTCTCTCTCTCTCTCTCTCTCTCTCTCTCTCTCTCTCTCTCTCTCTCTCTCTCTCTCTCTCTCTCTCTCTCTCTCTCTCTCTCTCTCTCTCTCTCTTTCTTTTTCTCTCTCTCTCTCTCTCTCTCTCTCTCTCTCTCTCTCTCTCTCTCTCTCTCTCTCTCTCTCTCTCTCTCTCTCTCTCTCTCTCTCTCTCATCGTGACTCGCTCTACACACCAGGCGAACGTGAAATTAGATTTTCACAACAGTTGATATTTTCCATTTTCAGCTTGAAGAGCAAATTTGCTTGATTAAGTTAGTCGTGCAGATGTGGTGTTTTGGCAGACATTACTTAGAGGATAAGAGAGACTAAATGGGAGCGGTATATCATGGTTTTATCACAGGAGTTATATTCACATAAGAGAACACACACACACACACACACACACACACACACACACACACACACACACACACACACACACACACACACACACACACACACACTATGAACGGACACCCCTACAAGACACGCTCACCCAAATGACAGTAACATTAGAAAAGGCAGAGAAGTAGCTAGAGGCACTAGACGTACCAAAACCTATAGGATCACACAAGATATCGCTTTGGATACTAACGGAGGCAGCGCAATAACCAAAAACATGAGAACTTCCAAACTTTCGCGAAGTGGCTAATGCGGTGCCAATATAAAAAGATGAAGAGACAAAAACTTTATACTACACACAAGTATCACTAATAAGGAACCCCTGCAAGGTATTGATTTGATAGAACACTTAGATCAGATAACGTATCTCAAAATACTAGCATGATTTTTGAAAAAGGAAAATCTTGCTTAAGCAGCTTAGAGTTCTTCAATTGAAGTTCTTCAGTAAGGTGCTAGAAATTAAACAAAAGGGACCGCAAGAGGAAAGGGGGTTTGCATATTCCACGATTGTCAGAAAGCATTTGAAATTGTCGTGCTCAAGAGACTTATACTCGAGCTAGAGAAGCTGGCCTGTTTATTGGGAAGAGTCCTTAGGTGGGTGAGAGAGAACCTAACAGGAAGGAAACAAAAGGTTACAGTAAGAGCTTAGATTATCAGAGTGGAGAGAAGTTACGAGTGGAGTACCACAACAGTTGTTGCTGGGAGGGAGGGAGGGAATTATCAAGGGAAAGCGTCAAGCCATCACGACTATGTAGCACTTGGAAGGGATCAGGATAAAGATTTTGGATGGGACGGGGGGGGGGAGGAAGGAATGTGAGAAGAAATTGGTTTCTCCATATCAATGTTTGCACATGAAGCAAAACTAAAAATAATAAGAAACGTCATGTCAGAGAGGTAATGCACTGCAAACTGATATGAAGATAGCAGAACTGGTCTGAAAAATGACTGCTAGAATTTAACCCAACCAAATGCAAATGTATCGGGATTGGACCAAGAATGAGAAGATCTTTACAACAGTATAGGATGAAGGGAAGAAAGATTCTTGCATCAGAAGAGGACAAAAGACCTGATTGTAAACATAATATAATGCCAGAAGAACACATTAACAGAATAACGTCAGCAGCCAACGTCGTTGTATCCTTCAATAATTCTGGCAAAAGAGCCTTCCGGGCCCAGGACATACCTTACGAGACTTGATGTATGGGAGGAGACGAGAGGTAGGGGAAACATGATAACGACATATAAGATTCTTAGAGTAAATGGTAAAGTAGCAACAAATAAGTCGCAAAGATGCTAGAAAAAACGTTTTCACTTAATATAAAATAATTTTAAGTGCATAAAAAAGTCGTGGGAACTAAATCATCTAATAAAACGAAGAACTACCTGAATACTGCAGCCCATAAGGACTGTGAGGCGATTGGAATATAATTGTGATTAACCAATAAGAGCAGCAGCCTGGCTGGCGCCTCGCTGATTGGATTAACAGGTAAACATAACAGTAATGGCGGACGAGGCCTTCCACACAAGTTATCCCGCGTTTGGTAATGACGGTAATTAAAATATATTAATATCATTATGGTGCACTGGGAATTATATTTTGTTAATTTGGATGTGCAAATTGTGTGAAATTGTTTGTTTATGTAATTTGTTCGGGAAATATATGTGAGGTTTATTTGTTCTAATTTGGTCAGGGATTGTGTGGGCTTTAGGTAATTTTCTTATAAGTCAGTGTGAGAGAAGGTTGTATCAGGGGAACGCGCCAAGCCATTACGACTGTACAGCACTTGGAAGGGGTCAGGATAAGGATTTGGGATGGAGCGGGGGAAGGAAATGGTTCCCAACTACTTGGACGGTCGGGGATTGAACGCTGACCTGCATGAAGCGAGACCATCGCTCTACCGTCCAGCCTAAGTGGTTGGACCACTCCAGGGAGCACCCTCATGCACTCCGCCCAGGTACAGACTCCTCGAATTTGATATTTATAAACAACTGCTAAAAACACTATCGCATGCCCCAAACTTCACATGGAGACGGAGCCTAGATACTGGTGTAATCCCCCAGTAACAGCGGAGATAACACCACACTTTACGCAGTTGGTAGTAAAGCAGAAGCAACAAATTATACACCGATATCAGTAATATCACACATCATAAACATCATTGAAAGAGTGTTGGGGTCACAAGACACAAGTAGTCACAAGACTACTGGGAGGCGTGAAGGAGTGCGAAGGAATAACTGGCAAACTAGAAAGATGGATCTCTAAATTTCTTGTCGAACAGAATCCAAAGACTAAGTAAAATTTGGATCATCCATCGGGAAGTAAAATTTGGATCATCCATCGGGAAAAACTGTTCTCCGGGGTACTGTGTTACAGTACTTTTTCCCTTCTTAAATGAGACTTAGACAAGGACAGAAACTATAGTACCGTATCATCGTTTGCAGACGACTTTGCAGGATTTGTATTCGAGTAGAAGTGAAGATGACACAGTAAGCTGCAAACTGCTGTAGCCAGGTCTTTCAATGTGCCACCCGAGAATAGCAAGATGTTCAATGAAGACAAGTTCCAGCTCCTGGGCTATGGTAAAAATGAGGGAACAAAACAGGAGTCACATATTAAACCCGGTCAGACCATACTGCCCTTCCCTCATTACCACTTCACTGCCTTCCCCTCACTTCTTTCACCCCCCCCCCTTACTTTACTTCCCATCAATACCCCCGATTTACGGGCTGTTCATGCCCGTGCCACCTCTTGGGTGGCTTAATCTTCATCAATCAATCAAGGAAATGTAGATGTTTATCTCTCAGAATGTTTGGTAATATGTTTATTGTTTGTGATGTGTGTCTATGTATGTATTAACACGATGTACTGAACGGGGTGAGAATAGCTTGAGCTACCTCATCCCTTTGTGTGTATTTTACATCAATAAACTTATTTAAATTTCAATTTCAATCAATCAATATATGGCCGGATTCGAGAGTTCTACGTCCGCAGTCCAGTCAGGATCTAAGTTTTCCTGGTGGTGACTTAATAAGCTGTTGCTGGTATCGTCCATCACTGGCAACAGCCCGACTGATCCGGCACTTCCTGTGTAATTCCCCCCCTAGAAACTTCACCCTTTGTTCAGCAAATTGGTCTAATGTTTGCCAGTAAATTGTTGATCTCTAGAGGAGGAGGGAGGCAGTGAGGGAGAAGATAGAGGTGTGAGGGAGAAGATGGAGGCGCGAGGGAGAAGAGGGAGGTGTGAGACGGAAGATAGAGGTGTGAGGGAGAAGAAGGAGGTGTGAGGGAGAAGATGGAGGCATGAGGGAGAAGATGGAAGTGTGAGGGAGAAGATGGAGGCGTGATGGAGAAGATGGAGGCATAAGAGAGAAGATGGAGGCATAAGGGAGAAGATTGAGGTGTGAGGGAGAGTAGGTAACAAGGAGGGAACATAGGGAAGAGGGAGCCTGGAACAAGAACTGGCTTAAGCATATACTGAAGTGAGCTGATGACCGGGGCGAGGAGGGCTCAAGTTTATTTAATGAAGACAAAGTGGAGTTGGTCCCCGAGTGCGACGGGGGACGGGGAGGGGGAGGTGGAGGAGAAGACCAAGGAAGAGACTGATGATGTTGTTCTTGGTGGTATGCATACCAATCATTACAGGGAAGTGAGGTCTTAGCTCTACATGCCCCGCCTACTGGCCTTATTGTAACGTGTTGCGTTATTATATGTTATTAATGTTAGTGACAGTCACGTTCATTGGCGTATCTAGCCTTCAAGGTGTGTGGGGTGGCAACCCGTTCTCGCACTTGCTTACGGTCAATATTGGCTTATTTAATAAGTGCATATGTGAGATACTAATTGATTGTGAATATTTTAGTTTACCTTGAAAAGCTTCATAGAAAACAACGACCTCACCTAACCTTCTTAGTATGTTAAGATAAGCATCTTATTACTTCTTAATTACAATTATTACTTAACCTATACCTATAATAGGTTAAGTAATAATTGTAAATAATAATCAATAAGATGCTTATCTTAACATACTAAGAAGGTTAGGTGAGGTCGGTGTTTTCTATGAAGCTTTTCAAGGTAAACTAAAATATTCACAATCAATTAGTATCTCACATACGAACTTATTAAATAAACCAATATTGACTGTAAGCAAGTGCGAGAACGGGTTGGGGGTGGAGGTGGTATTCACAACTTCTTCTTCTTCCCGTCCGTTCCATTTGTCGTACAGGGCACGAGTATTTCCTTACATTTCTTCGACTCGTTTGCGTGTCCGGGTGGTGGAGACAAGGGTGGGTATAATGTGGGTGGGTGAAGGGGGATGTGTTAACGATGGTTCAACACCAACTGTATAGTGAGGCTCACCATCACCAACGTCACTACCACCCTCACCCTCCACTCTCACCCTCACCCCTCCATCCCATGTTAAGATATAGCCGTTTGCAGCGTTTCTTGGACAATGCGTACAAAAATAAATATTGACCATGGCGGGTGTTTAGTAAATTACGTTTGCACAATAGAGGCATTGACTGAGGGAGTACGAGCGAGGAAGTCTACAGAGGTCTCTAGGAAACTGTTCCCACTGCTCCAACCCCAACCTTAGTCAACAGCCAAATTTAATGCTAACCCATGGACAGTCTGCATGAAAGGTTTCTTTCAGAAAGTCCAGAAAAGTGGTCCATTGCAGTAAGCTTACTGAAGAATAAGGGTTGCAGAGGTCATCATTAACAGTGAATGTTCAAGAAAGAACAAAATTAGATAGCAGTGAAGGAGGGAGAGGGGGGAAGAAAGGAGGGAGGGAGAAGGAAAGAAGAAAGGAGAGAGGGAGAGGGGGGAGAAGAAAGGAGGGATCGAGCAAGGAAAGGGTGAGAGGAGTGAGTGAAGGTGAGAATAACTCAGCAGAATTAAGGAAATATAAAGATAATATAAGGCAGTCCTGCGCCACTATCTGCTCTCTGCTTGAGAAAATATGTTTTGTGTTGGATTGTTCAGGGTTTGAGGCCATGTTAAACCTCCATTAAACTGATACATGGTTTCTGAGAATTTGAATCTGGTAATTTGTATACAAGGACAATAACCCGTATGTTATTTTGGTTTTGAGAGGTACATCCATTTGAACTGATTGGTAGAAGGATGACATCCCTTCTCTGCAGGTCGTCGTTCGATTTCCGAAGTCTTAAATGGTTGGGTAGTGGTCCTTCATCCCCCGTCTTCCAATTCCACTTCCTACCTGTCCTCATATCTCTTTCTAAATGCTATATTGTCCTACGGGCTTAGCACTCCTCCTCATGCTTACCTACCTATAAGGTAGGCAAGCACCTACCTAACTATAAGATAGGGAGTCATATTTGGCTGGATAACTTGTGGTGTTAGGTCGACTTATTTATTTATTTATTTATTTATTTATATATATACAAGAAGGTACATTGGGATTGTGAGGATACATAATATGGTAATTACAATCTTGTAAAGCCACTAGTACGCGCAGCGTTTCGGGCAGGTCAAACTTAGGCAGGAGGGGTCAGCCTGTCAAAACCTACAGGTCGACCCCTCCTGTGTTTTTCTCATATCGTATAGATATATAAATTGCTATAGTGGCCTTAATTTTAATGTTGCTGTATAGACTGAGAGCGCCGCACTTGCCTCTGTGACGCGACACGCTGTGAAGTAAACTTTATATGTTGTGGGTGTCGTGTGAGGCCAGTTATGTGAGCAAATATAAGTGATGTTAACTATGGTGTTTACTGATGTGTTGGGATATTCTTCTGGTGATAATATTTGTGACTAGTGTGAGAGGCGCTGGGTTTGTGTACCGCCCCCCCCCCTATCATCTCTATCTCCATGTCAGGTACCTCATGCCTTGGGGTCCCACATGAACAACGCTTGCTTCCCCATCACTGTCTCACTCCTCTGACGTTCTCCAGGCCCCATACGTGTCCCCATCTGTTCCCCACGCCCCTGGGGGTCCTCCAAGCACCACATCCCCACATCAGTGCCCCACGCCCCTGGAGGTCCTCCAAGCACCACACTTACCGCCACATCAGTGCCCTACGCCCCTGGGGGGGTCCTCCGAGCACCACACTTACCGCCACATCAGTGCCTTGCGCTCTTGGGGGTAATTGAACCATTCCAGCGGTTGCCCGAGCCATCGGTTTTCGATTTAGGGAAAATTACGGTATTTGTTTTGTATTCATGTTGGAGAAAATGTTGCTGGGGATTTGGAATAATAGTGCGGAAGGTGACGTCTGTGACTGATGACCATAGGGATACCACTTTGGAACTACACAGTGGGGGGAAAGAGATAGTGGGAGCCACTGGCAGCCACTTGGAAACTTCATGTAGAGAGAGGGGTGGTGACGGGTCACTGACACACACCTGGGAACTCCACAGTGGGGGAGAGGTGGTGGGGGTCACCTGGGAACTCCACAGTGGGGGAGAGGTGGTGGGGGTCATCTGGGAACTCCACAGTGGGGGAGAGGTGGTGGGGGTCACCTGGGAACTCCACAGTAGGGGGGAGAGATGGTGGGGGTCACCTGGGAACTCCACAATGGGGGAGAGGTGGTGGGGGTCACCTGGGAACTCCACAGTGGGGGGGAGGTAACGAAGATGACTGGTGGGCTTAAGCGGATTATCTTTAAATTAGCAGCAAATCCACCAGCAAATCATATGAACGTTGCTGGCCCCAGCCTAAGTGTTTCAGGCGGCAGCCATAGGCCTACTCCAGAGTCAACTATTGCAACCCATCCTCCTGTTTAGAGTTTTTGTAACAACTACTTGCGTCTATCTCTCTCTCTCTCTCTCTCTCTCTCCCTGATGTATAGGATCGTGTGAGTTTAAGATTACGATCTGTGATGCTCCCAGTGATCCACAAAGCTCCAGTCTCTCGAACACAAAGAAATCACAATGGCATGATATATCATTGAGAGAAATGATTTTGGAGCAATGTGGGGGATTTGAACCATGGTTCTTGTGACTCCCAGACGCTTGCCTTAACTCACCTGGCCACGACAGGCACCACTATTATGACGGTCCCGAACATAGCCTCATACATTCAGGTACATTTATGAGCAACGTAATATTGACGCTTCGAGGGACTAATGGGCAGCGACTTTGATAGGTGAGGTGGGTTGTGTGGGTTCGTACGCTTCTGGTTAGGCAATACCACTTCAAATTTGACGTTTGTTAAGTTGTGAGATGTTAAAGAGATGAGCCTATAGGCATAAACAATTCTTGTGTTTCACAACCTCTCTTTAAGGCTGTGAATCCTTGTACCTCTCCCCCCCCCCCCGCCCTCGTGTTATAAGGGAAATTACGTTAAATATACAACTCTTTTACCTAGCCAGAAACATACGAACCCAAGTATCCCACCTAACCTGTCGAGACAGGTGCATAAAAACGCTATTATTACGGTGCTTTCATTTTTGCTAGTGTTAGTACGTCGTATTGTTTTGGTATTGATCGATTACATTGAAAGTGAAACATATTAGGGGTGAGAGGAGGGGGGTTGCCCACCAGACCCGTAGCTGTGTTCAAGATGGAACTTGAGAGGTCTTAGGACGTCGTAGATAAACCTTGGCAAGGTTTTTGTTTATTGTGGCGTGAGTTACTTAATTTTATCTTGGCGAGTTGGGTTGAAATGTTGCGTTTTGTTGGGAAAGACAGGCCACCTGTCTGGCCCTCTCTCTCACCTGTCTTCCTCTCACCACCACCACCCAACCCACTCCTTTCCCTCACCACCACCACCCAACCCACTCCTTTCCCTCACCACCACCACCACCACAACCCAGTTCTCTCCATCACCACCACCCCCTCTCCCGCTCACCACCACACACTCACCACCATCACCCCCACCCACTCCTCTCCCTCACCACCACCACAACCCTCTCCTCACCACCATCCCCTCTCCCGCTCACCACCATAGGCCCCTCGCACACGTCGTCTCACTGATTAAATTTGAAGAAGGGAGAGGAGTTGCATTTTGAGTGTAGTAAATCATTTTCCCCGAGTCGACGGTTGGCGTCTGCCATCACGGCAACCACCCTGGCGCTTCCTGTCCCTCTCTGTGGTCCTCTCTCTGTGGTCCTCTGGTACTCTGTGGTCCTCTGGTACTCTGTGGTCCTCTAGTACTCTGTGGTCCTCTGGTACTCTGTGGTCCTCTAGTACTCTGTGGTCCTCTAGTACTCTGTGGTCCTCTAGTACTCTGTGGTCCTCTAGTACTCTCTGGTCCTCTAGTACTCTCTGGTCCTCTAGTACTCTGTGGTCCTCTAGTACTCTGTGGTCCTCTGGTACTCTGTGGTCCTCTAGTACTCTGTGGTCCTCTAGTACTCTGTGGTCCTCTGGTACTCTGTGGTCCTCTGGTACTCTGTGGTCCTCTAGTACTCTGTGGTCCTCTAGTACTCTGTGGTCCTCTAGTACTCTGTGGTCCTCTAGTACTCTGTGGTCCTCTGGTACTCTGTGGTCCTCTAGTACTCTGTGGTCCTCTGGTACTCTGTGGTCCTCTGGTACTCTGTGGTCCTCTGGTACTCTGTGGTCCTCTAGTACTCTGTGGTCCTCTGCTTAGTATCTATATTACAGTCATTGGTCTTGACCCGTTTACCTCATCTGATTTATAGCGTATGTGTAATTTGGTTTGTGGTATTATATGTACTTTCCTGATACTGGTTACACACACAGGGGGGGAGTAGCTCTTGGACCCGCCTCTTCACTATTGAGTTGCTAGACAATTTTTAGTCGTAGACTTCTTTGTTCTTGCTTTAGCTTGCCTTTGTCACGATGGAAAAATAATGACTAGTGAAATTACGGTTTATGGTGAGTTGAAGTGAACGATATATCGACGGCACTCTCGATCTGAGACACGTCCCGTAAGATGATTTATTTGAACAAGTCTTGCGTATCATAAGTAAAAAATGTTCACCCGGAAGAACATAAGAACATAAGATTAAAGTTGACTGCAGAAGGCCTATTAGCCCATACGAGGTAGCGATTATTACTCATATAGGAGGTCTCATAGTCATTTTGTCTCCTTACCCTAAGCTTGTTGATACAAGATTACCAGTAACAGAAAGATGGCGCTACACCTGTTCTCTCACGAATTCTACTGGGGTATAGGATTCGCGAATTACGCCAGTGATGTTGTTATAGATTCAGCCACTCGGAACAAGTTCCAAGTAGCACGGGCTATGGTGAGCCCGTAACTTACCTGGCACAGGAGCGGGGCAAGTAGCACGGGCTATGGTGAGCCCGTAACTTACCTGGCACAGGAGCGGGGCAAGTAGCACGGGCTATGGTGAGCCCGTAACTTACCTGGCACAGGAACGGGGCAAGTAGCACGGGCTATGGTGAGCCCGTAACTTACCTGGCACAGGAGCGGGGCAAGTAGCACGGGCTATGGTGAGCCCGTCTACGCCAGTGAGGATGATGTAGTTAATATAGGACTTCTCCTCTCCTTTTTCCTCTCCATGGCCCTGTGATCTGAGAGTGCTCTTGCCGGTCCTCCTGGCGACGGCAGCGCTGAGTTTGGCAGAAATACGTCGTGTTAGAGGCAGCAAGAAGCAGCGGGAGGCAGGGGGAAGCAGGGGGGGAGAGAGGCAGTGAGAGACAGCTTGTTAGCGAACTTTGTGAATTGAGGCGTGTTTCAGCAGCAAGTTTCCTGGGATATTCCCATGTGATCTGTTCGTGTTGATGACCCCCGTGTTACGTGATCCCCGCTGACGTCTGCCAGTGGTGTGTTCTCCCCCCCGCTGACGTCTGCCAGTGGTGTGTTCTCCCCCCCGCTGACGTCTGCCAGTGGTGTGTTCTCCCTGCTGACGTCTGCCAGTGGTGTGTTCTCCCCCCGCTGACGTCTGCCAGTGGTGTGTTCTCCCCCCGCTGACGTCTGCCAGTGGTGTGTTCTCCTCCCCCCCTCTTTCCCTGCCACTGACATCACCAATGTTAATGTACACTGTGTTAATGTGTTCTGACTCCCGCGCGCGCGCGCGTGTGTGTGTGTGTGTCTATGCGTGTGTTCTTGCGTGCGTACGTGCGAGCGAGCGAGTGCACGCGAGCGATGACTGGTACACCTGTTACTATAACCAGTCACTGGATGACTGGTACACTTAATTCTGGACGACTCCCGGTGTTCACATTATTCTTAAAACCATATATTGGGTTTTCTAAAAAAATTTGTCGGTTAGAACAATATTTTGGCCTGGTGACCCCCCCCCCCCTCCCCAACATGCTGTGTTCAGCCCGTCCTCCTAACGTCAAGATACTGTCGCTCTTAAGTTCCCTCTCCTAACCTACCAGAGGACCCAAAATAGAAAACGGAACAGTGTGTCAATTTCACGAGCCGCCACCATTTTCTAGTATGACGTTGTTGTTATTTTAGATTCAGTTACTGGGAACAAAAAGTTCAGAGTAGCACGGTCTATGGTGAGCCCGTAGTGGACTTTTTTCTCTCTCTAGTATGACGATTTTTGGCCTTTGGTAAAGTTTGCATCAAAATGCGACGCGTTGGAAAAAAATAAATCCAAACTTCAGAGTACTGACGTTTTCTATGCATCGGCATTGACATGACGAGTTAGTTGTTTACGCTCATTTCTCGCCAGGGGGAAAACAGTTGCAAATTGAGAGACGGGGATGGTACACAGCGTTTGGGCGGCGCCTGCACGCGTTGTTCATGAGAAAATGGAATATTGCACGATACCTCGTTACCTCGTTAGTGTTGAACGTTCACCGGCTATTGTTGTTGGTCAGTGATGCCCAGATGGGCGGGCTCCCTGCTGTTGACTCGCTCAGCGGTTGACTGCTCTCCTCACTCCCTCAGCTCTTTTATATATATATATATATATATATATATATATATATATATATATATATATATATATATATATATATATATATATATATATAATATATATATATATATATATATATATATATATATATATATATATAATATATATATATATATATATATATATATATATATAAATAAATATATATATATATATATATATATATATATATATATATATATATATATATATATATATATATATATATATATGAACTGCACCAGGAAAACTGTGTGAGAGATATACGGAAACTACTCCATGTCACACCATAATGATGACACTGGTGGGAAATGAGTCCCCCGGGAGTGACAGCCAGTTATGAAGCAAGTGTCCAACTGATCCATCACTGTCATGGAGGTCATGTCCGGAGTTCACACGGTAATATGTATTCCCTTGTATATACTGCAGCTATGTCGACGACGGTATTGTATGTGTCCACGACGGAAACACACTGGAGAGGCTTTACAGTAAGCCTCAAGAAATATCTGGCCTACGGGCCGCTCCAAGCAACAGCCTGTTGGACCAAGCTCTCACAAGTCAAACCTGGCTCCGTTAGTGCCTGTTGGACCAAGCTCTCACAAGTCAAACCTGGCTCCGTTAGTGCCTGTTGGACCAAGCTCTCACAAGTCAAGCCTGGCTCCGTTAGTGCCTGTTGGACCAAGCTCTCACAAGTCAAGCCTGGCTCCGTTAGTGCCTGTTGGACCAAGCTCTCACAAGTCAAGCCTGGCTCCGTTAGTGCCTGTTGGACCAAGCTCTCACAAGTCAAGCCTGGCTCCGTTAGTGCCTGTTGGACCAAGCTCTCACAAGTCAAGCCTGGCTCCGTTAGTGCCTGTTGGACCAAGCTCTCACAAGTCAGGCCTGGCCTCGTCAGTGTATGGGCGGTAAGAGTCACTCTTTTGACCTTTCTTAAGAGTCACTCTTAAGAAAAGCTTCATCAGGGGTCTTGTAGCACAGTTGGCTTTGTTCTCGACTCACAATTTGGGATTCCGGGTTCGATTCCCAGGCATGACAGAAATGGCTTGGCACGTTTCCTTTCACCTAATGAATCTGTTCAACTAGCAGTAAATAGGTAACCGGTATTTAGGCCACTCGCTGACGTCGCTTGTTATGGGAGGGTCAGCAGTTCGACCATGGCTGACCACACTACTAAATTACGCCACATGTTTTAGTTCATTTATTATGCACCCCATACCCATATTGTGGGCGGTAGTGGAAAGGGTTACAGAGGCACATATTACTAAAGTTGCCCAAGATGTGGTAGGTCTTGGGTTGGTCATGTAATGTTATCTACGAGGGTGGGCTTGGCTATCTTGAGGTTATCTTGAGATGATTTCGTGGCTTAGCCTCCCACCGGCCCGGTCCTCGACCCCCCTCTTTTGTTACACATCCCCAGGAAGCAGCCCATAACAGCTCTCTAACTCCCAGGAACCTATTTACTGCTAGGTAACAGGGGACATCAGATTGAAAGAAACTCTGCCCATTTGTCTCCGCCTCCACCGGGGATCGAATCCGGAATCTCAGGACTACGAATCCGGAGCGCTGTCCACTCAGCTGTCAGGCCCCATTGACAGCAGAAATAGCATGTAATGTTATCCCCGAGGACGGGCAGAGGAGTGCTGGGGCGTGACTGTATATGTCCACAAAAAAACAATCATCATTTTAGCTCCAGACAAAGTCTCTTCCAAGTTGTTGGACTAATTGTTTAACTTTCCCCATGTGTGGAGTCGTTTGCCTGAGTTGAATATTTGTTACCACTTTGTCCTCTCTCTCTCTCTCTCTCTCTCTCTCTCTCTCTCTCTCTCTCTCTCTCTCTCTCTCTCTCTCTCTCTCTCTCTCTCTCTCTCTCTCTCTCTCTCTCTCTCTCTCTCTCTCTCTCTCCATCCTCTCCATCCTCTCCATCCTCTCCATCCTCTCCATCCTCTCCATCTCTCTCTCTTCTCTCTCTCTCTCTCTCTCTCTCTCTCTCTCTCTCTCTCTCTCTCTCTCTCTCTCTCTCTCTCTCTCTCTCTCTCTCTCTCTCTCTCTTTATCTCTCTCTCTCTCTCTCTCTCTCTCTCTCTCTCTCTCTCTCTCTCTCTCTCTCTCTCTCTCTCTCTCTCTCTCTCTCTCTCTCTCTCTCTCTCTCTCTTTATCTCTCTCTCTCTCTTTATCTCTCTCTCTCTCTCTCTCTCTCTCTCTCTCTCTCTCTCTCTCTCTCTCTCTCTCTCTCTCTCTCTCTCTCTCTCTCTCTCTCTCTCTCTCTCTTTATCTCTCTCTCTCCCCCTCCCTCTTTTCCAGTTTTAGTACGCTGTCTAGTCTGTCACATTCTATCCTGTCTTTATGGTTGTCCCAGTAGACGTATCTGTCTCCTTTACTCTAATAATCTCTATATGTGTCTCTTTGTCGCCTAATTACTTTTTTTGACAAATCAAATACCAGTAAGTCATTATTTTGTGATCAGTCATCAGCAGGAAAAGCTAGTAACGCAAAAACCTTAATTTAAAAGGTTATTATCAGACGTTGTTGTGAGGATTGAGAGCACTGCTTTAAGTCACGTGTTACAGGTACATAACCTGTATTATCAGGTAGATATCAGGTAGTATAACCTGACAATCAGGTAGATATCAGGTATTATAACCTGACAATCAGGTAGATATCAGGTAGTATAACCTGATAATCAGGTAGATATCAGGTAGTATGACCTGATAATTAGGTAGATATAGGTATTTAAATCAAGAATTACATATATAGAACCTGTGGTATTCAAGAAAAGCACTGTTTCTCTTAAGTTTTTTGTCTTTACGAGGTGTTTGAACGAGCACCGTTGTCCACACCTGCTGGGTTCTCAGCACTAATCACCTGTTTGGGTTGTGAATTTGAGTTTTGTTGTCTTATCTGCATATTGACCGAGAGAAAAATAGTAATCTTGCTCTTAATGAGAGTTCCTCTGTGTCCCATGGGATAATTAGAGAGAGATTGAAGGTGGATGGTGTCAGCTGTTATGTTAAGCAGTGGTTGTCAGCTGTGTTGTTGTGTCAGCTGTGTTGTTGTGTTGTGTTCCAGCACCAGCTGAGGTAGTGTTCCCAGTGTTCCAGCACCAGCTGAGGTAGTGTTCCCTGTGTTCCAGCACCAGCTGAGGTAGTGTTCCCTGTGTTCCAGCACCAGCTGAGGTAGTGTTCCCTGTGTTCCAGCACCAGCTGAGGTAGTGTTCCCTGTGTTCCAGCGCCAGCTGAGGTAGTGTTCCCAGTGTTCCAGCACCAGCTGAGGTAGTGTTCCCAGTGTTTCAGCACCAGGTGAGGTAGTGTTCCCTGTGTTCCAGCACCAGCTGAGATAGTGTTCCTTGTGTACCAATACCAGCTGAGGTAAATGTATGCACGTGGATCGCTCATGCTTGTGCACCTCGTCACTTGGCATGAATGGAAGCGGGCTCTTCCCCGGGCTGAAGCGAGGCGTCGTTATCCCAAACTCTCAAGAGTGATTCACGAGGACACATCTACGATTCCGTTCACTCCAGTGCGAGTCCCACATAAAAATGTTTCTCTAGCCTACGTTATTCAATCTCTCTCTCTCTCTCTCTCTCTCTCTCTCTCTCTCTCTCTCTCTCTCTCTCTCTCTCTCTCTCTCTCTCTCTCTCTCTCTCTCTCTCTCTCTCTCTCTCTCTCTCTATCTCTCTCTATCTCTCTCTATCTCTCTCTCTCTCTCTCTCTCTCTCTCTCTCTCTCTCTCTCTCTCTCTCTCTCTCTCTCTCTCTCTCTCTCTCTCTCTCTCTCTCTCTCTCTCTCTCTCTCTCTCGTTACAACTGTCCCTCATATTACGGGTTGGTCATATGATGCCTTGCTGGCCATGTAGGATTGCTTTGATGTTTGGTGGTGAAATATTGTGCTGAGTGGTAATTAGTGAAACTATGCCTCTAACTGACATTCAGAAGCCCGACACCACACCTGAGCCACACGTGCAGCTTGTTAATGTTGTGCTTGCTTCCTAGCAGAGAGAGAGAGAGAGAGAGAGAGAGAGAGAGAGAGAGAGAGAGAGAGAGAGAGAGAGAGAGAGAGAGAGAGAGAGAGAGAGAGAGAGAGTGAGTGAGTGAGATACAGTGAGTGAGAGAGAGATACAGTGAGTGAGAGAGATACAGTGAGTGAGAGAGATACAAAGAGAGAGGGAGACATATAGGGTGGCGGAGAGTTAGGAATAATTTGATTATTGTTCCGTCACAAATGTATGTAATGAATGTTCCGTCACAAATGTATGTAATGAATGTTCCGTCACAAATGTATGTAATGAATGTTCCGTCACAAATGTATGTAATGAATGTTCCGTCACAAATGTATGTAATGAATGTTCCGTCACAAATGTATGTAATGAATGTTCCGTCACAAATGTATGTAATGAATGTTCCGTCACAAACATGCAAATAATTGTCCCTCACAGATGTGGTAATAATTGTTCCCTCAGGAGTGACAAGATGTGTTGCTGGTGCCAGGCGGCACTTGGGCCATGGTGCCAGCGTGTTTGGGGGGGGGGGCGCATGAGAGTGAGGGACTTAATATGCATGAGAATTTCCTAACATGTCCTGAGGTTAAATTAAGATGGCGCTGGTTCACCTCCGCAGCAACTCTGTTAGCTATCAATATCCCCCCCCACGCTGGTAATTACTTGATCAACCAGGCTATTGGTACATGCAGCGCGTATGCCCAGATGAGCAGTCTTAAAACTAAGTTTACCAGTGTGCTGAAGGACATGATTGTTGTGAATGCGACTGTCATTACCCATCCAACGTGTGTACAACCCAGTGCATGTAATACTCAAGAGCAAACGCCAGTTCACTGGCCAATTGATGCCATCAACGATGAATTAACGATGATAACGTGTATTCAACGTGGAACCAACGCCACATGGAGTTCGAACCCACTGGGTACATGGTAAAGATGAGTACATGGTAAAGGTGAAGATGAATACTGTATATTACTTACAGAAATATAATTCCCGTGTGGAGAATCAGTCCCATTAAGGTGCCTCTCTCCCCCCCTAATCTAGTAGTAGGATAACCAGTAGTTATCCTCCATGATAACTACTGGCCTTCTGAAGGGACGCGGCCCACAACAATTACCCAACTCCAGGGGCACGCACCTGTTTACTGCTAAGTGAATAGGTGCATGAGGTGAAAGGAAATGTGCCAAATTATTTCTGTCCCGCCCGGGGATCGAACCCGGGATCCTTGATGGGGAGTCGAGGAGGTGGACCACTGTATTAAAATTGTATGATGTACACCACATCAAAGTTACAACTTCTGAACTTAATCCCAACTTAGAATACATGAGGACAGGTGTATCAGTAGGCAACACAGGAAGGAAGGAAGGAAGGAAGGAAGGAAGGAAGGAAGGAAGGAAGGAAGGAAGGAAGGAAGGAAGGAAGGAAGGGAGGGAGGGAGGGAGGGAGGGAGGGAGGGAGGAAGGAAGGAAGGAAGGAAGGAAGGGAGGGAGGGAGGGAGGGAGGGAGGGAGGGAGGAAGGAAGGAAGGAAGGAAGGGAGGGAGGGAGGGAGGGAGGGAGGGAGGGAGGAAGGAAGGAAGGAAGGAAGGAAGGAAGGAAGGAACGAAAGTATCAGGGGAAAGCGCCAAGCCATTACGACTATATATATGCACTTGGAAGGGGTCAGGATATTGATTTGGGATGGGACAGAGGGAAGGAATGGTGCCCAATTAATTGGATAGTCGGGAATTGAACGCCGACCTGCATGAACCGAGACCGTCGCTCTACCGTCCAGCACAAGGAGAGAGAGAGAGAGAGAGAGACAGAATTTCCGCTTTTTCTTGCTGAATCATATAGTACCATCATATTATTGGCAATAGAAAATATGGTCACCACTGGCCATACTCCAGTACCAGTAGCCATCAGTGGGCACACACACACACACACACACACTCACACCAGTAGCAGTAGCCACCACTGGTGTCACTCCAGTCATCCAAGGCACCACTGGCGGTGAACCATCTACACTTAATCTACAATTACTAGTAGACCAGACTAATGACATTGCCGCAAACCACCAGAATTTATATAGACGTTTAATCGTTCTAAAAATGTTAATAGTTTCCCCTCTCAGAGTCGTTTCATCTAATTGTCTGTTTAATGAGATGCACTAATTACTTCCGCACAACTTGGGACACTAAACGTTAATTCAAGAAAAACATTGGCGGTGAGTTATCTTGGAATGGGCAGCTGCTGAAGCGGAGAGAAGTGGTGGCGAAGATACAGGCAGTACAGAGTAGGTGTTGTAGGTGGTGAGTGTACATCAAGTTAAGGAGATGGATGTAGGTAGAAGTTTCAGCCCCGCTCCTGTGCCAGGTAAGTCCATCGCGGGCTCACCATAGCTCGTGCTACTTGGAATTTTTAGTTCCCAGTAGCTGAATCTTAAACAACAACGGATATAGATACACACTACAATAGAGTGTACGAGGTTGTGGTGTGCATGAAGGCTTTTTGTAATTACTCAACCTCTATGACAAAACCACAGAAGCATGAGATCAAATTCCAGTTGTATTTACGTAATATACAAGGGTATTTGATAAATGTAATCGCTGAGTGGCTGCACATGAAATGAAATCCAAAGGAACAACAACAAGCTAAATGAGGCAATGGATATTCAATTTCCTGACACACACATCGCATAGAGTAGCAGTAAACCAATTAAAGTCAAGCCTGAGCACATTGAAAAGATCTCTTTCTACCCAAAGGAACTCAAGGGAGACATCTCTCGTCACGCAGGGTGCAGTCGCACCTCCAAAGATCTCCAGTATCAGCTCTTGATACTGGTAATGACTCAAAAGGGCCACCACTTACGGGCTATTCATGCCCGTGCCACCTTTTGGGTGGCTTAATCATCAATCAATCACCAAAGGAACTATCCTTGCATCATTGTTCTCTCATCCTCATATCAGGCGGTCGAAAAATACAAATAATCACCTTCGTGTGATCCTTTGCAGACGGAATCAGCGTGAAAATATCTACCTCCCCCACAAGGTAGGTAGATATTACCTCGGTAGTAAACACTGACAATCTACAAACAAAAACGTTTTCTACCGGGCATCGGAGCAGAACACAATATGTATCAGTGTTAAATTACAGCTACTTAAGATACAAAGAAAAAGAAGTTAAACTGGAGACAGGATACATGATGATATCAGAAGGGAAACGATATATAAAGCATTCATAAATAATGATGAAGGATAACCTAACGTTTGTTGAGAATAACAAAGTAACAGGAAGAGTAAAGGTGAAATACGCACAGAGGAACATCAGAGGACCCACAGCTCTTCAGCCTCCTTCCGGAACAAAATGTGGAGGTTTCAAGAAGCAATTCGACAACTTCTTGGCAACGCCAAACCAACACAGTTGTACTGGCTATGTGGGCTTGCGGGCCTCTGCCAGCAACAGCCTTGCATATCAATTTATAAAAAGACAAGTCTGGCCTCACTCATGGCTTAAGAGAGTAAAAGTCTCTAGACCGACTATAGGTAAATTACAGATAAGTCACAGGTAAATAGAAGCATCATTGAAAAGCCTGTGGTGATGTAGAGGCAATTACCCTAGAGAAGAGGTGGCGAACCTCTGGCATTCGTGTCCAGGGTTACTCGCGAGGAAATTTTGCTGACAGGCCTACGAACGTGGGGTTCTGCCAGCCTGCGGTTCTACCAACCTGTTGACCTGCCAGCCAACATTTTGCTGTGGGCCTACGAACCTGGGGTTCTGCGAGCCTGCGGTTCTACCAATCTGTTAACCTGCCAGCCAACAGTATTGACATCCGTCCATATTACAGCATATTGAGCAACATCGTGCCAACATTTCACGGACATAAAACTGCAGAGACAACAACATCACTGTTGCAAAAGTGGTCTGGCCGAGACCCAGGCAGTGTTGGCAGCCATTACTCAAACCCGTCATGACCATTAAAACATAAAGGCAATATGAATTCCAAATTGTAAGAGGCGGAGGTGTGCGAGCGTTACACCGTGTAGTCCTGTACTGTGTTGACTTATTCCACCAGACTGTTGACGCCACTTCTTAGCCTCTATGTAAAGTTTTACTTTCGTGTTATAGATGTTTTTTTTTTAAGTATAATATGTGGAAGTGCAATAATTGCTAGAGTAACTTTGAGAAGGCAACAAATGGTTCTGGCACTGGAGTGTGTTTGATGGGGGGGGGGGGCAAAGTGTGGCAATAAAGTTAGAGAGGACAGCTGCAGGCAGTTAGGCCAGCTCTTACTCGCTTGGCAATTTTGACGTAGTTTGTGTGAGAATAATCCCGCACAATGCAGAGAAAAAACTGTTGCAGAACTTGCAAAGAAAATATTGTATTTGCAGACACACAAGTAAATACGAATGTGAATTAACACATGGATGAATATTACACTCGCATGCGTATACGAAGATTGTAAATACAAGCTAGATGAACAGGGGCGCTACATGCCTGGTCAGAGAAATGCCTGCTCGATTCAACCCATAAATGGAAGGAAATGAGAACTGAAGAAGCGATAAAATTCTTGAATGTGGTTAGAGCTCCATGAGTCAGAGAAGGATCTGAAAATCGACATAGCCCCAGTCGAGCAATGAAGATGCACAAACAGGTTACTATTGGGGAAGGAAATGAGCCCTTCACGCTGTACACTGCCTATATAAAAGCCATCCTAGCCCAGTGTTAAACCCCGCGTTAAGAAGTACTAGAAGTTCATAGAGATGTCAATAAAGACTTCACTGTATGGGTCGTGTGCAAGTGAAGCTCACGCACAATCCAGCAAGCACATTTAGACTGCTAATCATCATTCACACACCGATAACTGCTAGCCTAGCCTAGCCTAGCCTTTTTTAATAACCCGAAACGCTTTTTGCCCGAAATGCTATGGGTATTAGTGGCTTTAGGTATTGTATGTACTAGCTCTATCTATAAATCCAATGGTATAATTTGTAACTGTGCATCTATGTATGTACTTTTCCTGAATAAAATATTATTAATATTATAACCCATCCTCCTGGAATGATAGTACTTATAGTAACTATTTGGTGGAGAGCACCAATGTGTATTGATGGATCACCTAAAAGACCATTTTTGTACTTTAATCTTATGAAGAGTCCAGAAAAATAAAGCTAAAAGCCAAACTTTAATATTCCTAGGCCTTACACATACACGTATTATATTAGGCTGAAGATAACGTATATTAAGCCGAGGATTACTAAAAGAGGTTAGGTTAGGTTCTGTGTTTTTATGTTGCGGTTAGAAAGTTCCCATCTGGCCAAATTTAGTAATACTCTACGTGAACTTTTGTGGAACATTATCTAACACAGTGCACAGTTACAAACCCATTAAGATTTCAATATAGATTCAACAGAGCAGAAGAAGTTGTTAAACACATATGGCAAAATCTTACTGAAGCGACCATACGAGTCATAAATACTCATACTCCGCCCAAGTAAAACAGAAACAAGAAACACTTAGTGGGCCAGCCAGAGGCTTAGGGCCCGCGCAGGAATATCCCTGCAAAAAAAAAAAAAGTGAACTTTTGGAGGTCCAACACTACATATTGGTACTTTCGACCAAATAATTATTATAAGTACTATCCTTTTTAAGAGGATTGGTTGTGTTTTTAAGAGCATGTCATTCAGGCAAGTTTAGCTTAGAAGCATGGCATGGTTCTGGTGCTGTTAATAGTCCCTAGAGCATACAAGTTTGTACTCATGCCTTGCATATAAATACAGATGCGTTTACTATGGAAATGTTAACCTTCCATCTTCATGTCACAAATTAAACGTTAACACCACGATACATAATTTCAGGCAACGGTATAGTCGAAACAGATACACTTGGGTACAAACGTATTTGGTGTAACTACAACCATTAAAACAGTTCCGCTTATTTAATTTTCCAGCGGAGGCGGGCGAATGTGTTGGTAGGATGAGGAAGCGAGGAGCGTGAACTCTCCAGCTCTCTGTAAACAAAAGAGGAACATGTCAAGGACACAAGAGATTGAAAACGGGAAGAGAAAATGTAATTTTGGAATTCCTTGTGCCGCACTCACCCGCGCTTCAGACCCACCCACCCAAAAAATTATATTTTGTCCGTGCCAGAGGCTTCAGTCTCCCATGCGTGAACACCTTTTTTATTTAACGGATTTGTCTCTTGTATCGCTGTTTTTTCGTTTTCTTATAACATAAATCACCTATTAACATATCAAGCCAAAGGAATTTCAGCCTTTTTTCGTACTTCCAAGAGCATTACTAGTCTAGTTTCGGATGTAATGGTCCTGTTGAGGTCGGAATTCCTTTGTGCTTCATTATATTTGCTGATACAGCCTTGTTTTCTTGTGTCTGATGCAGTTCCGTTATCGAACATACAAATTTAAATAAACTGGAACACTTAAACTTACTTCGAATATTTGACTATGTAGTCAAATATTCGATAGTCAAATTGGTGGTGATAATCTAAACTAAATTAATTATAAAAAAAATTAATAACTGATTAATTTTGTATCATTAATTTTTAATTGTAATTTCACCTTGGCTCATTAGGCCATAAACCTGGACCAAACCATTCCCTCTCCGGCCACCGGTTCTGCGCCCAACCCTTCGACTGTAGCACACCGGCCTCATTAGTGCTGTCCACCTCTCACGCCTGTTAATTCATCCGCATAAAAGCCCTCCGGTAATTCTCTGCTGATCACCGGTCGCTGTATACTTCAGTATTAACATGTAATTTATTTCTTATAGGAACATTTATAAATACGCACTGGTAGTAGGCATTCGTGGAATTGTTCAGCATTATCTTGAGGTTATCTTGAGATGATTTCGGGGCTTTAGTGTCCCAGCGGCCCGGTCCTCGACCAGGCCTCCACCCCCAGGAAGCAGCCCGTGACAGCTGACTAACACCCAGGTACCTATTTTACTGCTAGGTAATAAGGGGCATAGGGTGAAAGAAACTCAGCCCATTGTTTCTCGCCGGCGCCTGGGATCGAACCCGGGACCACAGGATTACAAGTCCAGCGTGCTGTCCGCTCGGCCGACCGGCTCTCATTTAGTTAACATTATAAATTTGTTAAAGTATCTCTCAATTATTGGGGGAGGTAATTAATATTTATACGAGGGAAAGAAATCAATGGAGTTTTATTAGTTTATCTGAAGCAGTGAAGCACTTTTAGCAGCAGGAATTCTTACCCTTAGCAATTTATTTCGATAATACTATAGGAACAGAAGGGGAGAGGTTTTCACGCTTCCTCAGGAGCCCCAAGAATACCACCAGTCAGATCCACAACTCAACATAATCTGCTTTAGTTTTTGCCGTATCCCCTTGGCGCTTGGGGAGGCAACCTCCGCTCCCCACCGACCGCCAGATACACACGTCCAGTGGGCCACAGGGGTGATAGAGGGACTGGGGCCAGATTCACGAAGCAGTTACGCAAGCATTTACGAACCTGAACATCTTTTCTCAATCTTTGGCGGCTTTGTTTACAATTATTAAACAGTTAATGAGCTCCGAAGCACCAGGAGGCCTGTTTATAACAATAACAAGAGTTGATTGGGAAGTTTTAATGCTTGTAAACTGTTTAATATATGTAACCAAAGCCGTCAAAAATTGAGGAAAGATGTACACATTCGTAAGTACTTGCGTAACTGCTTCGTAAATCTGGCCCCTGGTGTTTACTCTTAATTCTCCTTGTCGCTGCATAGTGCTTCCAGACCAGCCTGGAGCACAAGCAGTTGACAGCGGGTAGGCTTGAGGCAACAAGACACCCCTCAAGTCTTTAAGCTAAAACTGGAAAGACCCAGTTGTTAGTAGGTCATCCATTTCACCCGAAGTTAAGATGATAACAATAACAGGTTAGTAGTGGAAAAAAATTCGGCATGTCAAAGAACTTAAAACTAAACTAAAGCATAGAATTAGGCACAAGGCAAGAGGAAAACATACTCATAATGTACGCTCTTAACATTGTGCCCCAAGAGCGTGGCTCTACCATCCACCACCTCATGGACTACCACGCCAGAACTAACATTTTCTGAGGGCTCAAGGTGCTCTCTCTCTCTCTCTCTCTCTCTCTCTCTCTCTCTCTCTCTCTCTCTCTCTCTCTCTCTCTCTCTCTCTCTCTCTCTCTCTCTCTCTCTCTCTCTCTCTCTCTCTCTCTCTCTCTCTCTCTCTCTCTCTCTCTCTCTCTCTCTCTCTCTCTCTCTCTCTCTCTCTCTCTCTCTCTCTCTCTCTCTCTCTCTCTCTCTCTCTCTCTCTCTCTCTCTCTCTCTCTCTCTCTCTCTCTCTCTCTCTCTCTCTCTCTCTCTCCCTCTCTCTCTCTCTCTCTCTCTCTCTCTCTCTCTCTCTCTCTCTCTCTCTCTCTCTCTCTCTCTCTCTCTCTCTCTCTCTCTCTCTCTCTCTCTCTCTCCCTCTCTCTCTCTCTCTCTCTCTCTCTCTCTCTCTCTCTCTCTCTCTCTCTCTCTCTCTCTCTCTCATCTCTCTCTCTCTCTCTCTCTCTCTCTCTCTCTCTCTCTCTCTCTCTCTCTCTCTCTCTCTCTCTCTCTCCTCTCTCTCTCTCTCTCTCTCTCTCTCTCTCTCTCTCTCTCCTCCCTCCCTCCTCCTCCTCCCTCCCTCCTCTCTCTCTCTCTCTCTCTCTCTCTCTCTCTCTCTCTCTCTCTCTCTCTCTCTCCTCTCTCTCTCTCTCTCTCTCTCTCTCACACACACACACACACACACACACACACACCTTTCCCACCGGTATTTCCTAAAGATAGTCCAATTGCCTGACCGATGACTTGTAATAAGACCTGACAGCCAAAATATTTTGGGCTGTGGTGCGGGGAGACTATAATGGTATCTATATTGCCCCGTGTTTATTTTGTCGGCCTGCTCTTGTGGAATGTTCCAATGTTCTCAGGGTGTAAGGTTTGAAGTCTTACATTCTGTTGCACGCCACACTGCCCTTCCCCACACAGCCCTTACCCTCTCCACCCCGCCCACCGCACATCACCCCGCCCACTCCGCCCACCTCACATCACCCCGCCCGCTCCGCCCACCTTACCCTGCCCGCTCCGCCCGCTCCGCCCACCTCACAGCACCCTGCTCCACTTACCTTCAAGCACACGAAACAAAGTTCATGATTGGGGAAATTATAGCTGGTGGCGACAGTGACTGATAGTTCCTATCTTCCGTTCTTCCTCCACGTTGGGGGCGTTGGTGGGGAAGTGTGTTGGGGGTGTTGGTGGGGAAGCGTGTTGGGTGTGGTGGAAAAGGCAGGGAGGTTCCACTGATGGAGAGGGTAAATTCGTTTAGCTTACGCTGAATGTTTATGTGATATATAGTGATGAATGGAGGTGATGATGGGTGGAGGTGGGGATGGGTGGAGGTGATGGTTATGAGTGCAGGTGGTGATGGGGGTGGAGATGACAGGGGTGGTGATGGATGATGGTGATGGTGGGTGAGATAACCCAAGAAAGGTCCAGGGCTGGAAACAAAAGGGTCCTATGGGTCACCCTTAGACTCGAATAGGCTGCGTCCATCCTGAATGTTCCTTCTCTTGTGCTAGGCGTCCATCCAGGGTATTATTGCTGTTCCAGGCGCTCGCTGACTTGCATGGTGACGAGAGAGTCACCTTGGGTTCACAGGTCAGGTATCTACGTGAGACTGTCTTTTGCATCCTGTCATTTAGAAGCTCAAAGGCTTTGATTATACGCCAATAACGTTGACTTTTAAATCTGGATTATTACGCTCGCGTCTTTCATGACTGAGCCACTTGCTAGATTTATAGTTTAATATATGAAAATAACTCTTACCGGCCTCATTCCATTCCGCGGCAGTGTTCCATTCCCGTTCCTTGGGGCACGGTCGGACGGACACGCTGACGGTCAAATGAATGCATAAGCCGACAGTCAGTAGACGGTCAAGCGGTCGGATGGACATATAGACAGACGGACAAGGGAATATTCTGTCGGACTAGCGGGCAGACGATTACATTCGAACGGACACATGAAGAGGACAATTGGACAGACAAATAGACGGGTCTGATGGGTGAGGCAGCAGCGTACGGACCCACAGGGACAGACAGCCTTTCCTCCACCTGTCACATCTGACTTCTGTTATTCTCCTCCGCGCGGCAGGTACTAGGAGCCTGATTGGCCAACGAGCAACCAGGAGCGGAAGGGTCAAATACACAAGTAAACTTGACGAATCTCGCTTGTTGCTTGTTTAACCCCCCCATATATTTGTTAAGTTAGGCTGTGTTAGCCTAGACTTGGCTGCATTAGGTTCGGTTGGGTTAGCTTGTATTAGGCTCGGTTAGGTTGGATTAAATTAGGTTAGGTTTTAAAATATATTAGCGAACCGTCTCGTGCACGATGTCACGTCCAACCGGGAGGTCTTCAAGAGACGGGATCAAAGAGACATCGAGTCTCAGAACATCCGTAAGATAGATAGTCTATCATGCAAGTATCCCCCACCACCATCAACTCTACTCCACTTTTATCTTCCCTAGTCTCAGATTCTATATATATTTATCAACCTGCTTTCCACCTCTACTTTCAGTCTTCGTTGTTCATTAATCTAGGCATTCCACCAATTTCAACCCATCCATTGTTTATCACCCTCTTCCACTGCCCTTTACACATTTACCATTTACAGTGCCTTTTAACCCCTTACATTGACCTTTACCCCTTACACTGCCCTTTGCCCTTCAGTGGACATAACGTGGAATATGAAGATCTTGGAGAGACGTCTATAAATTGAGAGATGTTGACAAGTGACTCAAGAAACGCGGCTTCGTATTCGGCTGTCAAAAATTCGCCAGAAGTGAAGCGGTGTGTGTGTGTGTACTCACCTATTTGTGCTTGCAAAGGTTGAACTTTGGCTCTTTGGTCCCGCCTCTCAACTGTCAGTCAACTGGTGACTGGTGTGTGTGTGTGTGTGTGTGTGTGTGTGTGTGTGTGTGTGTGTGTGTGTGTGTGTGTGTGTGTGTGTGTGTGTGTGTGTGTGTGTTGTGTGTGTGTGCTGCTATTACCCACAGTCTGACAGCCTGCAGAGAGTTGAAACTTCATAGAAGGGTAAGGTAAGCTATGCAAAGAGAGCTAAGCCAGTATGACAATGTAGCACTTGGAAGGAATATGAAGACAAGGAGTTGGGGTACGAGGCCGGAGTGAAGAGCCGGTGCCCAGCCGCCTGGACCATTGGGGATCGAACGCTGACGCTCCAAGAAACAAGGTGGTTGCTCTACCAAGCACGGTGATAAATATATACATATATATATATATATATATATATATATATATATATATATATATATATATATATATATATATATATATATATATATATAACCGAAAACTCCTCACCTCTGAAGGATTCGAACCCAGGATTCGAACCCCTAAAATTGACCAGCGAGTGCTGTCGGGGATTGGGTAAAGGGTCTGACGACTTCCAATTCTTTTGAAGAGTCAGTGTGGTGTAGCGGGTTAAGTACTGGATACCCTAGTACGGCCACTCTACCCTTACACCCGAGCGCTTGTAGGGTCATACTGTCAAACCTGGACTGGCTTCACTAGGGGCCTCCAAACTTCCTGTGATTTCAGTAGAAATCATTTTGTATGACATTGACAAGTCACGATGGTCTAGCGGTAGAGTATGCGGCTTGGCAATGCCAATGTCGTAGGTTCGCGCCTACTTCTTAGCCCTAGTAGATTTTGTCATTGATATATATCACCTTAATGTGCTTTCTACGTGTTTTTAATAATAAGAGAGACTAAGTTACATATCTTTATTAAAAGTTATATATCTTTATTACGTATCCTGGTGATCAAGGGATCACCAGGAAGATCTGCGCTCTTCATCACTAACTCCTTTGAGCTATTGCCTTCAAACTTTCAAATTCGATTTTAGAAGACTGTCCCAGGAAGTTACCTGGGCTGCCTTAGGGGCAAGATCATCCCATGGACTTTAGTATATTGCCTCCAAACTTTCTTACTGGACTCTGGCCTCGGACGGAAAACTTTGTGACCTGTCATGGCAGTATTGGCAGCGTGCGGCTCCAGGCGTCGCCTCTAATGTGTCAACACTTCACTACCGAGCACTTCACTACGTATTGTTGGTTTGTGACCCACTTTTACTTTCTCGAGCATTAGAGTCAGTGTAAAATTTAGTGATCCATGCAGCAGCAGCAGCAGCAGCGGCGGCAGCAGCAGCAGCAGCGGCAGCAGCGACAGCAGCGGCGTCAGCAGCAGCGTCAGCAGCAGCGTCAGCAGAGGGTGTTGGTCTCACAATGAGTTGTCAATAAACTTTGTCAACGCCACACTACAGTATGAATATTCTCACTTCCCCTACTTTTTCTCATCCTCCAATTACTCTCCCTCCGGTACTCTCCTCCGCTTCTCATACCTCCCTTTCTCTCCCTATGCTTCTCTTCCCACTTCTCACCCCCTCCCCTGCTACCTTACCGGGTCCTCGACACCGTGGATGTTTGCAGTTACTTGTGTGGGGTGAGAACACGAGCCTGCATTTGTAGACAACCTCTCGTGTAGGTGGGTTTGAAGTGTGCGAATCCCGATTTCGAGTGACGCCCGTGACAGTGGGTGATACGAGTGGCATACAAAAGGGTGCCACGTAAACCTGCCGTGTTCTTAGCTGTGAGCCCAACCCATTATGTGCCACTGGAATCCTTTCCATTACCGCCCACGAGATGAGTATGGGGTGCATAATAATTGAATAAACTCGATTAAACTGAAGCAGCGGGCGTCACCTAGCTGGGAACACAAGCGGCGGGCGTCACCTAGCTGGGAACACAAGCGGCGGGCGTCACCTAGCTGGGAACACAAGCGGCGGGCGTCACCTAGCTGGGAACACAAGCGGCGGGCGTCACCTAGCTGGGAACACAAGCGGCGAGCGTCACCTAGCTGGGAACACAAGCGGCGGGCGTCACCTAGCTGGGAACACAAGCGGCGGGCGTCACCTAGCTGGGAACACAAGCGGCGGGCGTCACCTAGCTGGGAACACAAGCGGCCAGCTGGAAACACAAGCGGCGGGCGTCACCTAGCTGGCAGCACAAGCGGCGGGCGTCACCTAGCTGGCAGCACAAGCGGCGGGCGTCACCTAGCTGGCAGCACAAGCGGCGGGCGTCACCTAGCTGGCAGCACAAGCGGCGGGCGTCACCTAGCTGGCAGCACAAGCGGCGGGCGTCACCTAGCTGGCAGCACAAGCGGCGGGCGTCACCTAGCAGGGAACACAAGCGGCGGTCACCTAGTAGCTGGGAACGACCCTCGCAAGGCTTCCCGAATAGCATTTCTATTCATAGAAGCTCAAAATAAACGGCAAGCTTAATGTGTTTCTGAAATATATGACCTGTGACCTTGCAGAAGGTCGGCCATATGACCTCTTGACATTGCAGAAGGGTCTCTCCTAATAGGGTAAGATGGTGAACAAGCTGTGAACAATGCAAAGTGAACAAGCTGTGTATGACGATGTGATCTCATTTTGGGACGACGAGGCACCCAAAATAATGGGGCCGGTATCCGGACGGGCTCACAGTGTCCGGATGGTGTCGCATCCGGACGAAGGGTTCATGTACATTATTGCACTTGGCTCAGTTTACTTCAATAAATCTATGCCTCTATAGTGAAGAATAACAGATGCAACTCTATGTCGACTGTTTTTTTTGTTTGGGAAGGGGGAGAAGGGGAAATACAAAATTTAGGTAGCCGCTAATGATTGTGAAACAACAGTGAAAGCAGATTGATTAATAAAGATTAAGGCACCCAAAAGGTGGGCACGGACATGAATAGCCCGTAAAGTGAAATAAAACCAGGGAAGAAAGATAGGTGGAACAGTAGAACTACTGGACGTGAATGAGAACCGTGTAACATTTACTATCTACGTTTCTCATATATTTGTAACAAAATATGCAATGTGAAAATGGAGGGAAAATTTGACTAATGGTTGAGATTGTAAATGATGAGACTTGTAACATGGGAGAATGTCACCAAGCTGGGAAAGAGAGTGAAGACTGAATGACGAAGGGTGGGGGGTGTGGGGTGGATGGGGTAGGGGGGAGGGGTCGTACGCTGCATGACACGGGAAGAGGGAAGGGGAAAGTTAAGATGCCTGCTTGATGGGGTTCTGGGAGTTCTTTTACTCCCCAAACCCGGCCCGAGGCCAGGCTCGACTTGTGAGAGTTTAGTCCACCAGGCTGTTGCTTGGAGCAGCCGGCACGGAAGAGGCACGGAAGTCAAGACAGAAAAAAAGAGTGTAAGATGTAGGAGGCAAGAACAGAAAACTAAGGGAAGGGAAGAGGAGGTAAGCTTCAGAAGACTGGAGGCAGGGGATTAGAGGCTTGGTTTGGAAAGTGAGGACTAGGAACAAATCCACAAGGGCCATGATGAGGGTTCGAACCTACGTTTGTGTCTCGTAGAGACTGCAGGATCCGTGTGAGGGCAGATGAACTCCCGGTTGCAATTCTTTCCGTGTCGTGGCACAGTCGATTAAGGCAGCGTCTCGAATCCTCTCGGACGTAGGTTCGAACCCTCATCACGGCCCTTGTGGATTTGTTCATTTAATGCATCAAGCTATTGTGATTTCTGTGTATAATGAGGACTAGGAGACACGGAGCAGAGGTGAGGGGAAGGGGGCGAACAATGGTAACAGCCCGTTCTCTCGAGCGTTCCCAACGTCAAGAAACAGTCGTACTAAAGTGCCTTATCTTAAGCTACCAAAGGAACCACGAACAGAAAAGTGGACGTTGTCAATTTCACGAGCCGCTTCCATGTTCTAGTACTACAGTTTTTGGCCTTCGGTAAAGTATTCGTCAAAATGCAACGTGCTATAAGAAGGACGGTAACATGGGCTTTGGACCAGCTCAACTAATTCGAGGTAATTGTATATCCTCACCTACCAGTGATAGGGTCGAAATTATCTTCCTGGCAGTTTGTTGTGTCCCCCTGGCTGGTTCTTTGGTAGGTTCTCTATTTCTTGTTTGGCTTTTGGAAAGGTCTCCATGATTGACTGGACTTGTGATATAGTTCCTGTCGCTATCTGAATATTTATGGTTCCAATGGCTGGATTAGCCTTTGTTATCGCCCTAGTCACTGCCTCGGACCTTAAGGTTTTAATCACTTGTTTCGCGTTTGTTAATATTCCAAACACTAGTTGGGCCATTGGGACAAAGCCAAGGACGTCTTTGGAACAAGTCATCCAAATGGAGAGAGCCCCACACAGTTGGGCTCTGAACTAGACCCTGCCAGCCATTGTGCCTCACCTTTGATCTGTGGAGGCGGGTTGTACGCATCGCTCTATCATTCTCAACAAACACTAGATAATATATTGGGCGACCATATCCTTTGAGGAAGAGGAAGAGGACGACGAAGAGGTGGAAGAGGAGAGGGGATGAGAATAAAGAGGGGGACATGGATAACTCCTGGCCAAGGAATTATTGCAAGGCCCTTGCAGACGCTTCACCGTTCGTTTATGACCGCTGCCTCTTGCCAAGATCCGGGGCCTGTCAAATATTCTTCTGCATTTCTCTTCAAAATATATTTCCTCGCCAACCATCTTCTGGCCGGAAGCTCCTATTCGGAAGACATTAAAAGTTTGGAAAAAATTTGATTATCTTGAAGAGACAAGTGCATCTGCTGAAAGTTGCTGAGATGGACTCACTGCAGGCTATCTCTAAACTGAGCTGCCTTTTTCCAGCAGACCGAGCTGCCTTCTTTCAGCAGACGGAGCTGACTTCTTCCAGCAGACCGGGCTGACTTCTTTCAGCAGACCGGGCTGCCTTCTTTCAGCAGACCGGGCTGACTTCTTTCAGCAGACCGAGCTGCCTTCCTCCTCGCCCACTCTCAGTACTGCTAACGCTAACTTTCTTCAGTGTTGACCAAACCACCACCTCAGACACCATCACCAGAGTCGATCACTAGACTGATCCCGAAAGATGTGGCCACTTTCTCTTGTTACATATAACTCTTTATATCGTTCCAGGGGGGCCGCGTGCATGGTGCCAGTGGGCACTATATATTAAAGAGTGACGTTGGTTCGACGTTGAATCAACGTTGATGACGTTGGTTCGACGTTAAATCAACGTTGATGACGTTGGTTCGACGTTGAATCAACGTTGCTGTTGGATACCGTGCCCAATGGGATCCTGTTTTACACGCCTCGTCGAGTATGTCTGCAGAACGAAACCACAAGCACACAATATATCTACGAGGCCATATTGAAGCATTACAATAGGATCGAACACCCGGTCGTTTCCGCGGCACACCCATGGTCCGGTCGGTAGTACGTGTGCCTGAGGCGTCCAGGGACGAGGGTTCGATCTTACTGTTCAGCCTCGATATATATATATATATATATATATATATATATATATATATATATATATATATATATATATATATATATATATATATATATATATATATATATATATATATATATAAAACATGTGAAAGGTGACAGCTTCTTATCCTGCCCGGTGGTCTAGGGTTGTTAATGGGGAAAGGTAATCACACAGTAGCCAGTTATCCTGACGGTGATGGGGGGGGGGTAGTTAAAGGGGTCACACAGTAGCCAGTTATCTTCACGGTGATGGGCGTAGTTAAAGGGGTCACACAGTAGCCAGTTATCCTGACGGTGATGGGGGGGGGGGGTAGTTAAATAGCCAGTTATCTTCACGGTGATGGGCGTAGTTAAAGGGGTCACACAGTAGCCAGTTATCTTCACGGTGATAGGGGGGTAGTTAAAGGGGTCACACAGTAGCCAGTTATCCTCACGGTGAGGGGGGGGGTAGTTAAAAGTGGTCACACAGTAGCCAGTTATCCTGACGGTGAGGGGAGGGGGTAGTTAAAAGTGGTCACACAGTAGCCAGTTATCCTGATGGTGAGGGGGAGGGGTAGTTTAATGTGGTCACACAGTAGCCAGTTATCCTGATGGTGAGGGGGAGGGGTAGTTTAATGTGGTCACACAGTAGCCAGTTATCCTCATGGTGAGGGGGGGTAGTTTAATGTGGTCACACAGTAGCCAGCCTTCCTGACGGTGGTGGTGGTGAGGTAGTAAAAGGTAGTCACACAGTAGCCAGCCTTCCTGACGATGGTGGTGGTGGGGTAGTTAACGGAGAAGATCACGCAATAACCGGTCATCATTACGTGGTAATGCCAAGTTATGATGTTTACCTGACCACTAAGACCTCCCTCACCTCCCATTCCCACTCAACAGCCGGCCACACACCCACACCCTTAAAATGCCTCCCTACTTAAGCAGCCGCCCACGCATCGAAACCCCTCCTTGGAGGGAGGATTGTACGCCTCAATGACCCGGTGAAACTTCAAAGACCTTACTGTCGTCTTCGGAAAGCTAACCTCCAAATCCCTCCCACCAGAGTCCTTCCTCTTAGCAGGAAAAAAACTAGATAAAACCTGACGCAGGTGGAGACCACCGCCACAATATTATTGTTTGGAAACTGCAATACCTGTCCCATCGCTAGCCAATCACTTGAGCCGATTGGATGTTGGTTTTTTTAGCGGTTGGATAGTGGTGAATGATACGTTTTTATTTTTTATCTCGGTTCTCTCGGGACGACTCTGGCGAGGAAAACGAGTTAGGAGTTGATGAGAGCAGAAGTTGGTTCGCTGATGTAATTATTGATGACTCGACTACTGGGTGTTGCTGAGTAGAGAAGGCTGGCGGGGTGACTTTAAGGTTGGGTGAGGCAGCAATGTTTGTTGGCTGTGGTGCAAGTTTTTGTGTCTAGCACATGCAGCTAGTGCCTGCATGTGGCACTGTAGCTGTGTGTGGGTGCTTACTTAACAGTGACTACGGGGATCATGAGTTTTAGCTCAGTATTTCCTCGATATACCTCGTGTGTCTGTGTGTCTGTGTGTTTTTCAACTTTTCTGATGTGCGAGTTTTTTTTATTGTCGTCGTGGCTTCCACGACGACAATATGTGCAAGAGTAACGCTAATTCAACGCCGAATCAACGTCATCGACATTGAGTCAGCGTCAAACCATCGCTAAATGTCAACACTGTGGAGAAATGCCCGACAGACCACTGGAACATTATCTAACACAGTGCACAGTTACAAACCCATTAAGATTTCAACTTAGATTCAACCGAGCAGAAGTTGTTAAACACATATGGCAAAATCTTACTGAAGCGACCATATGAGTCATAAATACTCATACTCCGCCCAAGTAAAACAGAAACAAGTAACACTTAGTGGGCCAGCCAGAGGCTTAAGGCCCACGCAGGAATATCCCTGCAAAAAAAAAAAAAAAAAAAACGCTCCTCTTGAATATTGTGCACTCTGGACAGTTATTTTTTCCGACGTAACTAAGAACGGCAACAAGAGTGAGTAGGGGTAGGAAGGGAGAAGGTAGGCAGAGATTTCACAATAAGATGTCCGAGGGAGGAGGAGGGCAAGTTTTGAACAAGGTGTCTTGAGGAAGGAGGGATGTCCCAGATGTTTGGGACTTGCAGATGTTGTGGGTGACGGCATTAAGCCTAACTCTCACTTTATATGCATGACGTCTGACCCTGCTGCATGTGTTGGGAGATTTGTATGCAAGGCCTCTAGTTTTGTCTCACTTAAAACTGTTTTTCTGCTGTTTCCAAGACCCGGCAACTTTTGAGCATAATTTTGGATCATTGGTGGGAAACCAAGAGTTAATGGAAGGCCTTGAATTGTCAGCGGAATGTCGAGAAAGTATTTAGCGACTAATTTTTTTTTTTAGACATCAAAAATTATTTTAAACATAAAAAATAATTAGAGCAATGTAAAAGATAATATACATTGACTATAACGTAGCAGCTGCAACATCAGGATCTGCAGGGGTGGCGCAAGAATTCAACCAATTGTAAATCCACTTTGACGAATGCAAAGAATAGAAAAGAAGAAGTGCACTTACGCACATCAGGCATGGATTCCCATGTGCATGAGAAATAGGCTTTAAAAAGGTTCCAAATGAAGACAAGAAATGTCAACATTGTGGAAAAATCCAAAACAGACCACTGGACTACTATCAAACACAATGCAGAGTTACAAACCAAATAAGATTATCATTGAGAATTAACAACGAAAAAGTAGTTAATTGATAGCATTGGCTACTGACGTGACAAAACGCGAAATGGACCATGAATCCATGACCAGCATATCAATCCTAAACACTCGTCCGCCACGTATGTAAAACAAAGTAATGGAACTTAGTGGGGCAGCCAGAGGTTCACGATCCGCACAGGAATATCCATACAAAAATAAAATAAAATAAAAGGCGGTCAGTTCACAAATATAGTCACTAAAGCACCACACGCTACGATTTTCTGTTAAATTGGACAGATATATTTTACGATCGAACATAATTTTTGGATGTGTTTAAAATATATAAAAAGCTGTTGCATTATTTGTTCAGCTTATTTGTATTTAAATGAACACGAACTGGTTAGATTTTACGGTTTTGTTTTAATATTTATCAAATTCTCGTTTTTACATTTTAAAATTAGTTTTAAAATTTAATCAGCGTAGCCTAAGGAAATTGCATGGGATGTTCTGATTATCCTTTTATCCTATTTCTTGGCTTAACAGTCAGCGTTGTCATCTCTTATTTGTGAGATGTTGTTTATTTTGTATCGGATGTAATATATTTGTTTTATTCCTGTATTATCTAAAGCAGTCGATGAGATGTTTGTTATGACTAGGCTACTGTTTGTGTAATGACAAGGCTACTGTTTGTGTAATGACTAGGCTACTGTTTGTGTAATGACAAGGCTACTGTTTGTGTAATGACTAGGCTACTGTTTGTGTAATGACTAGGCTACTGTTTGTGTAATGACAAGGCTACTGTTTGTGTAATGACTAGGCTACAGGTTGTGTAATGACTAGGCTACTGTTTGTGTAATGACTAGGCTACTGTTTGTGTAATGACTAGGCTACTGTTTGTGTAATGACTAGGCTACTGTTTGTGTAATGACTAGGCTACTGTTTGTGTAATGACTAGGCTACTGTTTGTGTAATGACAAGGCTACTGTTTGTGTAATGACTAGGCTACTGGTTGTGTAATGACTAGGCTACTGTTTGTGTAATGACAAGGCTACTGCTTGTGTAATGACTAGGCTACTGTTTGTGTAATGACTAGGATACTGTTGGTGTAATGACTAGGCTACTGTTTGTGTAATGTCAGTACTCTTCACCCAGCCTGTGCTGACACTGATGGCTGGTTGTCATCCACCATCCATATAGTGTTAGTTTCCTAACAGCTAACCAATGCTAGGATCTGCGATGTAATAGGTAATAAACTAATTGGAATGCTGTTAGGAGCTATTGCGTAGTCGAAATGTACTAAAATAAGTTAATAAGTTGACTACTTGTAGTATAATTTATATTCTGTAATAACTCGGGCTTAGCTATATGGCTTTCAGGTGTAATATGGTTCACATGGACCTATTTAGTGTGCTGTGATGTTATCTGTAATAGCCAAGCCAGTCTGCTGCGTGGATATATGGCATACCTAGCTAGTCTACTACTAGGAGCTGTGGCACAGTCAGTAATACACAAACCGGTCGAACAAGCTCAACAACTACAAATTAACGAGTCTTTTTAGTTTATAAGTGTGAGGGAGGGTGGCATAATTACCATCGGAAACGTGTTCCTCACAGGTTCCTTGCCTCATTTTCATTCCAAATTAGTTTACTTCGAATTTGTCACTCCATTTTACATATGTGGATGGCGCCGCTCCTCCGGAGGCAGCGAACTTTCGCTCCTATTCGCTCTCTTCATATCCTCGTAACAGACGGTAACGAATACGCTATTACCAGCGTCGGTTGGTTCCCGTGCAGGAGACGCTAGAGCTTGCGTGAGCAGCTGTGCGTGTTAAGGTCGATACTCATATAACAGTTCGATACCCGTAGCGTCTTACACCGGAGAATAACATGATGTTAGCGGGGTTTTGGAGGCCCGTGGGTCTCTGAGCGCCCAGGGAATAATGGTTATTGTTTTATTATTAACATCTTTATTGACAAAATTAATTACAATTTTGTCTAATCTGAGGATTTCAATTGAATCTTATTAAAGTGAGGATAATGCTGGCCTTCTCTCCTGTCACACAGGAGAGAAGGCCATACACAAGACAATAGGTCTAAACTGTAGGCTGAAGCACATATATATCATGATTACAATCAATGTTTTAATGTATGGATATGTAAAAACAACTTTCTATTGTGCACTGCCACACAAGGGCAAGGATGGGTTCATAAGCGATGCAGCTTAGAAGTAATATAAATAAAATTGTTCTTCATCTTTAAAATGGACAAGCAAATTTTGGATAAATTGTTAGGATGTTGTCCAGAACACCTGAGTCAATGAAATAGTTACACAATTGGTGGTACAATAGGCCAGGAGGTCTAAAGTCTTTTACGGTTTCACATTCAACAATATAGTGTTCTAATGAATGCATTAAAGGTTTATCACAGAGTTTACAATCTGAGTATTCTGGTAGTGGCTCAGCCTCACTAACCTGCCAGATGTGTCTATAGCCAAAGCGAATTCGCGTAATGACAATATCACATTGCCTGGTCCGGTTACTGTGCTGACCATACAAATACCTTTTATTTCAAAACTTGTCATAACTTTTAATACTGCAGCTTTCAGGTCTCTGGGCATTTCTTAGTTCTTCTAAATCTGAATTAATTTCTTTAATTTGTATGTTTCTAATAATTGCATTAGATAGTCCAAAGTCATAATTAGTGTTTTCTTTCCTGCAAGTCTCATTGGCCAATCGATCTAGAAAGTCGTGTTTTCCCATTCGAACATGGGATTGGATCCACACAAATTTTATATAATAGTTATTATCATTGGCAAAAATTACATTCTATGTAATATTAGAAGGTACTTTAGACATACATTGTGATGGAATAAAGGCACCATATTTAGAGGCATGTGTTTTTGTCCTCCACCACCACCCCACCCATATATATATTGTATTTTCAAGCATAAAATCATGAATTTCCCCAAACAAAATCAGTTAAAAATCACTTTCAATAAATGTAAGATGAAACATGTTGAAAAAATCAATTATCATAATATACAAAATATTTTTTTTACACAAATTATTATATTAATTGAAAGCAAAATATTCTAATGTACATAAAATGACTTTCGTTTAAAATCACTGTGATATGCAAACACTTGTGATGTATCAATATCCCTTCCAGTCAACAGTTAATTAAGAGCACGACCAAATATACTTCAACTTTGGGGTTAATAAACACAGTATAACAGCATTTCCAGCTGATTGTCAACCGAGTGTACGAACACCACTCCATCTGTTGACGCTGTATGGTAACTCGATCCACAACCAGTTCCAATATTGTGTCGGGAGAAATTATTTCGTTAATTTGATTATTCGTCAATTTTGTTTTTTGTTTCGTGGAATATTTGTATTTTTGTTGTTAAATTCTTTATGTAGCGCTGTGAAGGTGTCCTGTAGCGCAGTGGTCTGCGTAGTCAGCTTACAGCTGAATGGTCCCAGGCTCGATTTTTCCCCAGGACGAGATGTTTAAGCCATATTAATAATATGGTTTAAACGGGCCGCTCCAAGCAACAGCCTAGTGGACCAAGCTCTCACAAGTCAAGCCTGGCCTTGGGCCGGGCTTGGGGAGTAGAAGAACTCTCAGAACCCCATCAACCGGGTAACGTCTTCCTCGCCCCGAAAACTGGAAACCAAAAGATTTGCTATTTCTGATCTTTAAATTATCTCAAATGTAGGTTCTCTTCACAATGAAATCAGAATAGAGTGATAAGTCAATGAGAACATCTTTAGGGCAGTGTGTGTGGCATGTTTGGAGCAGTGTGTGAAATAGATTTTACGGCCTGGGTTACCCCAGACGCGAGTTCGATTCCGCACTACTCCAAAGATTCCACACGACAACGATTTTCTAATAAGCTTTCTCTTTTACCCATAAAACCTCAACTCTAACTCGGTTCACACATAGTAATAAACTATAGTTATTTTCTATTAAAGTCTTTCATTAAACGATTAAGTAATCAAAATGTAATAATACTTTCACCGAACAAGAAGAATACGTGCGTATTCTTCAAAGTTCTTCAAAGAATACGTGCGTATTCTTCAAAGTTCTTCAAAGAATACGTGCATATTCTTCAAAGTTGAACGGAAAGGGCAAAGGTGTTGTAGCTCATAAGTACAGTGTAAAAAAAAAATAACGGTTCAGAAGAAAAAATATATTTTAATATCTATAGCCTAAGTTTTTTTTAACTTACTGCCAGGGAACTTTGTAAAAGTCCAGAAAGTCGACTCTTAAACATGCTGTGATAGATGTATTAATATGTGAGCTTTGGGCCCCCAGCTTTCCCAGCTGGGAGGTAAGGAACCTGAAGTCCCACCTCTTACACGCTTCCTCCATTACATCATCACGCTTGGCTGGCGAGTGTGAGAGAAACTGTTAAACAGGAAAAGATCTTATTAAAGGCTGTCAAGCCAGCCAGCCAGCCAACCTGCCTGCCAGCCAGTCAGCCAGCCAGCCAGCCAGCCAGCCAGCCAGCCAGCCAGCCAGCCAGCCAGCCAGCCAGCCAGCCAGCCAGCCAGCCAGCCAGCCAGCCAACCTGCCAACCTGCCAACCTGCCAGACAGCCAGCCAACCAGCCAACCAGCCAACCAACCAACCAACCAACCAACCAACCAACCAACCAACCAACCAACCAACCAACCAACCAACCAACCAACCAACCAACCAACCAACCAACCAGCCAACCAGCCAGTCAGCCAGCCAGTGAGGCAGCTATCTTGCCAGCCAACCAAGCCCACCTGCTCACCTACCTTGAAAGAGAACTTTAACACCGAATCATGTGATTTCACATTCCTTGTCGAGTTTTCATATTATATTCTTTTTGGTCTGTATCAAGCCGCTGCCGCCAACTACAAGGGACGCCATCTTTGTCCAGTTGCAATGTTAGGCTAAATTGAAAGAAGCAAGGCTCTATGTTGTAGTTTACTATTGTAAATCTATAGGATAATGTTGATGTCTTGCCTTCCGTAGTTGTAATAGGAGAATATTTCTTTTTGCAGATTGTGATCGAGGACTAGTGACTATTGTGTAGTGTGGTTGATAAAGTGTTGTATCCGTGTGCCGTCGCGGGTTGCTAAAGTCTTCGAGGACCATGGTAGACGTATGACCGCTCCTCCGTCATCACGCCGCGGGAGAGGTCACTCCGGAGGTCAGGTAAGATCAGAAAGAATTGAGTCTCTTTTTCAAATGTTGAAGGAAAAGTATGCGTTAAAATCTTATAAAGTATATCTGAGTCTTTGCATATGATGGTAATTAGTATCCAACAAACTTTGTTGTGCGGAATGATACGATAAAAATAATATGTTTGTGCAATATAGTTGTAGAAATGATGGGCATGTGTGGTTTTGATGTCGACAGCTGTACCACAACTAAGGGGCTTTCTATAATTGCACTTACTTGTGCTGTTACATTTACCTCCCCATTTTTGGAGTACGGGCTGGCCTCTGACAGGGGCGTGTGGCCCACTCTGACCCGGGCAGCATCTAGTTAAGGTTTGGATTGTCCGTGGTGCGTAAAACTGAGTGGGCGCGTGACTGGGTGAGTGGAGTGAATACAATGGAAATGTCTCGCTCTTATCCCACTCCGATGTGGCTCCGTACAACGAAAATGTTAACGAATCCACTCTAATCCCATTTTTATTTGTAAATAATATGCTTTGGTATAAAATATTTTTCGTAACACAAACCAGAAAGGTTACTGTTTTCCCTTCATCACGTGCATAATTCCCCGGGCTCAGCCTCCGCCCTCGTAAACATGACGCAAGTATTTACAAGTTTTTTGTAAATGCATGGTTTTTTATATGGTTGTGAACACGTTGAGGGCATATTGTGAGGCTGAAACAACGTTATGTATTCATTGATGGTGTCTCTGAGAGAGGGAGGAAGGGAGGGAGGGAGGGAGGCCAGCAAGATGGTAGGATGTAAGAGATAGAGAATTCATCTTGTCAATAAATCCTTAATCTCCCCCCATCTACCCCGCCTTACTCACACACTATAATCCCCCAATCCGCGCGCCCACGCCCCAATCATACCTCCCCTTCCCGTCTCAGTACTCTCCTTTTCTCGTCTCATCACCCCAAGGTTGCTTTCCCATCACATTACCCCCTTCCCCCGGATCAGTACCCCTCCTATCCCCTACCCCATTTCCCCGCTTCGTCACCCCCCTTCTCCCGTCTCATCACTCGCTCCCCCCCCCACCCGTCCCGGCCTCCCCTGATATGTCACACCACCCGTTTCAGTATCACCCATATCTATCCCCCAGTTTCAACTCCGAGTCATACCCCCTCTCGACCCCTCACAGTGAGGGGGAATGTACACACACACACACACACACACACACACACACACACACACACACACACACACACACACACACACACACACACACACACACACACACACACACACACACACACACAAACACACACACACACTGGTCAACATTCACCCTAGCATAAATAACATAACCGTCGCTCGATTTACAAGTTATATGCGCACCGCTAATTAGTTGTCGTCCGCCAGCCAAACACTCGAGTTTTGTTACCATTTGAATTTTTTCCTCCCAAATTATTATACTCAGAGGTGCAGGTGGAACGCCCCCCCCCCCCAGTAGGGGTGAAGGGGACCCCCCAACAGGAGCGAGGGGACCCACAGCAGGAGCGATGGAACCCCCAGCAGGAGCGAGGAGGACTCCTCTGCAGGGAGCGAGGGGACCCCCAGCAGGAGCGAGGGGACCCCCAGCAGGAGCAAGGAGGACCCCCTCTGCAGGGAGCGTGGGGAGCCCCAGCATGAGCGAGGGGACCCCCAGCAGGAGCGAGGGGACCCCCAGCAGGAGCGAGGAGAACCCCCAGCAGGAGCGCTGTGTATCCTGGAATTCTCTGGCCGTGTGTTGAGTGCGTGGCAGGAAGTGCAAGGGGGCGACCTGGCCGCTGAACGACAACTTATCATCATCAAATAATAAATTCCTGTTGAGTTCCTCGCAATTTGTTTACCAAGAAGCAACGAAGACAATTTGCGAAGCTGTGTAGCTGAAGGTAATTTGTGTAGTGTGTATCTTGAAGAGATGCTGCGAGTGTGTTCAAGGAGGGTTATTGTTGCTTGGAGGAAGATCACCGGTGAACACATCTGGGAGGATTGTTTCTCCTTGGTGCCTTCTTGTCATGGAACGTTACCTTTATTTGGTGTGTGGTGACAACCCGTTCTCGCACTTTCTTACAGTCAATATTGACTTATTAAATACCTGCATAGGTGACATACTAAACATACTAGTTTACCTTGAAAAGCTTCATAGAAACATATCTTAACATACTAAGAAGGTTAGGTAAGATCGGTGTTTTCTATGAAGCTTTTCAAGGTAAACTAGTATGTTTAGTATGTCACCTATGCACGTATTTAATAAGTCAATATTGACTATACGAAAGTGCGAGAACGGGTTGGTGGTGATGGGATAGTAGTGCTTCCTCCGACTGCTCTAAGTGTAGTTGAGTATGTCTTGTGGAGCTCCAGATTTGGCCAGAGGATAGGAGACAGACTAAGACAGTTCTATACTCTGAGAATTGGCATTAAATGCCAATTCCTTCTCTTTTGTCTCTTGCTGTTGATGAAAGTAAGGGGTTGCAAAACCAACCAAATTATTCGATGAATGTTTAGTTTGACCAGATATTCTATAGGAATGTTGTTTCTTGATTTGGTAAAGATAGTAATTTATTTTTTAAGCCTCTCCGTACTTGAGTTACCTGGGCACTGTAACTCTCTCGCATCTCTCACCTCGCTCCCCTCACCAAGGGAGGTTTCCTAACACCTTCCCCTCGCTCCTCCCTCACACAATGGTCCCTCCCCAGTAGGGGTTCTGAACACAACTAAGACTTTCCTCGGATATGTAAACTATGGTTTTTCATGAGTTTATATAGACTTTTGTCTATATAAACTCATTTATAGACTTTGTCAGGTGCATGAGTTATCGGGCTGATAGCTGCGATGCGATGATAGCTGGGGGGGGGGGGTATGATCCTCGGAACCAGCACAAGGTAACCAAAGTACACCTCCCCAACCTCCCTTCTGCTTCCCCCTCTTCTTCCAGTCCTCCACTTTGAGCCTGATGAACTTCGTCCTCTTGCCGTCCCAGGGGTCATAGTTCACTCTCGCGATGCCACTGTCTTTTCTGTGTGAAAAGCTTGACCGTAAAGCCAGCAGTAACGGCAAGTGTTCCCCACAGACAGCGAGGGTTCTCTGACTTCCTCCGAAGGTGGAGGTGACTGAGGCGTTAGTCAGCGTGGTTCAGAGTAGTTCTTGTTGCGCTCAGCATTAGACAGTATGAAGCGCATCTATATTAATGTCACCATCAACGGGAATGCAGTCCAATCAATTATTAAAATTGCGGAGCATGTAGAGTGTCTGAAAGTAGGATGAGTTGTGTTTCCATTAGTTTAATCACATATAATCTTGCGTAATAAGTGTGTGATAATTTGAGAGCAGCTGGATTATGGATTGGCCGGGAGAGATGCAGTTCCCACTAGTGCGAGCCTGAAGTGAGATTACCACACATCCGTGCATCAGGCCTCGCTAATGTAACTCTTGTAAATGTAATCATGATACAGACTGTAACGCAGGAAACAGCCAGCAGGCTGCCTGCAGCTGTGGTGACCCAGATTCAAGACAGTAGGTGTAGGGCCACTGTGGTCCAGGACTATGGGAAATGGCGGACCACGTGGCCCGGGACAGCAGGAGACGGCAGGCTACTGTGACAGTGTGACCCAGAACAGCAGGAGACGGTGAACTACTGTGTCCCAGGGCAGCAAAAGATCTATACTAGAAGCGAACCCGTTTTATATGACGAACAAAGGAGGTATTCTAAAAATATGTTCTGAATACAGGGGAGGCTCGTTTGTTCTTCCAGTGGCCCATCTAGAAAAACAATATGGCGGACTATATCGGCATAAATCATAGAAGCAATTGGGGAACGACACGACAGTAGACGGAGGAGGACCACGGCGACACAGATACAAAGACGCAGAGTCGGCGGCGGAGTGAACGTTACAACGCGTCGGATTTTCACTGTGGCGTTTCTTATTACCGTCGTGTCAGCCCAAGCTTATTGGGGAGATATTTCTTGCACTCCTGCCTGGGCTGGTCTCTCCTTCGACGCTTCTCTCATGCCGCGAAGGACGCTCCTCCCTCATGCTGGGAGGGACGCTTCTCCCTCATGCTGGGAGGGACGCTCCTCCCTCATGCTGCGAGGGGACGCTCCTCCCTCATGCTGCGAGGGGACGCTCCTCCCTCATGCTGCGAGGGGACGCTCCTCCCTCATGCTGCGAGGGGACGCTCCTCCCTCATGCTGCGAGGGGACGCTCCTCCCTCATGCCGCGAGGGAAGCTCCTCCCTCATGCTGGGAGGGACGCTCCTCCCTCATGCTGCGAGGGGACGCTCCTCCCTCATGCTGCGAGGGGACGCTCCTCCCTCATGCTGCGAGGGGACGCTCCTCCCTCATGCTGTGAGGGACGCTCCTCCCTCATGCTGCGAGGGACGCTCCTCCCTCATGCTGCGAGGGACGCTCCTCCCTCATGCTGCGAGGGACGCTCCTCGCTCATGCTGTGAGGGGACACTCCTCCCTCATGCTGCGAGGGTACGCTCCTCTCTCATGCTGTGAGGGGACACTCCTCCCTCATGCTGCGAGGGTACGCTCCTCTCATGCTGTGAGGGGACACTCCTCCCTCATGCTGCCAGGGATGCCCCTCCCTCATGCTGCGAGGGACGCTCCTCTCTCATGCTGTGAGGGGACACTCCTCCCTCATGCTGCGAGGGTACGCTCCTCTCTCATGCTGTGAGGGGACACTCCTCCCTCATGCTGCCAGGGATGCCCCTCCCTCATGCTGCGAGGGACGCTCCTCTCTCATGCTGTGAGGGGACACTCCTCCCTCATGCTGCGAGGGACGCTCCTCCCTCATGCTGTGAGGGGACGCTCCACCTCCTACATACAGTTTCCGTTCTATAAAGAGATTGATTGCGTCTTGTATCCAATTTAAATTCCTTGTTTTTTGTCCATAGCTAAGTAGCTGGAATTTATCACCGAGTTTCATTGTGATGTGGAAGACTTCGCTAATACCTTTTTGTAGTTTTCAATATTTCCCTTTGAGGTAATACTCATGCTGATATTTGGTGTCTCCAAAGGATGGCACGAAGCTGATTTTAACGAAGCACGAAGCTTGGTCGGACGTGATTTTAATTGAGTTTCTGTTTATTTGCCGTGAGAGCTGTCTGGACGTCCGGACTGCCCTTCTTTCTTCAAGTGTCATTTTTACATTTCTTTTCTTTAATGTATTGAATTTGTTACATATTGTTAGTTACTATTATATTTCTTACTCTTTTTTTTTGTCCACATTACCTCTAATGTTGACTTTTAGGTGCTGGATCCAATTTATAATACTGATTTGTGGACGCCTCTTATTAAAAGTTTGCCACCCTGTAAATCGGTAGCTTATTATTATTAAACAATTTTGTATATGCATCGAAGTCAGCATATAATATGAATCAAAGTACATAATTATATTATTATAAGCTTTTCTAAGTTGCTAACTGACTTCACTTGAGTGGGTAAGTTATGTCCCTGTCTCTCGTTCGAACCATGTCTAAAATATTGTCAGTTTGCATTGTGATGGGAGAAGCCAGGGTAAGGAAAAGGTGAAAAGGAATTTTGAGGAATAGTTTAACTTGGTGAAGCTAAAAGGATAGCTAAGTGGATGTTGCCGAGTCAGATGTTACACAGGAAGATATAGGCAGGCACAGGCAGGCAGGCGCAGGCAGGCAGGCAGGCAGGCACAGGCAGGCAGGCAGGCACAGGCAGGCAGGCAGGCACAGGCAGGCAGGCGCAGGCAGGCAGGCAGGCAGGCAGGCACAGGCAGGCAGGCAGACACAGGCAGGCAGGCAGGCACAGGCAGGCAGGCACAGGCAGGCAGGCGCAGGCAGGCAGGCAGGCAGGCACAGGCAGGGAGGCACAGGCAGGCAGGCAGACACAGGCAGGCAGGCAGGCACAGGCAGGCAGGCACAGGCAGGCAGGCGCAGGCAGGCAGGCAGGCACAGGCAGGCAGGCAGGCACAGGCAGGCAGGCAGGCACAGGCAGGCAGGCACAGGCAGGCAGGCGCAGGCAGGCAGGCAGGCACAGGCAGGCAGGCAGACACAGGCAGGCAGGCAGGCACAGGCAGGCAGGCACAGGTTGGCTCAGGCAGGCTCAGGCAGACAAACAAGTAGGTGGTATTGATACACTTGTCGGGTGATGAACACATGTAAAACTCATCCAAACGTTTTTGACTTTTCTCTGAGAAGACGATGAACTAAAATGCAAATGCAATTCCTAAATTCACCGCGCATGCATGCACGCGCACACACATGCACCTATGCTTGCAAATCCACCTACACCATCACCACCACCACCACCTGCACCACCACCACCACCTGCACCACCACCACCACCACCTGCACCAGTGTATATATATTAATGTCGCACAATAATTCTGCTCCACAACTTTCATATTCAGTATAAATATCAAAATTGAAATTCCAAAATTCGAGCCAGGCAATTAATTCCGATTTTTCAAAATATTTTTCCCTAACGTACCACAGTGCGTTTTCATGTTCTTTTATGAATTGTGTTTGGAAGCGGGCGGTGTTATATCTCGCCGCGTGTTAAGCCTTTATCCTATTTTACTGTAGCTAAATGTGGTTTTTGTAATGGGTGGCTCCTGGTATTCTATTCCCCTGTCCTCCAATAGGAATGCAGACACCATTATAACACCAGGGTGGTTGATGAAACTGGTACTGTTTCATTCTTGATTCCATTGGAATAAAATTCTTGTTCAGTGTATGACGTGTGGGCAAGGAGCCGGGTTCCTCCTCTTTGTCTCATACGAGCAATTGTGACTTACAAACCTCGATCTCTACAAGCTTTCTGATTATGGGGAATCTTTCTGTCGGAGCCTGGCGGTCACCCGGCTGTCGGAGCCTGGCGGTCACCCGGCTGTCGGAGCCTGGCGACCACCCACCTGCCGGAGCCTCGGGCAACCACCCACCTGCCGGAGCCTCGGGCGACCACCCACCTGCCGGAGCCTGGCGGCCACCCACCTGCCGGAGCCTGGCGACCACCCACCTGCCGGAGCCTCGGGCGACCACCCAGCTGCCGGAGCCTGGCGGCCACCCACCTGCCGGAGCCTCGGGCGACCACCCACCTGCCGGAGCCTCGGGCGACCACCCACCTGCCGGAGCCTCGGGCGACCACCCACCTGCCGGAGCCTCGGGCGACCACCCACCTGCCGGAGTAAATGTGTAATATAATTCTTGCTCTATAGTATTCATTGTGTTTTTACCTCCATTAAAAATACACGCAGTAAAACTCCGAGAAAAAGTTTTAATGAGTAAAAGTCATGTTTTATTAGTTTGTGGATTCTTTTGATAAAGGCATATATAACAAGGGCTAGAGGCCATGGAGACTGAGGTATCCAGGCGCTCTTGGCACCCATCCCTCGTGGAGTGAGGGAACCAGGCACCCCTTGTTGGCACTCATGCCTCAGAGATGAGTGAGCAGGGCACTCGACCCTTACGACACCATTTTTCTTAGCCCTACTATATTTGGCATTCTTTGAAACGGCTATCATTCCAGGGAGGAAAATTTTGGTGGTGGATGTTAAATATTGTACGTATATTTTCGGCTCAGCTGTGGATGATTGACTGGAACATGAAGCGCACTCGTAGCTTAGTGATCCATTGGAATACATGAAATGGAGTCAGCATTCTGTCATTTGAAATCTTTCCGGTCTGGTGGAACAACGGCAGCCGACCAGTCTGGAACTCTCTCGGAAATGGCAAAATGGAGTCGGCGTTGCCAGTGGCGAGTAAGGTGGCTACGTAAGCGGGGAATAGCTGTTGATGTAGCCATCCCAGGACTGGGGATAGGCCCTATGGACTTGATCATCCCAGCAGCATGGATAGGTCTAGACATGTGGCTCTGACAGTGATTCAGGCGGAGATAAAGAGACAATTAGGTACTGAGGCAGATCATAAACACAGATAGAGACATAGGGGCCAGCACAGAAATATTGAAAGAAATGCACAGAGGAGGGGGGGGATATAACGATACAGAGATGTACAGAAATGCGATAGACAGCCAAGAGATAAAGAGATGAGGCGGAACAAGGAAACAAAACAGAAACAGAGAGCAGGTTAGAAACGGGAAGAGACATAGACAAAACTATAATTTTGATACACATGTTAATATTATTTAATGATTCACATGTTAATATTATTAACATGTTAATATTATTTAATGACACACATGTTAATATTATTAACATGTTAATATTATTTTGATACAAGTGGAATATTAATTTTGATACACGTAGAAAATTAATTTCGAGACATATGGAAATATTATTTTGATACACATATGGAATATTACTTGTTAGACTCATAAGGAATATTAAGGCATAAACTATAATTTTGATACACATATGGAAATAATCATTGAGGCCAAACAGTGACATAAAAACAGAAGAGAGACAATGAGACTGACTGAGAAAAGCCTGAATTAGCTAGGCAGAAAATCATAGGTTAAAAAAAAGATACAATTCATTAAAGTATTCACAGAAAACTTCGTTATTTGATTTCCATGTAGGAGAGAACGGGAAGTTTTAGGTCTGTTTCAACATTAATGTTTAAGATTTATATACACATTTATTCCGGCATTTTTATTTTCATCAGTTTTCGCTAATTTTGCGTAATAATTCGTATTTTACTGTCTTGATTTAGTTAGCGTTCATGAAGCTTTGTTCTTCCATATTTACCTCGTAGTTCTTTTTATTTCAAATACATATTCAAAAATGTTTTTTCATAAATGTATATTTATAATAGATTTAGTTTGATATTTTTTGTAAATATTTAGTTTGATATTTTTTTTGGTAAATATCATTTTTTGTAAATGTATTTTTTGTAAATTTTTTGTAAATGTAATTTTTGTAAATATCATTTTTTGTAAATGTATTTTTTGTAAATATCATTTTTTGTAAATGTATTTTTTGTAAATATCATTTTTTGTAAATGTATTTTTTGTAAATTTTTTGTAAATGTAATTTTTGTAAATATCATTTTTTGTAAATGTATTTTTTGTAAATATCATTTTTTGTAAATGTATTTTTTGTAAATTTTTTGTAATATACTCTTTTTCACAGGAAAATGAGTATATTAAACACTCATATTCTATATACTCATTTTCACAGGAAAATGAGTATATTAAACACTCATATTCCAGACACTCATGCACTCGCACCGTTCAAGGAGACAAGGATTGTCACAAATACAATCACAGTTATTGGCTGGGTGACAAGAACGTCTCAAACGTCATATTAATGACGGGAACTTGGCAAGTTACAAATACTATATAGAGTGGAATATTGTGACACTATTAGCTGCTCCCGTTCAAACTTGAAGTTGCTGACCTGCAGAACTTGCAGAGAACTTTGACCTCTCAGACCATTAGATGGTACACCTAAGTTATTGACCAGTCCGTCCCCTCAAGTTGTCACAACGTTACGAAAATGATGTAGTGTATTGTCCGAACTTAATCGACCGAGGATCATCCCCCCCCCATTCTCTCCCCTCCCCCATCCCCACCTCCCAACCACCCACCTAACCCCAACCACATGCTCATATGGGCGTTGGAGACTGAGTGGACAGCACGCTGGATACGTAATCCTGTGGTCTGGGGTTCGATTACTGGCGCCGGCGAGAAACAATGGGCAGAGTTTCGTTCACCCTGATACCCCTGTTATCTAGTAATAAATAGGTACCTGGCAGGTAGACAGCTGTTACGGGCTGCTTCCTGGATGTGCGTGTGTGTGGGGGGGGGGGGTGGCGGAAAATGTTAGTAGTTAGTAACATTTGATTGATTGACAGTTGAGTGGCGGGCCGAAAGAGCAGAGCTCAACCCCCGCAAGCACAACTAAGTGAATCCAACTAGGTGAATACACACCCCACCCCCAATCAAAGGCCCACAGTACCCACGCCGTTGCAACCATTAACAACGGAATTTCACGCTCGTCAAAGGCTGTTCCTGGAGGTGGCGTTGAGAGACACACGTTCAGGCCGACAATTAATAACTGAAACTTGGAGGTCAGAACACCTTGAGATGTTCCTGGAGACTCTGGTGCTGGCTTGGAGACACGAGCACAATGTGTGCCGTGATCTTGATACAAGATGATGCAGTGATGATGTTAGCGTGTGTTGGTAGGCTGGTAGTTGATGGTTATTAGGGAATTATAATGAGGGTCTCAGCAGGGTGTTGTGAGCAGCTGATGCTATCCTTGAATTAGACTCCCACGCGCGCGTGTGTGTGTGTGTGGAGGGGGGGAGTTGTAACCCCCCCTTTCCCTAGCTGTAACTCGCTGTTAAATGCCAACACACACCTGTCATCAGTTCTCACACCTGTCATCGTCATGCGTTTGAGTGTGATGCTGACTTAGATTTAAGCGATAATTGTTTAACATGTGTTCAACAAATGTCAACATTTCATCCGTAAAGGCGTATTACTTAGTCTGGTAACTATGCGAGCTTCACCTGTTGTAAATAGTTCATTACTGCTGTAACTTGCTTAGTAAGGTACAGTTGTAATTGTTAATCACTTCCTGTACCCATTATGTGCAGCTGTAACCTTTGATGCTGGCTACTAGAGGGGTTTATGTGCGCAATATGCTAACTTACGTAGTTGTGCTGTACGGGTTGAGGCGTGCTGTACGGGGTGTGGCATGCTGCACGGGTTGAGGCGTGCTGTACGGGGTGTGGCATGCTGCACGGGGTGTGGCTTGCCATTCCGCCGACTAGGGGCTCATCTTGGCTACGACGGGTTGTGTAGTTGAGAACGCCTGCCTTGTGTACGTTGTTTTAAATTCAGCTATTCAGAACAAAAGTTCCAAAATAGCACGGGCTATGGTGAGCCCGTAGTGGACTTACCTGGCACAGGAGCGGGGCTGTAACACCTTGTGTAGGTGTTGCCTGCTTCTTAAGACGGACTGTGTCGTCACCGTAGGCTCAAGAGGCCCTCGTGGAGCGAACCGGTCTCGTATCCTCCACTTTAACCACTCGGTAATGACGGGTACTCTTAACAACCAACCCGTAATTCTCTGTTGGGTGCTGATCACTCTTCACTTGGGAATTACCGCAGCTGTTAACGCCACTCTGCTAGACGAGCTTGTATCACCCACACGTCATTATCTTGAAGATAACATTCGTAAATATCTATTAGTAATGGATATCCGTCGATTCGTTGAGCGCTTCGTTATTGGTTAAAAATTCGTTAATTGGCTCACTTAACGCGGGAGGATAGTTGACGTTTATTCTAGGGAATGACATCAAGGGAGTTGACTAATTGGTCTACATGATTAGTGACAGACGAGGGGAATACATGATAGAAAAACTAATTATTTAATTAATAGTGAGTTTATTTGACACTTCAGTTTACTTAATACATCCTTAGAACTATAATTCCTACCTCAAGTAATTCAGTATTGATAAGACTCTGAACCCGGCAACAGAACTTACACTTTTATAAGACTTGAGATTGATAATGAACTTAACCCGGTACTTAGACTTATACAGGACTTGAGATGCTTCCAGCAACAGTTCCTAACACTGATCTGTGTCCTCCCCCCACCCTACTATTTCCTCCCCAACCCACTATTACCTCCCCACCCTACTATTACCTCCCCACCCGGGAGATAAGCGGGAGATCTTTTCTTAGTGGTCACGTGACTGTTATGGGAGTCTCGCTCCGGGCTTACTCTTTGATCCTCATTTTGTTCCCAATTTTGATAATGAGAAAGGAAAGCAATTTCCGGTGTAAACAACGAGTCTGTTCTGGCGGTGGAGGGAGAAGAATCTGTGCTGAAGGCGGCTACGGCGAGGCGTCCCTGCTGTACTTAAACTATAAAAAGCAATATTATAATTTCCATGAAGCGTGAGGACAGGGTAGCTCCTGGTTGGCTGGCAGTCCGAAGTGGGTGATTACGAAGGAGCAGGCAATAGTGTGTTGTTGGTGTGGGACAATCGCCGGCTGGACACTCAAACGGCCGGCGACTAGCCAATCAAATCCACCTTTGATCTAGGGATTTTGCGGACGTGGTTGATTGGTGCTGGTGCCTGACTCTGGAGACGTGGGAAGGGATGGGTTCCGGACTGGGGACGTAGGAGGGGGGGGGGGGACCTGGCTAGGGGGGACAATGTATGTGTTAATTCTTTAAACATTGGCAGGGATGTGTTTTACCTGTTTACATGCCAGCAGCAGCAGCAGCAGCAGCAGTGACAGCAGGAACAACAGTGGTAGCAGCAGCCGTTGTGGCAACAGTAGTGATAACAGGAACAACATTGGTAGCAAGACCAGCAGGAGTAGTGGCAGCAGCAACAGCAGTGGTAGCATGTGCAGCAACACTGGTAGTGGTAGCGGCTCCATTGAAAAAATAGGAGTGAATCCTTAAGAGACATTTCTATCAACATTATGGCCCCCAAATCTCTCTATATATTAGGACCATTACTAACTGGCCTCTGGGTTTAAGATTAAACTTGATATAAACATCTGCCAATGATACCTGATCAATCAGGCTGTGATGCCTACGTCAGAGTACGAACATTGGCGTTAGGTCGTCTAGACCGTCAACCAGGAGGACTGGTTAGAGACCAGACCTCAGTCTGGGTAGCGACATGCCGTTATGCCCTGCCCGACCTCACCCCAGCCCAGCACAAATACCTTCACTAGGGGAGGTGAGGTGAGGAATTAGTGAGGGGAAGCTGGGGAGGTTAGGAGGTATGGGGAGGGGAGAGGCTACTCGTTGAGCTTGATGAGAGAGGGGAGCTTTCACCCCCGTGTGCTAGCGAAAGGGGGAGGACAGTGAACATTAATCTGTCCGGAAACTGGAAGGGATGGAACAGGCACGTTAGTGACCTCCCTCTCCCTTTCTCTATCTCTCTTATCTCCACTCTCTTCACTATCTCTTTTCTTCTCTGTCTTCTCTCTCGACCCATGACGTATTCTAAGTAAAATTGGTTGCGAGTTAAATTGATGTACTTATATCCATTGTAAAGCCACGAGACACTATTTTAAGTTTTCATGGCTATTGTGTAGTGGTTCATGGCATGACGTTTATCACACAAGACAAAGAGGTGGCTGGACTGAGTTATGGTTGACAGTCAGAAGTAGTTTGATACAATTCTTATGAAAATACTTATTAATAATAAGAAGCACGCTGTATAATGTCTTATATATATAATATATAGGACATATATAATATAATCTCTATCCGGGTCCTAAACCGGATAGAGATACGCATTGGGCAGTGTCACTGTGAGAAAGGCAGATTGAAAATGGAGGTTGGTAGCGAGTGGTGTCCAACATGGCTCGGTACTGTATCACCTTCTGTGTCATGTGTCATGTGTCATTGACTTCTCGGGGAAAGTGGATCGCTGCCATCTTTCTTTAATCATGGCGGCTTTGTTTACATTTAACTAACAGTTAACTTCAGTCCTAGGTTATTACTGTTATATACAACCTCGTAGTGCTTCCGACCTCATAATGTGTTCAGTAAATGTAAACAAAGCTGGCATGATGCAGGAAATATGTACAGGTTTCGTAAGTAGTTTCTAAATGCTTGAAGAATCCTGGCTACTTACTCGGTTAAGCACAGACACTTAGAAGAATCAAATCCGCTGTCACCGACATGGGAAATAATTATCTTCCCAGCTAAGAGTAACTAGTCTCTCTTGAGCTCAGAACATTTTATATACTGACACCTACAAACTTAATAACTTCATTGGGGGTCGTCTGATACCACATCTAGCATGTCTCTCACGGGTATGGAAATGGGGCGGCTCGAGTCCCTAGAGTACATCACATAAAAACAAAAATGGGGATTTTTTAGCATCACCCTAGTTAGCTTTTTTGACACACTGTACTCCACTTCATATAGTCTAGGGTAGCTGCACTAATGCAGATGTACCTCATGTATTAATACAAGAAAAAAACGGCATTACATTATTGAATGTTTAGTAACTAGACCCTTCAGACCTGCGGGTATGAGGCACCTGGAGATTTACAACGACCTCGTTCACTCTCGTGTTGTTAAGAATACCCCTCAGAATGCATCCAAAGTTTGCCATGCAAATTAATATCCATGTAGACCGACGATACCCGCGGGGTAGGGTACCGACGATATCCACGGATAGTGTTAACTTTAGGTGTTATTCCTTGAAGCAACGTAGACTACGATGCCCACACTTTCCTCTATTATTTGCCAGAGTTATTTGCTAGCTCGGTGACGCCTGCCTCGGAGGGCAACCCGTTCTCGCACTTTCTTACAGTCAATATTGACTTATTAAATACGTGCATATGTGACATACTAAACATACTAGTTTACCTTGAAAAGCTTCATAGAAAACACCGACCTTACCTAACCTTCTTAGTATGTTAAGATAAGCATCTTATGGCTTCGTAATTACAATTATTACTTAACCTATTATATATATATATATATATATATATATATATATATATATATATATATATATATATATATATATATACATATATATATATATATATATATATATATATATATATATATATATACATATACATATATATTATACACACACACAATAACCTAAGGGCTTACTGTAGTTGAACTGTGCCATCGTGTTGTAACAAGGCTTGGTGGCCAGGTTAGCCGTGCTCTCAGTCGTGTAGTCTCTCCACCCTGTGTAGTGGGAAGGCTACTGGGCTTTTCTGTGTTCTTCAATACCTGCGAGAGACTAATTACCCGTGTTGGGGCTTTCAGCCTTATTGACGAAACTTTTCTCGTTGTCGAGCTAATGGTAATGGAGGGAGGGTAAGGCAGGACCCTCCCAGGTGGATCCCTCCAGGAGTACCCCTCCCTGGAGAAATTGCTGACCTGGAGAGCGTACAGAGATCCTTTACTGCTAGAATCCACTCGGTAAAACATCTAAACTATTGGGACCGACTAAAGAGCCTAAATCTGTATTCTATTGAACGCAGGCGGGAGAGATACATAATAATTTATACGTGGAAAATAATAGAGGGGCTGGTCCCAAATCTGCACACAGAAATAACATCACATGAGACCAGAAGACATGGCAGGATGTGCAGAATACCCCGTTGAAAAGCAGAGGTGCAACTGGTACTCTGAGAGAGAACTCTATCAACATCAGAGGCCCGAGACTGTTCAACACGCTTCCACTACACATAAGGGGCATAACTGGCAGACCCCTCAAAGTGTTCAGAGAGAACTTGACAAGCACCTCCAAAATATACCTGATCAACTAGGCTGTGATTCGTACGTCAGGCTGCGAGCAGCCGCATCCAGCAGCCTGGTTGACCAGACCAGCATCGACGACCGGGCCGCGGGGATGTTGAGCCCCGAAATCATTGCAAGGTAAGGCGTATGAAGGGTAAGGGAGGCCCTCCCACAGCAGTGAACGGTAACCCTAACATGTGTTCACCTGAGAGAGTGTCTGGCATCTGAGGTCCGGTAAAGGAGGGTGTGGACGCTGGCGGGAATGGCAGGGAGGCCAGCGGCATGACCACTAATCACATAATTTACTTCATGAATAACCTTGTTATTCATAAAGGTTACAATCATTACCGAACAAAATGTTTGATCTGATTTAATTAACCGGAAATAATTGAAAGAATCCGCTTTAAATGGAATATAAACCAAATTAAAACTTAAACAGCTAAACTCCATTGAGGTGAATATATTACTTAACTTCGTCGCTCTGTATAAATTTTCAATTAAACAGCCAGTTCGACCAGAGAGAAAAATTTACTCGAATGTAAGTGAATCCTCGGACAGAGAATTTTCTTAAATGAGGATGAATCAACAAATGTTCCCACAAGGTAAGGAAAAACTGTAGTAATATTTCAAAGAGTTTATAATTTGGCATTATATTTAGCAGCTGCGAGATCCAAGAGATTTACAGAGGCGGGCTCCCCTGTGGCGGGTGTTATGAAGGCTGGGGGCTTATGGAAGAGTTGGTGGTGGAGGCGTAGTGGTGTGGGTAGTCTCTTAATGTGGGTAGTAGTGGTGTGGCTTACTGGTGTGGATAGTACTGATGGCTTACTGGTGTGGGTTGTCTCTTAATGTGGATAGTAGTGGTGGTGGCTTACTGGTGTGGGTAGTGGTGGTGGCCTACTGGTGTGGGTTGTCTCTTAATGTGGATAGTAGTGGTGGTAGCGTACTGGTGTGGGTAGTGGTGGTGGAGGTGTAGTGGTGTGGGTATTCTCTTAATGTGGGTAGTGGTGGTGGTGGCTTACTGGTGTGGGTAGTACTGGTGGCTTACTGGTGTGGGTAGTCTCTTAATGTGGGTAGTGGTGGTGGTGGCTTACTTTTGTGGGTAGTACTGGTGGCTTACTGGTGTGGGTAGTACTGGTGGCTTACTGGTGTGGGTAGTACTGGTGGCTTACTGGTGTGGGTAGTCTCTTAATGTTGATAGTGGTGGTGGTGGCTTACTGGTGTGGGTAGTCTCTTAATGTTGATAGTGGTGGTGGTGGCTTACTGGTGTGGGTAGTCTCTTAATGTTGATAGTGGTGGTGGTGGCTTACTGGTGTGGGTAGTCTCTTAATGTTGATAGTGGTGGTGGTGGCGTACTGGTGTGGGTAGTGGTGGTGGTGGTGGTGTACTGGTGTGGGTAGTCTCTTAATGTGGATAGTAGTGGTGGTGGTGGCTTACTGGTGTGGGTAGTGGTGGTGGTGTCGTACTGGTGTGGGTAGTCTCTTAATGTGGATAGTGGTGGTGGTAGTGGTGGTTTATCGGTGTGGGGGGACCGTAGGGGGAAGGTTCCTTCATGACCCATGAATTTTGGTCTCTGGAGTAACCCCGTAGACCCGGAATGGGTGACAATAATAGTAAGGATGTTGTAGTGCTGGAGATCGTGCGTAGTGACAATGAACAGTAGGAAAGGAGTGTAATGATGACACATATGGGAAGTTGCATTTCCCGACGTTATCTTTTGGGTCGCAATGTAAGTGAAGATGTTGTTAATAATGGAGATGGTGAGTTGTGAAGATGTCGACCACAGTTATTTGTTTCTGTAGATTTAATTCTAATAAACGTGGGTATATTGGAACAACCAGAGTACTCACGAGTACCTTCCTCATCCCTGATGTTGTGGACTGACATTTTCTGCTTATCTGCAACAGTGCTATCTCTCTCTCTCTCTCTCTCTCTCTCTCTCTCTCTCTCTCTCTCTCTCTCTCTCTCTCTCTCTCTCTCTCTCTCTCTCTCTCTCTCTCTCTCTCTCCTTCCTTCCTTCCTTCCTTCCTTCCTTCCTTCCTTCCTTCCTTCCTTCCTTCCTTCCTTCCCACCAACACTAGAGCAGGGATGATATATCACAGACGCCGAGGTCGTGGTCGCAGGTCGAGCATAAATCACAAGTGGCCAGGGGCGGCTGGCCGGCAGTAATGCACGAAGACAGTGCCCAGAGAGCCACGTCACTGGTTAATAACACTTAAAGTAGTTTTGGAAACATTCTGACAAGTCCTCGAGGGCCATAGTAGCACCGGCCTGGAGTTGGTCTTGCGGCTCGATGACCGCTGCTGAGGTCGTCGGCTGAGGGGGTTCCTCAAGGGGCGTCGTGCGCTTCCCGAAGAGCGCCGCGTGCTCCCCCGAAGAGCGTCGCGCGTTCAGCCACAGAAAGGGGCGCTATGTCACCTGAGGTTGCACAGTTTTACAGAACCGTTCTGTTGCCACGGCACCGGGCAGTTGTTGGCAGTGCCACGCAGGGTTTCAGAGAGCCAGATGTCACTGGGCGGTGCACTGCTCGCCTCACCCCGTATGACTGATGGAGGAACATGCTGCCAGTCACACTTTTAGCATTTTAAAGTTTGGTTCAGGTTAGGTTAAAGATGATAACACCGCAGTGTGCCACACCCAGGGTCAGCCAGAAACATGCCAGGAGAGGATTTCTTGAGTTGTTTTTACACCCTGAGCCCGGCCTGGGACCAGGGCCAAACCCAGTACCAGCTAGAGTGCCGAGGGCCACACTCAGGACCAACCAGAGTGTCGAGGATTATTCACAGGACCATGCAGAATGTCTTGTGCCACACCCCAGGGCCAGCTGACACTAGTAATGGCTGTGAGGGCATCTGGTGCCAAGCCAGTCCACCTCATTACGTCAATTCCACATACCGACCCTCTGCCTCTCCTGATACATCGTTCGTAGTATTTTTGGCTAGGCAAAACAGCTACATTTTTTACGGAGTGGCAAATCGAGAGAAACGTGCTGGGAGAACATGGGTGCCTAGGAGCCTATACATCTCGGCCTCTTGCTACCTCGGCTTACGTCGTTATGTCAACAACGTCCCTAGCACTCTTTCATATTATGTAGGTACCAGATGACACTGGCACTGGTCGAGGACCGGGCCGCGGGGACTGCTAAACCCCGAAATCATCTTTAGATAACCTCTAGATCTCTAGATGGTAGTCTTGTGTTGCATTAATGTTCGTAAGGCGGATATTTCCTCAGTGGAGGGGAGACTCCGAAGAAATGTTTGGGTGATTGGGAAGATAATGGTTGAGAGCTCCGGGAAGGTGCTGAGACAGACTCGAGAGGACCGGGGCGGCGCCGAGGATCGCTCTAAGTGTTCCCAAACACAGACGGAAATCTGTGTCAACACGAGGTCCCAAGATTGTGTGACCCCCGTGTTGGTGTGGTGTTTACGTGTTGTAGGAGGGACCCGTGTTGGTGTGGTGTATTGTAGGAGGGGACCCGTGTTGGTGTGGTGTTTGTGTTGTAGGAGGGGACCCGTGTTGGTGTGGTGTATTGTAGGAGGGGACCCGTGTTGGTGTGGTGTATTGTAGGAGGGGACCCTTGTTGGTGTGGTGTATTGTAGGAGGGGACCCGTGTTGGTGTGGTGTATTGTAGGAGGGACCCGTGTTGGTGTGGTGTATTGTAGGAGGGGACCCGTGTTGGTGTGGTGTTTACGTGTTGTAGGAGGGGACCCGTGTTGGTGTGGTGTTTACGTGTTGTAGGAGGGGACCCGTGTTGGTGTGGTGTATTGTAGGAGGGGACCCGTGTTGGTGTGGTGTATTGTAGGAGGGGACCCTTGTTGGTGTGGTGTTTACGTATTGTGGGTGGGACCCGTGTTGCTGTGGTGTTAACGTATTGTGGGAAGGGACCCGTGTTGCTGTGGTGTTTACGTATTGTGGGAGGGACCCGTGTTGGTGTGTTTACGTATTGTGGGAGGGGACCCGTGTTGCTGTGGTGTTAACGTATTGTGGGAGGGGACCCGTGTTGCTGTGGTGTTTACGTATTGTGGGAAGGGACCCGTGTTGCTGTGGTGTTTACGTATTGTGGGAGGGACCCGTGTTGGTGTGTTTACGTATTGTGGGAGGGGACCCGTGTTGCTGTGGTGTTAACGTATTGTGGGAGGGGACCCGTGTTGCTGTGGTGTTTACGTATTGTGGGAGGGGACCCGTGTTGCTGTGGTGTTTACGTATTGTGGGAGGGACCCTTGTTGGTGTGGTGTTTACGTATTGTGGGAGGGGACCCGTGTTGGTGTGGTGTTTACGTATTGTGGGAGGGACCCGTGTTGCTGTGGTGTTTACGTATTGTGGGAAGGGACCCGAGTTGCTGTGGTGTTTACGTATTGTGGGAGGGACCCGTGTTGCTGTGGTGTTTACGTATTGTGGGAAGGGACCCGTGTTGCTGTGGTGTTTACGTATTGTGGGATGGGACCCGTGTTGCTGTGGTGTTTACGTATTGTGGGAGGGACCCGTGTTGCTGTGGTGTTTACGTATTGTGGGAAGGGACCCGTGTTGCTGTGGTGTTTACGTATTGTGGGAGAGGGACCCGTGTTGCTGTGGTGTTTACGTATTGTGGGAGGGGACCCGTGTTGCTGTGGTGTTTACGTATTGTGGGAGGGACCCGTGTTGGTGTGGTGTTCACGTATTGTGGAAGGGGACCCGTGTTGGTGTACTGTAGGAGGGATCAGCGTTGGTGTGAGAGTTATGTAACAACACGAAATTTGTTGAAATTCTCCATTCCTTTCCCCCTTCCCATCCCAAATCCTTATTCTGATACCTTCCAAGTGCTAGTCTAAATGCCTTGGCGCTTTCTCCTGATATTTCCCTTTCCCTTCCCCTCCTCTTGTAACCCCCTGTACCGGCTGCTGTATTACTCGGATTAATAACACTCATGTGCCTAATGACACCCCGCAAATGTTGTTATTCTACTTGACATATTATGTGTGCAACTCTCTAGAAGTCACTAGTAAACACATACTGCTATTGGACATCCATGGGCTCCTTAAGCACTTCAGTAATCGTCGTGAACTCGTTAAACACTTATATCTTCAATATGTGTGTTAATCACGAAAGTTAACACGTGATGTAAAATGTGACAGTGTCAGACCACGGAGGAAGAATTGAAACAGGAATTTCCTTAAGTTCTTTCGTATTTAATAATACATCTTCAGAAGGATCTGAAGGAAAGATGAAGAAGTTATATGTCTTCTATATGTTCCACTAGCTTGTTATTGTAGACACAACGGGGAGGGTGAATGGCTGATGTCACAGAAGGGACGTTATTGGTTAAACATAAACAGTTATACATGATAGGAGGAGGAGGAATAGTTTCAGTTTACATAGGTTTATCCTTGTTGGTGTCAAGGTGTCTTGACACCTTGACACAGGTGTCTGTGTCTTGGTGTCAAGGTGGTGTTGGTGTCATAGGTTTATACCTTGTTTGTATCCTTGTTATAAATCTATCTAAACATAGGTTTATTTAAACAGAAATTACAATAGATATATCCTAATGGCTAGAATTTCCACCTCATGGCAATAGGTGATGAACTGAATCACAGGATAATGCATTTACTTTGATAAAAGATAAGTATAATGCACAGTATATACCCCCATCCCCCCCCCCTTCCCGAGTCTAATCTAAGGTTACACACCCCCCTTTGGCTTTAAGCCGAGGCCTGGTCGACGACCGGGCCGCGGGGACGCTAAGCCCCGGAAACATCTCAAAGTAACCTGAAGGTACGGTAAGCGTCCCCGCAGACTGCTCCTCTTCTCTCCAGTGTTATGGCTAGAGAGAATACAAAGATTCCTTTTGAAAGACCCCCCCCCCCCTCATTAGCCCTATCTCAAACCACCACAGACAACCTACGGACAAACAGCCAATCCCAGTGAACTGTTGGACCTAACATTATTGAGCGTTACCCTCAACAGTCTTTGAATTAGGTCAAACCCCTTCTCTGTTTTCTGCTCGTATTAATGTGGAATATTACGGCTGACGTCTTAAGTGCCTACGCCTCCGCCAGAGGCTGTAATCTGATCCTCATTTACCGGTGCTGTACCACTATTATGTTCTCCCTGTCCGTTTAACACACGTGTAGAACAAGAATGTGTTATCAAATGTTGTTTAAAGTGTTCGAATCTATAGCTGGTGAGGTTTCTGAATCGACAGAAGCTCAAATAGCTGGTGTGCTGTATCAGGGACCCCGTAAAGGGTGGTAGAGGCCTGCAGGTGTGTATGTGTGGACGGCAGGGACCTGCAGGTGTGTGTGTGGACAGGATAGGAGAGACTTGCAGGTGTGTGGACAAGACAGGTCTCTGACTGAGAGGTCCCCGTGTCCTCAGAGGGGCCCATATTTACAAGAACCAGCAAAGTTAAGCCAGTTTGCCGTTTAAAAGAAAGTGGTTTGTGTGGAGGAAAACTTGGCTCTCTCAACTCCTGGATAAATTTGTGTGAACCCTCACGGAGAGGAAAGACCTGGGAGAGGTGAGGGAGTGAGGGACTGGGAGAGGTGAGGGAGTGAGGGCCTGGGAGAGGTGAGGGAGTGAGGGACTGGGAGAGGTGAGGGAGTGAGGGACTGGGAGAGGTGAGGGAGTGAGGGACTGGGAGAGGTGAGGGAGTGAGGGACTGGGAGAGGTGAGGGAGTGAGGGACTGGGAGAGGTGAGGGAGTGAGGGACTGGGAGAGGTGAGGGAGTGAGGGACTGGGAGAGGTGAGGGAGTGAAGGACTGGGAGAGGTGAGGGAGTGAGGGACTGGGAGAGGTGAGGGAGTGAGGGACTGGGAGAGGTGAGGGACTGGGAGAGGCGAGGAAGTGAGGGGGATAATGATGGGAGAGACGAGGGAGATGATGATGATGGAAGGGACGAGGAAGAGGGGGTTAGTGGTGGAAGGGGCGAGAAAGAGGGAGGGTTAGTGGAGGGACAGATTAGGTAGAGGGGATGGTGGTGGGATAGGTAAATTAGACCACCAAACACAATGTACACATTAGGTGCTAGAGCCAGTGAGGTGTGAAGGCGCCTTAGACACAGAAAACTACTCAATAACTGTGGAACTCTAATGTCCTTAACACCACCAGAGGTCCACGGTTATACTGTAGTCTCAGAGCAAGTATAAGAAATATTGCCAGAACAAAAATGAACTTTAAGAAATTTTTTACACGTTCCTGTAAAAAGTGGCGGACCAGTCAGGTTGTAGTGGAAATATAGTGTCACTCCAAGCAACACCGGCCTGTTGGACCAAGTTATCAGATATGAAGCCTGACTCCAGGTCTGGCATGGGAACTAAAAGAATTCCAAAAACACCCTCCAGGTATGCACAGTACTGAGCCACAGTACCGTACCACCACATTACAGCACCGTAGTGCCATGGTACCGTACCGTAAGTATGGTTTCTTAGTATTAAATGAAGATCGTACGAGAAAGATCGTATGATGCAACTCAGCAAGAACTTGGGCCTTCAGTTACGATAGGCCTAGTGGTAATGGAAGATTGATTGATAAAGATTAAGCCACCCAAGAGGTGGCACGGGCATGAATAGCCCGTAAGTGGTAGTAATGGAAGGACTACAAATCTGTTAAGTTGCCACTTAGTAAATAATAGTCCATTTATTGTAAAAATTGAGCAATCATCAAGCTGGTTATTTTGAGGTAATCTTGAGATGATTTCGGGGCTTAGCGTCCCCGCGGCCCGGTCCTCGACCAGGCCTCCTTGTTACACATCATCCTAGGAAGCAGCCCGTAGCAACTGTCTAACTCCCAGGTACCTATTTACTGCTAGATAACAGGGGCATCAGGGTGAAAGAAACATTTTGCCCATTTGTCTCCGCCTCCACCGGGGATCGAACCCGGAACCTCAGGACTACGAACCCAAAGCGCTGTCCACCCAGCTGTCAGGCGCCAAAGAAGGCAAAAGCGACTGATAGGTTTCAAAACCCCAGTAATGCAACGCACAATGTTTGTTTTTTTATGATACCTGATCAACCGGTCTGTGATTAATACGTCATGTTGCGAGCAGCGGCGACAAACAGCCTGGTTGACCAGACCACCAACCAGGAGACATTGATCCCGGGAACCGGCACAAGGTAGACACAAAGTACGGTAATTTCCCCGTCCGCCAGAGACGGTCACCGCGACAGATGGCAGACTGCACTGAAGCAACAAGCCTTCAGTGTATGTCTTTGTCCAACACGACACCTGTGTGTTGACGTGCGGCGCTTGGGAGCTGCCGCCGGGGAGCCGGGTGGGGGTGGTGCTTGTTGGCACCAGGACACGCACGTGGCAGGGAGGAAGGGAAAGTCTGCTGGAAGGGAGGGAGAAGGTATTGAGGGAAGGAGGAAAGGAGGGGAAGGCATTGAAGTGATGAGGAAGGGAGGGGGAAGATATTGAGGGAAGGAGGAAGGGAGGGGGAAGGCATTGAACTAAGGAGGAAGGGAGTGGAAGGTATTGAACTAAGGAGGAAGGGAGGGGGAAGGCATTGAGGGAAGGAGGAAGGGAGGGGGAAGGTATTGAGGGAAGGAGGAAGGGAGGGGGAAGGCATTGAGGGAAGGAGGAAGGGAGGGGGAAGGCATTGAGGTAAGGATGAAGGGAGGGGGAAGGCAATGAGGTAAGGATGAAGGGAGGGAAAGGTATTGAGGGAAGGAGGGAGGGGGAAGGCATTGAGGGAAGGAGGAAGGGAGGGGGAAGGAGGAAGGGAGGGGAAGGTATTGAGGGAAGGAGAAAGGGAGATGGAAGGTATTGAGGGAAAGAGAAAGGGAGGGGAAGTTATTGGGGAAAGGATGAGGAGAGAGGCGGACACTGGTTACAGGACCGTTGCAACACAATGCTACAGAAATGTAATGTTTCCGTGTGGAACAACCGGGGCAGGAAGAGAAATGTTGCGTTCCCAAACTGATCGGCGACACAAATCATGGGCTCTGCGGGCCCACTAAATTGGACGGTGTTTCTCCTGATCTCACTCCAGGCCCACTTATTTGTTAGGTATTTGTTGTGGCGCCGTGTCGATTTGGTGAGATGTGGTGTAATGTGGCGTTAGGGATGGGGTACAAGGAGCAGGGGTAGAGGTCAAGGAGCAGGAGAGGAGGTCAAGGAACAGGGGGTAGAGGTCAAGAACCGGGGATAAGAAGCCAAGGACCCGGGATAGAAAGCCAAGAGCCGAGACAGGAGGCCAAGGAGCGTCTGTTGGCATGGCAATAATTATCGCATTTCACGCCACAACAACAACAACAGCTGACCAAAAACATGTGAGATAAAGTGCATTATGTCAACATTAGTCTGGCTGTTGCTGCAGCTTCCTCCTTAAGCTGCAGCTGTAAGTGGCCAGATGGTTGGATAAAAGCTGGTCGGAGAAGAGTCCTGGTCGTTGGTAATGTGGCAGAGAGTGTTCGGGTTACACTCTCTCGGTATCTGGGAGTCGCACTCAAGAGTGTAAGTCACAGTGGTGTGAGAGTCGCACTCAAGAATGGCACTGTATTCGAGGAGCCAGTCGGGGGGGGGGGGGTCATCATTACTTACTGAAACACCGAAATATCCTTTATGCATGACAGGAGGGAAGTCTTGTAATTGTCTCCAGAAGTCGTTTGTAATATTTAAGGACACTAAGATCATTGTTTGAGACTGGTGTATGTGTGGCGGGAGCTGGACGAACTTGACTGTAACTAGCCACTTACAGCCATCTTCCATCTCCCTCCACACATCAGTTACATTTAACGTCTTCCATCTCCCTAATCACAGTTACAGTCTACATCTTCCATCTCCCTCCACCCTAAACAATGTAAGCTCTCGACTGACGATCGGAAATGCTTTCATCTCGAATGGCCACATTTCCATGCGAGATCACCCGAGCGTCGTAGAAGGTAAAAAACATCGCTCCTGAAATTTTATAGCGGTCTTTAGAGGCAGACACGAGACGGGGACACACGGACACGTCAGGACTACAGGAGGGGAGGGAGAAATTACAAAGATTTGATTTCAACTCTGTCACTCAAGCATCTAGGACACATATCTCACCAGTATCGCAGAAACTGTCACATTATCCAACATAATGACTACCAAAATTGAACGAATCTATTCTAAAACTACAGCACAATTTAGATGAGGTCGTAGAGGGATTAGACCATTCAGAATCTCCCAGAAACGACACACACACAGTGGAAAAAGTTATATTTGTTTACCAACTTATATTGCTTAAAGCCGAAAATGAGAAACGAAGTTCCGTTATAAATGGCCTAATAAAGTCTAATGCAATATTTCAGGCATTCACAGAAACTCAGAGATTACAAGGAGAGTAAAGTCTGGATAACAGAATATCCTATATATATGTGATTGGATAAACATCAAATAAAGGACTGGGATCAGTCCTTTATATATATGAGGCTTGTACTATTAATGCAAATGCATTAATGTACGTGCAGAAATAATGCAAATGGAACAAAACGTCATAGAGGAGACAAACATAAATGATACTCCAAGGCCAGGGTCTAATTATTCACAATAAAATCAGAATTTGCTGGATCAAAAGACATGGCAGGAAATGCAGAATATAGCGTCATTGAGGAGTACCGGTGCCTCATGCTCTCCAACCTCCTTCCAACAACAACAAATTAACAAAAAGTAATGTTAACGGAACAAAAGCAGATGTATTCAAAAGTTTCTGTAATTAGTACCTGATAAGTCAGAGTGTAGTGGATATGTGGACCTGCGGGCCACTGCAAACAACAGCCTAATATATCAGGTTATCGCTAAACGAAGGTTATAGATGGATGGAAACTGGTTGTAACTGGAGGGTTAGATAAAAGAGAAGAGCAAGTCAATACCTTAACAGATTCTGGAGTGTGAAGGAGGCTTCAGCTCCCAAGAAGCAGCGGGAGGGGGTGTTGTGGGGAGGGGGTGTTGTGGGGAGGGAGTGTTGTGGGGGGGGGTGTTGTGGGGAGGGGGTGTTGTGAGGAGGGACTGACGGTGGGGGGGGGGGAGAGATATAAAATCAAAGATTTTATACATAAATGACTGTACGTTTATAATTGGAGAATTATTGCGTTTATAATTGAATTACTGTACTGCATTTACATACAAATACAGTACAGTAATTACACAGGTCACAATAACAGCACAGCCGTAGACATTGTCATTACCAGAATCACAAAAATTTATTCGTAACAACTTATAATGATCATTATAATACTGGCTGGAGAAAACAGGTGCACAACAGTCAAGCTGGGTATGTCTTCTCGGCACTGCTCTGGACGCTTATACTGATTGCTGCCCCTCGCAGCCTAAGAATAAAGCAGGTAACCTGGCAAATTATTTTATCCATAACATCTCAAAGTCTCGTGAAAAACAAGTGAGAAACCGCGCTCTTACCTGTCCATGTTACATATTTAGCCTCCATCTTTGACGAGTCCGCAGTCGTGTTGGGTGTGGAGCATACTCCAAAACAAAACACCTACACCACCATGCTGGCTAAAGATAGGGACAAAAAGGCCGCAGGCGAGTGACCAACCCACCAATCACAGGACCGTTGCTGCGTCTGGGTTGGCAACCACTAGCTTGGAACTGCGGAAGGAAAACCAATTATATAATTTCAACCAGTCAGTCTTCGCTCAACTCGGGACCATCATGGATCGCGAGCAGGCAGAAAGGAGAGAATAAACCACAATAATAATACAATTTAACCTATGTCCCTTTCTTGCCCTAGGCGATGCTCCACTAAATGGCGCGGAATGGTTGCTGGTTCATCTCTGTTATTGCTCCCACACATTGCCGCCACACGCTTGTAGCTGTTATGAACCCAATAATCACTGAACAAACACATTGTCACAGTCACGTAATGTGAACGTCCAGAGAGCGTTCACGGTCCTGTCTTGTTGTTGTTGTTTAAGATTCGCTACCTGGAACCAAAAGTTCCAAGTAGCACGGGCTATGGTGAGCCCGTAGTGGTCTTGGTCCTGTCCTACATTCTCGTCTACTGTGACAGTCGTTATATCATAACCAATGTTTGTTATATCTTGATGCTCTCAAAAACTGGAGTTGTGGATCGGTCCTGGTATTTGAAAACGTTGTTTATATTTAATATATACAACAAGTAGTCAGCAAATGCGAGTTAAATTATGGATACCTTGCTATGATTTCGGGGCTCAACGTCACCTCGGCCCGGTCTTCGACCAGGCATCCTGTATGGATAGGCTTTGAACCTTTCCCCGAGAACCTTACAGTATTTGGAACATGTGGTACACATAGAGCCTATGAGAAGATTGGCTCGTGGCAGATGTCTTAGACAAGTGGGAAACTGAAGACGTTCTCAAGAGAAGACAATGAGAGGAGGACCAGCCTACCTAAATGAGGGTCAGAAAAAGTTGGCCAAGATGATGAAATCATTAACGTTATACCGGCGAGTGTGATGAAACGAGTATGAAGAGGAGAGTATGAATACGTTGAGGATACATTTCTACCACAGGAAAGGCCGCCGGACTTGCCACAAAATCTACCACAGCCCAGCGTACCACAGGAAAGGCCGCCGGACTTGCCACAGCATCTACCACAGCCCAGCGTACCACAGGAAAGGCCGCCGGTGATGCCACAGGACCTACCACAGCCCAGCGTACCACAGGACCTACCTAGATGAGTTTCCTATAACAAGAGACGAGCCGTAAAGTGCCGATTGTTGGAGAAAGTTGCCACCAGTTCGGAGGTCTTAGGTTTCCCAGGACGGGGTGCGATAAGCAACTTGAGGCATTCCGGCCTATTTATGGTCGTTATCGTCCTCTCTTTCTTATTCCAGTATTATTTACTTCACCGTTTCCTTTATCTGACGACAGTCCGACTTTGTGACGCAATGTCCAGGGGCGGGTGAGGCAGCTGTTGGGGAGGGGTGCTGCCATGACGCAAATTGCGGCATGCTGCTGTTGCCGTGACGCAAGAAATTGTGGCTTGCTTCTTTCACTGTCTTATGCTGACACAACCAAACCCCTCACAAGACAGAAGGGGGGGGCGGGGGGACCTGCGGGCCTCTCAAAAAAGTCACATCTTTCTATTCAAATCTGTGTTTTTTTAATATAATTTTTTTTATTTCTTGTATACTATTTGAAATTTCCCTTTTATAACCAGTTGTAAAGTATCAAAGAAGTAAAAGTACTCTTCAATTCTGATAATATTTCCCCTTTTCTCTCTTCTTGGTCTGGTAGTTTATTTAAATGTATAGTAAGACCCTTTTAGAGCTTTAAAAATGTACAGCATATTACTATCGTACTCAAAAATAATTGTAGCCTTATGTGAACGAATGAGAGAGAGAGAGAGAGAGAGAGAGAGAGAGAGAGAGAGAGAGAGAGAGAGAGAGAGAGAGAGAGAGAGAGAGAGAGAGAGAGAGAGAGAGAGAGAGAGAGAGAGAGAGAGAGAATTTTCAGGGGAAAGCGCCAAACTATTACGACTACATAGCACTTTGAAGGGATCAGGATAAGGATTTGGGATTGGACTGGGGGGGGGGTAAGGAATGCTGCCCAATCACTTGGACGGTCGGGGATTGAACGCCGAACTGCATGAAGCGAGACCATCGTTCTACCGTCCAGCCCAAGTGGTTGGGAGAGAGAGAGAGAGAGGTAGGTAGGTCCAGTCTCAATGACCGTTGAGCTTGTCACCATCATCTGGGAAGGTGGCGTACAAGCTACATGCTGTACCCCTCATAAGTCAGCTCCCCTTTCACCATATATTGCACTACCTGTGTACGGTACGGATCATTTACATCCCCTAAACACACAGTAATTACCATGTTTTGCTTATAACTTGCCAGTTGGTCTGACGGAGCAGGAGAGTGTTCTTCTCCCCTCATCTTAATATTTACTTTATCACATTATTTTAGAATACATCCAAGATGGTGATCTTTGGACGTCCCGTCCTCTCAATACATCGTATTTTTATGGAATTTACCAATCCGTTAAAAATGTGACGTACTGGTAAAAGTTTAGTACTGACGTTTTTTGAGCATCAGACTCCTGGGTTAGGTGGATCTTCTTGAGATTATCTTGAGATGATTTCGGGGCTTAGTGTCCTTAGTGTTCGGGGCCCGGTCTTCGACCAGGCCTCCTTTCTGTTACACACCCCCAGGAAGCAGCCCGTAGCAGCTGTCTAACTTCCAGGTACCTATTTACTGCTAGGTAACAGGGGCATCAGGGTGAAAGAAACATTTTGCCCATTTGTCTCCGCCTCCACCGGGGATCGAACCCGGAACCTCAGGTCTACGAATCCGAAGCGCTGTGCACCCAGCTGTGCGGCGCCTGGTTTGCTAGGGTTTGTATATTTCCAGCTAGGCAAAACAGTTGCATTGTTTACGGAGTGTTAAATCGAGAGACGAGGCTGCTCCGGGAGGAGTTATGGTCGGGTCACAGGCTATTGGGTGGCGTCAGTGCCTCGTGGCGGACCGTAAACAACTCCGCCAAGCCACAGTTTACCCCCCTCGTCCCCCGACACAGCCTTGTCTGTCTACCACTCTGTCTGATTGCCTGTCACCGCATATGTTGGCAAGATTCCGGCCATTTGCTGCACAACTGGCTCGGTTTAGCACACTGTTAGAGGACACGCTGGGTCAACTTGGGGTCAGTGGTGTGGCATTTTCTGCCACCTCATTACCTGTCACTAAGACACGTTGATTTGGTTGGGAAATTGATTGCCGACAGTTCCAACCATCCAGTCACGGACTCAGATCTTTTGAATTAGGTTCCCCCTGACCCTTCAAGATTACATATGCTCCGATAAGACATATTAGACAAAGGTAAAGTCTCTTTCGCAAGGAGAATTAATTGATCCAGTGTCTCACTGTGTTACACACTTTTATAGTTACCACGCTGGTACCTGTAGACACACACACATGTTCCTCGTGTGTTGTGGTGGTCAAATAGGGCATACAGCCCTCCATATAACATGCAGCTTTTTCATATAACCCTTCAAGGCTATATGAAAAACGACACAAATTGAAGTCGGTTGATATATTGACGACGCATGAGCTAGTCTGTACGACAGGCCCTTCTTCTTGCAGGTCGGCCGGTGCTACATAGTCTTCCCGGCTTGGTGCCCTCTTTTGATAATTACTTGCAGGTCGGCGTTCAATCCCCCATGATTCCAGTGATTGGCCGTCGTTCCTTCATTCCGGCTTCATATTCTAGATTCTATCCTATCCTCAAACCTATTCCAAGTTCTATACTGTTACACTGGCTTGTTGCTTTCCTCACAATACCCTCGCCACTTTGTGCATGTGGCTTCAAATATATTGTGATGTCCAGCGGGAAGTTTGCAATCAGTTCAAATGCAATAAGTTTGTTTGTCAAGAAACAACAAGTAACAAGTTTGTCTCAAGAAAAGGGTAGTTGTTATCATTGCATATCCTATGCATCGTGAAGAAGGCTTATTCATTTGGAGAAGTCTTCCATACGTTCCTATATACATTTTCAATGCCGTTCATATGAAGCAAGCTCACAGAATAGCTCAAGTTCCTGGGTCACAGGAACCAAACAGCGCCTGTGTACACAAGTTCAGCGCCAGTGACTTATGCATGCTATGATGGCTCCTGTTACACTCTCAACATCCTGGATTGCACTACACTATACACAGAAATCACAATAGCGTGATATATCAAATGAACAAATCCACAGGGGCCGTGATGAGGGCCCCTTATGTTCGAACTAGAGGTTCGAACCTCAGAGGGTTCGAACCCGAGATGAATCTTCATCACGGCCCTTGGGGATTTGTTCATCTTCGATTACTTTTCCAATTTTGTCACACAGATCTGCGCAGTTCCAATAGTCTCCCGAGAGGGAGTACAGAGCCTTAGAGGGAATACAGAGTCTTAGAGGGAGTACAGAGTCTTAGAGGGAGTACAGAGCCTTAGAGGGAATACAGAGTCTTAGAGGGAGTACAGAGCCTTAGAGGGAATACAGAGTCTTAGAGGGATTACAGAGTCTTAGAGGGAATACAGAGTCTTAGAGGGAGTACAGAGTCTTAGTGGAGGTAATGGGAGGAGTCTCACGCGGTGAAGAGAAAGGCCTGAGGGAAACAGTGTTCCGATTTAGAAATAAAAAGAAGCTGAGGCGCTCGTAATGTTCATTGCTTTAAGCGTTATGCTTTGCAACAATGTATCACTTAATCAGCAACATACGTGCTCTCACAACCATTGCACCTTCTTGTGTGTAAATAAATACAAGTTCCACTCTAACTGGAATAACTTTATTTTCTCAGTAACTTGGAGATATTAATGTGGGTGAAGGCGGCGTGTTGGTCACGGTGAGTGTGAGATGTGGGGAGTACGTGGTGTGTGTGTGTGTGTGTGTGTGTGTGTGTGTGTGTGTGTGTGTGTGTGTGTGTGTGTGTGTGTGTGTGTGTGTGTGTGTGTGTGTGTGTGTGTTGGTGTGTGTGTGTTGGTGTGTGTGTGTTGGTGTGTGTGTGTTGGTGTGTGTGTGTTGGTGTGTGTGTGTTGGTGTGTGTGTGTTGGTGTGTGTGTGTTGGTGTGTGTGTGTTGGTGTGTGTGTGTTGGTGTGTGTGTGTGTGTGTGTGTGTGTTGGTGTGTGTGTGTGTGTGTGTGTGTGTGTGTGTGTGTGTGTGTGTGTGTGTGTGTGTGTGTGTGTGTGTGTGTGTGTGTGTGTGTGTGATGTGTGTGTGTGTGATGTGTGTGTGTGTGTGTGTGTGTGTGGGTGTGTGTATTCACCTAGTTGTGTTTGCGGGGGTTGAGCTTTGCTCTTTCGGCCCGCCTGTCAAATGTAAAACAACTGTTATTAACTACCATTTTTTCCACACACCCCAAAAACACACACACACACACACGTCTTGTACGTGACGCCTTAAGGAGATGGAGAGGGGGTTGGGAGGGTGAACATCGACTGTCCCCACGGCGGTACAGCGCCACGGTCGGCACCAGCAACAAGTGATTCAAGGTTGTAGCAATAAATCCGCCAAGTCTACTGTAATTATTCCTGACTGCGGAAGTCGTGATAATTTAAAGCGGATATTTCCCCTGAACCACCATCTGGTGTTGGGGGAGGGGTGCGTGGGTGTGTTGAGGGAGGGGGGGTGCGTGGGTGTGTTGAGGGAGGGGGGGTGCGTGGGTGTGTTGAGGGAGGGGTGCGTGGGTGTGTTGAGGGAGGGGGGGTGCGTGGGTGTGTTGAGGGAGGGGGGGTGCGTGGGTGTGTTGAGGGAGAGGGGGGTGCGTGGGTGTGTTGAGGGAGGGGGTGCGTGGGTGTGTTGAGGGAGGGAGGAGGGTGCGTGGGTGTGTTGACGGAGGGGGGTGCGTGGGTGTGTTGAGGGAGGGGGGTGCGTGGGTGTGTTGAGGGAGGGGGGGGTGCGTGGGTGTGTTGAGGGAGGGGGGGGGTGCGTGGGTGTGTTGAGGGAGGGGGGGGGTGCTTGGGTGTGTTGAGGGAGGGGGGGTGCGTGGGTGTGTTGAGGGAGGGGGGTGCGTGGGTGTGTTGAGGGAGGGGGGGTGCGTGGGTGTGTTGAGGGAGGGGGGGGGTGCGTGGGTGTGTTGAGGGAGGGGGGGGGGGTGCGTGGGTGTGTTGAGGGAGGGGGGGTGCGTGGGTGTGTTGAGGGAGGGAGGAGGGTGCGTGGGTGTGTTGAGGGAGGGGGGGTGCGTGGGTGTGTTGAGGGAGGGAGGGGTGCGTGGGTGTGTTGAGGGAGGGAGGAGGGTGCGTGGGTGTGTTGAGGGAGGGAGGGGGGGTGCGTGGGTGTGTTGAGGGAGGGAGGAGGGTGCGTGGGTGTGTTGAGGGAGGGGGGGTGCGTGGGTGTGTTGAGAGAGGGAGGGGTGCGTGCGTGGGTGTGTTGAGGGAGGGAGGAGGGTGCGTGGGTGTGTTGAGGGAGGGAGGGGGGGTGCGTGGGTGTGTTGAGGGAGGGAGGAGGGTGCGTGGGTGTGTTGACGGAGGGAGGAGGGTGCGTGGGTGTGTTGAGGGAGGGAGGGGGGGTGCGTGGGTGTGTTGAGGGAGGGAGGAGGGTGCGTGGGTGTGTTGAGGGAGGGAGGAGGGTGCGTGGGTGTGTTGAGGGAGGGAGGAGGGTGCGTGGGTGTGTTGAGGGAGGGAGGGGGGTGCGTGGGTGTGTTGAGGGAGGGAGGAGGGTGCGTGGGTGTGTTGAGGGAGGGAGGAGGGTGCGTGGGTGTGTTGAGGGAGGGAGGAGGGTGCGTGGGTGTGTTGAGGGAGGGAGGAGGGTGCGTGGGTGTGTTGAGGGAGGGAGGAGGGGTGCGTGGATGTGTTGAGGGAGGGAGGGGGGGTGCGTGGGTGTGTTGAGGGAGGGAGGAGGGTGCGTGGGTGTGTTGAGGGAGGGAGGAGGGTGCGTGGGTGTGTTGAGGGAGGGAGGAGGGTGCGTGGGTGTGTTGAGGGAGGGAGGAGGGTGCGTGGGTGTGTTGAGGGAGGGAGGAGGGTGCGTGGGTGTGTTGAGGGAGGGAGGAGGGTGCGTGGGTGTGTTGAGGGAGGGAGGGGGGGTGCGTGGGTGTGTTGAGGGAGGGAGGAGGGTGCGTGGGTGTGTTGAGGGAGGGAGGAGGGTGCGTGGGTGTGTGGTATCAGGTGGTTCCTTCACTTGTTATATTATCACTCTGGGGATCTGTTATTAATACAATCACTGGAGCTGAACACCATTAGTCTACCTAGTGGTGTGGGTGGAGTGTGTGGGTGTGTTGACGGGCGGCGTGGGTGGGTTGGGGGGAGTGTTGGTGTGTTACTGAGGGTGCGTGTGTGTGTGTGTGTGTGTGTGTGTGTGTGTGTGTGTGATGTGTTGGTGAGGAGTGTAGTGTGTGTGTGTGGGTGGAGGAGGAAGTGTGTGGACACTCAAATGCTTATTTCTGTAGTCATGTATTCAACTTTTTCAGTTATGTAATTTCAAGCATTACTAAGATCAAAGTACATTGCGCTCACATGTCGATGATTTTGCTTTCTTCACGTTGGCAAGAAAAACTAGGCTCAAATGAGACAGAGACTCATGCAAAATCAACAAATATGTTTGTTGAGGTAACTCCTCTCTTGTTTTAGGAATTAAAATAGATCTGTTGTGCAACAGAGCCTCTGTGGTGCCAGTGAGTGAGGTGCAAGAAAGAAGAGAGTGAGGTGGTGCTAAGCTGTCTTATAAGTGTAGCTTTCATCCAGTTGGAAGGACGAAACGTCCTCAACCTATTCTCAAACCACGTGGAATATTACGGGCTATTCATGCCCGTGCCTCATCTTGGGGGGCCTTAAACTTCATCAGTCAATCAATCAATCATTTGGAATAAGAACCCTTCGACAGCAGCAATAGAAATAAGATCCCTAAACCTATCTGAGAGCGTCGTTTCCTTAGCTGAACACAACCTACTCAAAGCTAGATCTAGGACGCTCTCCCGAGCCGTCGACAAACCCACCCATACGTAACCTATGGAAAGAGTCACGTATGGTAAGCGAGACCTCAGTCAACGGTTCGAATCCTAAATGAGCAGCGAAGCGCTCAAATTCACCTTGTCCTCATTAACAAAAACCAAATGCTCGTTAATTTAGTCGCGAACACCCATATTTATGAAGGAAAAATGGTTTGCATACAATTCACAACTGATGACATTCAAACAGTGCTTCGCAGATGACCTCTGTTCGAATCGAAACTCTGTAAATGCTTCACCCACGTACTTCAAATACAAATAATCGCCAACAGAACCTAAACATCTAACCTAACCTGCCCCTAACTATATATATGGAACTATAATATATAATAATAATTTTAATATATAATTGAGATCAAACCTATTTTTAATGCACAATAAGTTAAAATTTCTGAATGCGTCTTGGGATGAATGTATGTGTGTGTGTACTCACCTAGTTGTACTCACCTAGTTGTGTTTGCTGGGGTTGAGCTCTGGCTCTTTGGTCCCGCCTCTCAACCGTCAATCAACAGGTGTACAGATTGCTGAGCCTATTGGGCTCTATCATATCTACACTTGAAACTGTGTATGGAGTCAGCCTCCACCACATCACTTCCTAATGCATTCCATTTGTCAACCACTCTGACACTAAAAATTTCTTTCTAATATCTCTGTGGCTCATTTGGGCACTCAGTTTCCACCTGTGTCCCCCTTGTGCGTGTTCCCCTTGTGTTAAATAGCCTGTCTTTATCTACCAAACATTACCATCCACCCCTACACTTCATCCATCCGCACCTGGTACCCGTTGATGATTTCGAGAGTTCGCCTCCTGCAGGCCAGCTTTCCCCGGTGATTGGCTGATCCGACAGGCTGATTGTTTTCGTAGCCAACACGACCACATAGCCATGACAGCCAGGTTGATCTGGTAACTCCAGCAGCGACTTGTCGTCCAGTTTTCTGTTGAAAGCTTCCACTGTTGTTCCCATGATATTTGTTATATTTTATGAGGCAGGAAATTGAAGAGACGTGACTCTCAATGTGGTGAGGTGATGTAGTGTTGTATGTACTTTTCACATGTATTTTAATATATACAGATTTAGATAACCTATTGACTACATCAGGATGGCACGATCTAACGTTATATTGAATGGTTATATCAGTCTGTTATCTAGGCTTCATATACTTGCATGTATGTGCAGTGTATAATCTGCAAATAATGCATTTATGGTATTGATATTGCCCGTGTCGTGTGTATATTACAGGAGAATGAAAATGGAAATAAATAGTGACAGTGGGTGAAAATGAAGTTAGGACTATTAGTGTGTATCTCTCTCTCTCTCTCTCTCTCTCTCTCTCTCTCTCTCTCTCTCTCTCTCTCTCTCTCTCTCTCTCTCTCTCTCTCTCTCTCTCTCTCTCTCTCTCTCTCTCTCTCTCTCTCTGTTTTATTTGGGTGATTATAGTTTTACTGCACCATTTGTTATATGGTTGTAATATACAATATTTTGTTTCAGTTTGGGTTTTAATAGATACAGAGAGTCAACAAAAAGGGTTCACAAAGCTTCGAATCACACCAATAGTTACTCACAAAATTTAAGAAACATTTGCTGGTATATCACATAAAGAAATGAGCAGTATTCGAACCAGTACGACTGAAATGTTAGATTGAAAAAGACGGGAGAAAGTGACCTAGAGCATCACACACACACGCTTTCTCCCAAATATATAATAGATTAAATCAAGAGACTGAACGTAGAGAGTTAGGGAGACGGTACCAAGGCGAGCACAGCCATTTATTTGCGAGAGTTAGCTGTGTCACTCACTGATTGTCTTGACACAACGGAATTGTGGTAAGACAATCTTAGACGTCAGTCCTGTGCAGACGAGGAGTCACAATAACGTAGCTGAAATATGTTGACCAAACCACACTCTAGAAAGTGAAGGGACGACGACGTTTCGGTCCGTCCTAGACCATTCTCAAGTCGATGTTCCTTGTATGATTTTTTTGGGGGGCTACGTCTCCAGAGGGTGCTTGTCATACGCCTTGGCCCGTCTTGGAGAGTGGGGGAGGAAGAAGCGCGGGAGGAAGACGGGTTAAGATCACCAAATTTCCTGGAATGTTACACATAGTGGTTGTGTGAGTTCCGTGGCTCTCGTCACCTCACCTCGTCACCCAGTGCTGGTGGTGGCCGGGCGTACCCACTCCTCCTCAATGTTTAAGTGGTAATTAGAAATCTTAGAATTATTGGAGCATCTTGACCTCTACGGAAGACAGAAAACGTCATCGTCAAACCGAACAAATAAATTATTTACAAAACGCTTGAAAGAAAATATTAACAAAGACAGTAAACAAATTTGTTTACCATTTAAAAAGACACGATCTTACACTAAGAACGCTTGAGGTTCATGTGTATATTTTGGGGGTCTGGAGGAAAGATTTTACTCCACCAGGGGAAAAATGTATAAAAAGTGATCGAGCAGAAAATTTGGAAGGGTCGGAGGCTACGTGGCCTGGTGAGTATGGGGGGTATTGGGTGAGGGTCGACTCTAGAAAAGTTGAAGGGAGGATCGTTCACAGTTGACTGGGGATGGCATTCACCTGTGGTCGCGTTTGTTGACTTAAGAGGCTTAGGGAGGTGTTATTGGCGATGGCTCAACCTTACTTACCCTTGCTGCTTTATTCCTTTGGGGGGTAGATTCTCTCTCTCTCTCTCTCTCTCTCTCTCTCTCTCTCTCTCTCTCTCTCTCTCTCTCTCTCTCTCTCTCTCTCTCTCTCTCTCTCTCTCTCTCTCTCTCTCTCTCTCTCTCTCTATCTCCAAGAATTGAGAAGGGGTTTTTAAACTTTTCCTCCCTCCAGAAATTCAGTTTTATCTCTGGTGAGGTTGCCTGTGTGTGGTAAATTGGTTCTTGTCACACCGTGGCACGTGGTGCTGGCCGCTCCCCTTCTCTGTGTTAGTCCCTCCTCGCTATCGCTCTCTTTTTCTATCTTCTTATTCCCTATTTCTTTCTATATTTACCCTCATTTTTCCCATTTTCGTACTATATTTCTGCGTGGTTAGTTAAGTATAGTGGGTTACAGTATGGGTGGTTAGGCTAATTGCTGTATGAGTAATTATACTGGTGATTTGTTGGGGGGATGGATAAAGGAGATCGTTCATTGAATGGATGAATGATTTCATACGTAGTTGCATTGATGAATGGATAAATGAGTTATTGGATGGGTAATCAGCCTGTTCTCGCGAGCGTTCCCAACGTGAAGAAACTGTCGTACTAACCTAACCAACCAGAGGATCAACCAACGGAAAATGGGAAATTATGTCAATCTCGCGAACCGCCACTAAAATGCTTGGATGGATTGTGCGAATTATCGGTTAATGAGGCTGTCTGTGCTGACGCTTTTAACACAATTATGCATTTTGAGGACTCTTGACGCATTCTTGTATTGCTGAGGCTTTCTTAAGTTGCTGACGCTGTCCTGGGCTGAGGAAGAAGCCCAGGACAGCCTAGGCTTCTGATTTCCTTCCGAGCCTGACTCTGCCTTCCTGACAGACAGTGATGGTGATAGTACACTAGTACAACTGTAGTTTTTTTTTTTTTTTTGCAGGGATATTCCTGCGCGGGCCCTAAGCCTTTGGCTGGCCCACTAAGTGTTGCCTGTTTCTGTTTCACTTGGGCGGAGTATGAGTATTTATGATTCGTATGGTCGCTTCAGTAAGATTTTGTCCCACGTGTTTAACAACTTCTTCTGCTCTGTTGAATGTAAGTTGAAATCTTAATGATCCTCTTGATCTCCTTCTCGGTAAAAAAAAATTCTACCTTTTTGTCTAATCAGGAAACGTAGGAACCCAATCACCAGCCAAATCGATCGAGTCCGATGCGTAGAAAACACGAATATTTGTGATCCGTGACTGTTATTAATAGGTTGAGTTTGTTACGTTGGCTACGATAAGGTAAAAGCGCGCAGCTATTGGTTGAGAGGACTCTACGCCTGACCACAGTTGGCCAACAACTGCACACCTGTCCAAACACCTGCTCACGAGTACCCCTCTTGCTTTACACATATTTGACGAAGTCAATTAACCTTAACTTTACAATTTGTGTGGTTTTTTTGGCGTGTAAACTCGCGAGATTTGGAGCCAAAATTTAATTTTAAAACATATTTGGGTTGATTGTGGCACTAGCAATGGGATTACCTTTGAATAATTGGTAATAAGGTGATTGTATTTTGTAATTGGACAACAATTACATGTGTGAGGCTTGGGTATTTAAGGGCTTAGCGAGTGCTTTTTGTAGGAATGGATGATGTAAGTGTATTGCGTCGGAATTTGAGGGCTGTTGTGTTGACGAGATGAGTGATAGACGTGTGTGTGTGTGTTGTATTGCTGTTATAGATTCAGCTACTCGGAACAAGTTCCAAGTAGCATGGGCTATGGTGAGCCCGTAATTTACTTGGCACAGGAGCGGAGCAAGTAGTATGGGCTATGGTGAGCCCGTAGTGGACTTACCTGGCACAGGAGCGGTGCTGTGTGTGCTCTCCTGGACGTGTGTGTGTGTGTGTGTGTGTGTGTGTGTGTGTGTGTGTGTGTGTGTGTGTGTGTGTGTGTGTGTGTGTGTGTGTGTGTGTGTGTGTGTGTGTGTGGTCGAGTGCCAAGTGTAGTGTACTCACCCAGTTGTGGTTGAGGGAGTTGAGCTTCGGCTCTTTGGTCCCGAAAGTCTTTGGTGTTTGCTCTGTGGTGTGTGGGGGTTGTCGAGGGCAAGTAACAGGGTTGACTAGGAGTGATTGTGTGTGTGTCGTGAGGTAAGGGCAGGGAGGGGGTGAGTAAGCTGCGTTGGAACTAATTAATAGTGACGTGAGAAAGATAGCGGTTGGGTGAAGTGTGTGTGTGTGTGTGTGTGTGTGTGTGTGTGTGTGTGTGTGTGTGTGTGTGTGTGTGTGTGTGTGTGTGAGAGAGAGAGTCCTGTTCACAGGTTGTTGGGGGTGTTGAGTCTGTTTTCACTGCTGCTGCAACTGTTGCTACTACTACTCCTGTTGTTTGTTTGATGCTGCCGTTGCCTTCTACTGTTCGTGCTACCGTTGTTGCTGCTGTTATTGCTACTCTAACCACATCTAGCAAGGTAACTTTTGCCGCTGATATTGACGTAACATCCACCAGCGGGGGAGAAACCTTCGGGTACCTGCCTTCATGTAAAGCCACTTCATCCTCCTCTCATATGCTTGACTCTCCATTCGAATATTTGTTTCATCTCCATTTCTCTGTCCGTACCAAATTCTCCACATCGGTTCCTATTTGCTAAAAAATGAGTGTTTATATTAGATTACAAATACTGAGCGACACTGTCAAGGTAAGAGATTGTAGCTGAACTCTTCCAAGGTGTGAGGGGGGCATTGTCTATTGTGGCGCCGAGTGTGGGTGTGTTGGGGAGGGGGGGGGGGGTGCTTGTGTGGGGGGGAGGAGGGAAGGGAGGGAATTATCAGGGAAAAGCGCCAGGTCATTACGACTATATAGTACTTGGAAGGGGCCAGGATAAGGATTTGGGATGGGACGGGGGAAAGGAATGGTACCCAACCACTTGCACGGTCGGGGATTGAACGCCGACCTGCATGAAGCGAGTAAAGCCCTCTCCCTCTCTCTCCCCCCTGGCAAAGTATTTTGGTCTGGGCTTATGCATTCTAGGTCCGTGTTTTACCTGAGGGAGATACCAGAGGAGATTGTTTGTGTGTGTGTGTTTGTTTTGGGGGAGAGAGAGAAAGAGAGAGAGAGGGGCAGCGTTTGGGGGGGGGGGTGTTGTTGGGTTGGAGGAGCAGTCATTAGGCCATATGGGTGAGTTGGTGGAGACGCTAAGGAGGCGTGGAATATATTCTGAGTGGGTTTAGGCCTAGAGGAGGTGTTTAAGGTGTAGTGGAAGTGTTTGTGGTGGAGTGAAAGATGTAACGGAAGTGTGTAGTGCTGTGTAAATCATTTTTGTTAATCTCTGCTCATTAGGGAGGCTCCTACCTCTTGAGTCTACCTTTATCATTCTTCTATGTACACGTTCAAGTGAACTTACTTCCATTCTACAGTAAGGGGCCGGCTGGATTGCATAGTGTTCACGAGGGCCTGACAAGATGAGATATATATTATTGCTATGACTTCTAGAAAAATATATATCTTTATCCTATTTGTTTTATTCGGTATATTTATTCAATTTTTCGACCTCTACTAATTATAATTCCCAGTTTTTTTCTCATTCTGATTTTGCATTTTTAACATTGCCCGGCAGATATCAGGGAGCTCTATTATCATTACTTTGGCTCAAAACTCAACATTTTTCAGCATTAAACTGCATCTGCCGAACTTTCCTCCATTTTAAGAGCTTATTAAGATCGACTTGAAGCGATTTTGAGTCTTCTGAATTTTGTTATCGCCCTATAATGGGTGGGTGTAGTGGGTGGGTGTAATGGGTGGGTGTAGTGGGTGGGTGTAATGGGTGGGTGTAGTGGGTGGGTGTAGTGGGAGGGTGTAATGGGTGGGTGTAATGGGTGGGTGTAATGGGTGGGTGTAGTGGGAGGGTGTAATGGGTGGGTGTAGTGGGAGGGTGTAATGGGTGGGTGTAGTGGGAGGGTGTAGTGGGTGTGTGGTGGGTGCGTGGAAGTTGTAGTGGGTGGGTGTGGGTGTAGTGGGAGTGTGTAGTTGGAGGCGCGTGAGAAGGAGCAGCATTGAGGCGTGAAGCAGAGGGTGTTGTGTTGCTGGTGCTCCAGCAGCTGGCGGTACGCGCGGCGCTGGGGGCTGATTGTACCCCTCTTGTGCGCCAGGCGAAGCTGCGCCCGCCCCCCTCTTCCCACACTACCTCACACACCCACCCACCTGGCAACCCCCACCACCACCCACCTGGCAACCCGTACAACCCCACGACCATTCAGTTTTTACCCTATTTTGGAATTTGAATAGCTACTTACCCACACCAGGGGAGCATTACTCTCCATAGCACCCACAGTGGCACCCCTTAAGCCCCCTTAATATCACTATCTCGTTTACACAAATGGGAATATTTTCTGATACTTCTGTAAATAGGGGACACTATTGGATCAGGTCAATTTAAATTTGTACCTTTTTTTAGGGGAGGGGGGGGGGGGGAAGAGAACCATTCCCCTTGCCATCTTTGAATGATGGAAGAGGAGTTCTGTTGTGTATCAGCGGTGCAGATTGGCTTGATGGGTCCCACGGTCCTGGGAGGAGTCTCCGGCCGCCTGCTGCTGACTCCTCGGCCACTTCTCTTCCTCACTGCCAGTTCATCATCATGATTTGATGGTTCTTCTTCTTTGATGATAAACTTCTTAATCTTTTTGGCTATTGCTCATCTTCCTGTTAACGTGTCTGTTAATTCGTTATAGGTTCCTAGATGAGATCATTAGACTCCTCTCCTTAATGCCACCATATTGTCCTCTCCGAGCTACATGATAGAAGATTGTGGCTCTCATCCTTAGGGATAATCCTGTTGGGTCACACAGATTATCTACTCCAGTTTGATCCATTCTGTTGGGAGTCTAGTCGAGATTAAACGAATTTTTGCATTGATACGACTTGAGTGACAGTGTAGAAGATGCGGAAGAAATAAGACAGGTAATGACCGTAGAGAACTACACGATACTATAGAACAACCTAAATTGGCAGTTACCTTTGGTCAGTTACATGATTACCTACCTTACCTTGTGATGGTTCTGGGAATTAATGTTCCCGCGGCCCGGTCTCCTGGTAGGTGGTGTGACCACGGTCTGCTCGCAGTCTGACCTGTCAGTCACAACCTGGTTAAATGTTCACTCGTTATAAGTGTAAACAAACGATGTCTGGGAGTGGAGATAGGAAGCCAGAAGGACGGTACGTGATAAGAACGACCGGGAAGTAGACATATCGCATGCACATGCATCCGCGAAAGCACGCATGCACGCGGGAAAGCACGCACTCACCCGCGAAAGCACGCACGCACGCTCGAAAGCACACACACACACCATACGAGAAATAACATTAGAAGGCTCTACCAGCAAAACAGGACCTGTTATTCAGACAGCACGAAGCAGAGAGTGAGAACACGGAAAAACAAATTACCACAGGGAACAAACAGTTTACAAATACCACCATTTGGCACGGGATGATGAAAATCATTGAGAGACGAGGAGGGAGACGGGAGCTGATGACTTAACGTTGTAGGCAAGTACCGCCAAGCGCGGGTATCCGGCGGGAGAGGTCTCCCAGGGTGGGAGCGCTCAGAGCCCCTATGACATCCCCCTCTCCCACATTCTCGGAATTCTTCCTCCCCGTCCCATATTGATATATCCCTCTCCCACGCTGCTTCTTATACTCTCTCTTCCTCTGTGATAGGTATATTGCCTACAATATACCCTAATCCCATATGGCTTGGGGTAATCCCACATCAGTTTATAGTCTTCCAATGATCCAATGAACCCCCCCTTCCACTACAATACCCTGTAACCCCCATCCCATTAATCCCCCTACCTTCACACTGCCCTGTAACCCATTCCATTAATCCCCCTACCTTCATACTGCCCTCCATTAATCCCCCTACCTTCACACTGCCCTGTAACCCACTCCATTAATCCCTCTACCTTCATACTGCCCTCCATTAATCCCCCTACCTTCACACTGCCCTGTAACCCACCCCATTAATCCCCCTACCTTCATACTGCCCTCCATTAATCCCCCTACCTTCACACTGCCCTGTAACCCACCCCATTAATTCCCCTACCTTCATACTGCCCTCCATTAATCCCCCTACCTTCACACTGCCCTGTAACCCACTCCATTAATCCCCCTACCTTCACACTGCCCTGTAACCCACCCCATTAATCCCCCTTCCCCCACAATGCCCTGCACTCAGCCATTGTCCCCACCCTCCGCCAACCTGCCTCATATTGGTCGCAGTTTTCTGTAAATTTATGGACCTTCCGCTCGGAGGCACCCGGTATCAGGCTAATGACCCCTTGCTGTTAGTATCAGGAGGGGGAGGATTAGTTAGGGGAGGGGCGAGGTTAATTAGGGGAGGGGCGTGTTGGTGTACAGGAAGGTAATGCTAATTAGGGGAAGGGTTATCGCTGTTGGTGTCAAGGGGTTTGAAGCTAATTAGGGGAGGGGAGCTATTGCTGGTGGTGGCAAAAGGTGATATTAATTAACTACAACAGTTAATTGAAACTGCTGATATTTTCCAACTGAAGACATGTTATCTTGAGGTTATCTTGAGATGATTTCGGGGCTTTTTAGTGTCCCCGCGGCCCGGTCCTCGACCAGGCCTCCACCCCCAGGAAGCAGCCCGTGACAGCTGACAAACACCCAGGTACCTATTTTACTTCTAGGTAACAGGGGCATAGGGTGAAAGAAATTCTGCCCATTGTTTCTCGCCGGCGCCTGGGATCGAACCCAGGACCACAGGATCACAAGTCCAGCGTGCTGTCCGCTCGGCCGACCGGCTCCCATGTTGTTTAATGCCTGAAAAAAAAAGTTTGCTTGTATTTTAACCTATACGTTCCTTATGTGTTTTGTCTGGGCTCGTGATGGATAGGGTACACATTATCTATGTAGAGTCAGTAACTTTAGCTGAATGTGTTTCTGTAAATATTTGCCTGTAATTCTAATAATATGCTTCATGCAACATGTTATTCATTCGTGAACCAAATAGCTGCAAGTTCATAATGAAAACAATTGAAAATGGTAATGCCTCTGCAGTTATGAATGCAGATATGCAATGGAGTTTAATTAAAAGTCAATGTAATTTGAGAGGGTAGAAACATTCCCGTACACTGGTCACCTGTGGCAGTTCTACCCCTTCTGGGAGGGAGGAGGTAGAGGGAAGTGAGGGAGGGAGGTGGAAGGGAGGGGTCAAAACGCAAGGGGAATGAGTGGTTTGGTTGAGGGAGGAAGGGGGAGTAAAAGGAAGGTAAAGAATATGAGAGGTGGAAGGGGTGAGCGAGAGAGGGGAAAGAGATGGGAGGGGGGAAAGCAAAACGAGAAATATGTGAGGGGGAAGGCGGAGTGGATTGTGTGGGAGGAGGGAGGGGGGGGGGGGGGGGAGGGGGAGTCCTGTCAGTGTGTCAATAGTGATTGGCAGGTTATCATGAGCTTATGAATATGGAGCATTATTATTTCCTGGTATTGTGGGAGACTCACCTACTCACCTCTCTCTCACCTCTCTCTCTCTCTCTCTCTCTCTCTCTCTCTCTCTCTCTCTCTCTCTCTCTCTCTCTCTCTCTCTCTCTCTCTCTCTCTCTCTCTCTCTCTCTCTCTCTCTCTCTCAACTAAGACTAGGGTTCATTTGGGCTTTTAGCTGAGGTTCCTAATGAAACTGCAAGCAAGAGCTGTTATCCTACCTCAGCTCATGTGAAGCCTGCCCCCTAGAGACTCATTTACTGTATGAAATTACTTCGACTCACTAAGAATAAACTTTATATATAAGTAACAATCAAATAAGAAACAGGATGAACCATAAGCCAACGCTCTCATAATGGCTTGGCGCTTTCTTTGGATAGTTCCCTTCTCCTTCCCCTCTCTCTCTCTCTCTCTCTCTCTCTCTCTCTCTCTCTCTCTCTCTCTCTCTCTCTCTCTCTCTCTCTCTCTCTCTCTCTCTCTCTCTCTCTCTCTCTCTCTCTCTGCGTTAACCACATTACATGTAACTACCCTCTTCCTGTGACCTGTAATTAATAGCATTTCCTCATTAAATGCAATTCAATATCTCCCATTACACGCAATCAATTAATTACCTCCCAATTTCTGTTGATTATCGTCTTCCCTAATTATCTCTAATTAACCGTATGCCATAACCTGCAGTTTATATCACCCATTACTCGGCCCATTTAAAACTATTTGGGGAAAACACCTGCAGATCATCATACACGAACATCATCACCTGTAAAACACCCGCATATCATCATACACAAACATCATCACCTGTAAAACAACTGTATATCATCATACACGAACATCATCACCTATAAAACACCCGCATATCATCATACACAAACATCATCACCTACAAAACACCCGCATACCATCATACACCCATTAAAACACCCGCACATCATCATACACCCAAATAAACACCTGTCCTCCACCTCGGGACATAATGTTAGTTATCAATTGTCAGGAAATTTGTGAAACTGTAAAGTTAATTTTAACATCGCCAAAGTTTGGGAAAAATCGAGCGAGTTAATGGAATGTCAGTTGGTAAATCCAGTCAGCGTGGAGCGGAGGAATGAGTTTGGCCTAAAGTGCCTTTTTGGCCAAACAAAAATTTGGGACTGGTGTATATTGGTGGGAAATATTTTGGGGGTCCAAGTCGCATACCGTTGACAGTGAGGGTTTTGTGGCAACAGGACTGTTGATGATGACAACAACGGTGACAGTAACGGTAATAGTGCGAGGAAAGGAATGGGTGTTGATAAATGGTAACTGTGTGTGATCAACGGTAAGTACATTGTTTAAACGGTACCTGGGCAGTGGTAGCCTGTTGTAAACAGTAGCTACGGGGTCAACGGTAGCTACGTGAGCAACGGTAGCTACGTGGGCAACGGTAGCTACGTGGGCAACGGTATAGGTGTGCATCACTCTTCAACTTCCCACCTGCATATATAATTAAATATTGCCTGAAACAATAGGGAGCCGGTCGGCCGAGCGGACAGCACGCTGGACTTGTGATCCTGTGGTCCCGGGTTCGATCCCAGGCGCCGGCGAGAAACAATGGGCAGAGTATCTTTCACCCTATGCCCCTGTTACCTAGCAGTAAAATAGGTACCTGGGTGTTAGTCAGCTGTCACGGGCTGCTTCCTGGGAGGTGGAGACCTGTTCGAGGACCGGGCCGTGGGGACACTAAAAAGCTCCGAAATCATCTCAAGATAACCTCAAGATAACAATAATTATAGTATCTTCAAGGAGAAACTAAGCAATGTTGAAAGAGTGCGCAACATCAGTAGCAATGAACAAAATCCATAAGGGCCGTGATGAGGATTCGAACTTACGTCCGAGAGGATCCCAGAGGCCATATCAACAGTAGCATCAGTGTCAACAACTGTAGTGTTGATGTTAGCAACAATGCAACAACAATAAGGGCATCAGAATCAATTTCAGCAGCAGCGTCAGCGCCGCAAAAATGAGAGCGACAGGTGGTATTGTGTAAATAAAAAGACATAACCAGCAATAAAAGCACTAATGACGATTTCATTAGTTACACTGCGTTCGAAATTGCGTTGCTGACTGTTCTGATAATAGCAATGACAGGGGCAGCAGCAGCTGCTGTAGTCTCAGTAGCAGCAGGTGTAGTCTCAGTAGTGGTAGCAGCAGCTGTAGTCTCAGTAGTGGTAGCAGCAGCTGTAGTCTCAGTAGCAGCAGCTGTAGTCTCAGTAGTGGTAGCAGCAGCTGTAGTCTCAGTAGTGGTAGCAGCAGCTGTAGTCTCAGTAGTGGTAGCAGCAGCTGTAGTCTCAGTAGCAGCAGCTGTAGTCTCAGCAGTGGTAGCAGCAGCTGTAGTCTCAGCAGGGGCAGCAGCAGCTGTAGTCTCAGTAGCAGCAGCTGTAGTCTAAGTAGTGGTAGCAGCAGCTGTAGTTTCAGTAGCAGCAGCTGTAGTCTCAGTAGCAGCAGCTGTAGTCTCAGCAGTGGTAGCAGCAGCTGTAGTCTCAGCAGTGGTAGCAGCAGCTGTAGTCTCAGCAGTGGTAGCAGCAGCTGTAGTCTCAGTAGCAGCAGCTGTAGTCTCAGCAGTGGTAGCAGCAGCTGTAGTCTCAGCAGTGGTAGCAGCAGCTGTAGTCTCAGCAGTGGTAGCAGCAGCTGTAGTCTCAGCAGTGGTAGCAGCAGCTGTAGTCTCAGCAGTGGTAGCAGCAGCTGTAGTCTCAGCAGTGGTAGCAGCAGCTGTAGTCTCAGCAGTGGTAGCAGCAGCTGTAGTCTCAGCAGTGGTAGCAGCAGCTGTAGTCTCAGCAGTGGTAGCAGCAGCTGTAGTCTCAGCAGTGGTAGCAGCAGCTGTAGTCTCAGCAGTGGTAGCAGCAGCAGCAGGTGGTATACAGTAGGTGTGAAGGAGAGTAGTGGTGGTGGTGGTGGGAGCGTTGTGGTGGATCCAGTCCAAAGCCACAATTACTTGGACTGCGTTATCAGCGAGAGACAGCCGCCGTCGCCGCACGCCCACTCTCACATTATTGTTCGATACGCCACCCAACGCACGCCCAACGCACGCCTTTTTGCCCTGTACGCCCACCCCCTCACACCTCAACCCCCCACACACCCCCCCTTTCACCCCAATGACCCCTCCCCCTTCCTCAACACCCTAATGAATTGACCTTTCTATTGTTTATTTAGGCTTCGCAATTTAAGAAGAAGGAACCTCTCCTGTGGAAGATCAATATTATTACTTTATGCTAAGTAGAAGATTGGTGTGGGGGGGAGGGGTGAATGATACAGGTGTTGCGGCAGGTATCTGGTGTGTGGGGGGCAAGGGTTGAATGACGTGGCCTTCCATCGTTAGGGACTCCTAACCCGATGTGTTTGTCCTCGTTCATATCTTCGTTGCTTCTTTAATAGATATCGCAGTCCATAGTTCCCTTCCCTAGCTCTCTCTCTCTCTCTCTCTCTCTCTCTCTCTCTCTCTCTCTCTCTCTCTCTCTCTCTCTCTCTCTCTCTCTCTCTCTCTCTCTCTCTCTCTCTCTCTCTCTCTCTCTCTCTCTCTCTCTCTCTCTCTCTCTCGCTCTCTCTCTCTCTCGCTCTCTCTCTCTCTCTCTCTCTCTCGCTCTCGCTCTCGCTCTCTCTGTCTCTCTCTCTCTCTCTCTCGCTCTCTCTCTCTCTCTCTCTCTCTCTCTCTCTCTCTCTCTCTCTCTCTCTCTCTCTCTCTCTCTCTCTCTCTCTCTCTCTCTCTCTCTCTCTCTCTCTTTCTGTGGTCAGTGAATCTGATGATGTCATGCATCCTACAGCAACCATGTACCTAGCTTAGCTGAAACTTGAAGGATGGTGGCCGAGGCGCTGGGAGCGTGAAGGTAAGCAATCCAATTCCGGAGGATAGGAGCCGATGAGGCAGTTATCTCCTCCTGCATGACAAACCATTCTGCTACATTATTTTTAAATACCACTGTTACTTTACCTACCCCTCGCTCTCGGAAATATCCTCGTTATCCATGCAAAGTTTGCCAGTACAGGCTACTGATCACATGTCCCCGTATGACTTAACTATTCAGCTACAAGGGGATTTTAGTATCACTCTTGACACGCACTGTTTAAACCTTAATACAATCTAATGTAGCTGCATATGTGTAGATTTACCCGTTGATAATTTAATATTTTTTTTTTAAGGGAAAGCGCCAAACCATGACGACTATATAGCACTGGGAAGGGATCAGGATAAGGATTTGGGATGGGATGGGGGGGGGGGGAAGGAATGGTGTCCAACCACTTGGACGGTCGGGGATTGAACGCCGACCTGCATGAAGCGAGACCGTCGCTCTACCGTCCAGCCCAAGTGGTTGGACTTACCCGTTGATAAAAAACAACACCTTAGGTTATGCTAGTCCAGGACTGACTTGGAAGACGGATTCATCTATTTTAACGTCTTTTGTATTCAGAATTTGAATGTCTTAAATCTAAACTGATATTATATTATAATTGTGTTCATTTAGGTTTTGAGTTTCTTTTTGGAATGTTGTTTTTTGTTGTTTAAAATTCGCTACCTGGAACAAAAAGTTCCAAGTAGCACGGGCTATGGTGAGCCCGTAGTGGACTTATTTGTATCTGCAGCACGTGGGTGAAGCACTTAAAGAGATCTGATTCGAACAGTGTGAAGCATTCTTCGTGAAAAGTTCGAAAGTCGTCGGGTGTAAAGTGTTTTTTTTTTCATTCATAACGCCTGAATTAATGAGCATTTGGCCTTGGTTTATGAGGACGGGCTGGCCATAACTTTCCCAGCGTCCGGCTTGGCCATAACCTTCCCAGGGTCCGGCTTGGCCATAACCTTCCCAGCGTCCGGCTTGGCCATAACCTTCCCAGCGTCCAGCTTGGCCTCTGGCCCGTAGCTGGCCAAATGGTCCGTAGCGCCCTAGCTATGTAATGGAATTACTCTTTTGTATTTTTTAATATTTCTGTAGGTATGACTGAAGGATAAAGAATTTATTAATACTACAAAAACTTCATATCTTCGCGTTTTTGTATAGCTTGAGTCTGATTAAAACCCCTGCTGTATAACGTTATCTTAGTACTCTTTAGCAAATCTGTGTTGCTGGCAATTAAGTACAATTAGTTATTGTAGTTCATAATTATTATTAATTATTAATTACGGACAATTGTAATAAGCAATTATAATAAGTAATTACAATTATGTAATTAGTTTACTATCTGTAGATCAAATTGTCTGCCTATTTCCTAAATAGAAATAGTTATTTCCTATTTCCAACGCCAAATTACCTAACTATTTCGTACCCACTATCTCTCTTGCCTTAGCTCTCTCGTCCATTCCTTCCCAGTTCTCGTTCCAGCATTTTTTTTCTTCTAAGAAAAAAATCTCCACTAAAGCTTCCCACTTTCCACACTCCCCCAACTCCCATTAACCCCTTCCCCCTCACCTCCCTCCTCTCTCCCCTTCCCCATTCCCCTCACCACTAATGGCATCCTCTTTATTTTTTGACAAATATGGCGGAATAATTAATCAGCTTTTGCTAATAATGTCCCGATGAAATTAGTTTGTGGCTATCAGAGCAGTTGGGTCGGCTTGCAGGCTCAGGAGGCCTCTATAACCAGCTTTCATTAGCTAACGAGATCTTTCCCTTAGAGGGTGAGGGAGGGCATCATCTTCTTGCTCCACGGCCACTTGTTAACCAAGATATTCGCAAGAGTGTAGCTTGAGTTTAACTTTGATATCTTGTAGGATATTGTACTTTGAGTTTACCTCTGATATCTTGTAGGATATTGTCCCTTGAGTTTACCTGTGATATCTTGTAGGGCATTGTCTCTTGAGTTTACCTCTGATATCTTGTAAGACATTGTACATTGAGTTTACCTCTGATATCTTGTAGGATATTGTTCATTGAGTTTACGTCTGGTATCTTGTAGGATATTGTCCCTTGAGTTTACCTGTGATATCTTGTAGGGCATTGTCCCTTGAGTTTACCTGTGATATCTTGCAGGACATTGTTCATTGAGTTTACCTGTGATATCTTGCAGGACATTGTTCATTGAGTTTACCTCTGATATCTTCTAGGGCATTGTCTCTTGAGTTTACCTCTGATATCATGCAGAACATTGTCCCTTTAGTTTACCTCTGATATCTTGTAGGATATTATACTTTGAGTTTACCTGTGATATCTTGGAGGGCGGAGGCTCGTGTGAGCGGGGATATATCCAGCACTGTTTAGTTCAGGTTAGGTACAGCTCTCCTTGCGGGCTTAATTGCTCCAGTTGAACTGCTTCAAGGAAATCATTAATTTTTCTTAAAAACTTTGGCTCTTTAAAATTATATTTTTATTTCGGGGGTTTTGATAATATTTGAAGGAGTGGAGAGAGGGGGGAGGGGAGGGGGAGGCGGTGTTTGCAGGAGCAACTTTGCGTTTTGAGGTTGAGGAGGCGCTTGAGTGCCGGTGAAGACGTCATGTGTGTGTTCTCAGGGGGGTTTCTCAGGTGTGGCGCCTGTGTTGGCTGGGCGTCTTCGACTTGGGTGCTGACGTCACCTGTGTAGGGGAGCGGCCAGGCACAATGAGGTAAGGTAGGCAAGGGTATGAGGGAGCCTTCAGCGTGTGCGAGGGAGCCTTCAGCGTGTGTGAGGGAGCCTTCAACGTGTGTGAGGGAGCCTTCAGCGTGTGTGAGGGAGCCACCAGCGTGTGTGAGGGAGCCTTCAGCGTGTGTGAGGGAGCCTTCAGCGTGTGTGAGGGAGCCTTCAGCGTGTGTGAGGGAGCCTTCAGCGTGTGTGAGGGAGCCTTCAGCGTGTGTGAGGGAGCCTTCAGCGTGTGTGAGGGAGCCTTCAACGTGTGTGAGGGAGCCTTCAGCATGTGTGTGAGGGAGCCTTCAGCGTGTGTGAGGGAGCCACCAGCGTGTGTGAGGGAGCCTTCAGCGTGTGTGAGGGAGCCTTCAGCGTGTGTGAGGGAGCCTTCAACGTGTGTGAGGGAGCCTTCAGCATGTGTGTGAGGGAGCCTTCAGCGTGTGTGAGGGAGCCACCAGCGTGTGTGAGGGAGCCTTCAGCGTGTGTGAGGGAGCCACCAGCGTGTGTGAGGGAGCCTTCAGCATGTGTGTGAGGGAGCCTTCAGCGTGTGTGAGGGAGCCACCAGCGTGAGTGAGGGAGCCACCAGCGTGTGTGAGGGAGCCTTCAGCGTGAGTGAGGGAGCCTTGAGCGTGTGTGAGGGAGCCACCAGCGTGTGTGAGGGAGCCTTCAGCGTGTGTGAGGGAGCCTTCAGCGTGTGTGAGGGGAACCTCCAGTATATGAGGAACTCTTCAGTGTATGAGGCCCCAAACCCCCCCCCCCCCCCCCCCCCCGCCTCCCAAGGTGTCGTTAGCTGCTCGTTACTGTCCGTCCCTCCGGTAGGTAAGACGGGGCCTGAAGGACGTATCGCGTTGTTCGTGTTAAGTGTTGAGTTGATTGCTTTGTAACGATCAGAAAAAGTTGACTAATTGGGGGAGTAATATCAAGCTTTTCTTGCTGTCTCTTTGCTCGTTCGTGATTTTGTTTGTGATGTTCGTGCGTGATAATTGACGGCTTTAGTACTTGTTTACGTTTTTTCAGACATTATTAGGTTCCAGATTATTTGAAAACCTGTGTACTGACTCCCGACATATTTATCTTCTATCATATTTACTACATATTTATCTCTGACACACGTTCCCAGGATGCAACCCGTAGCAGCTGGCTAACTCCCAGATACCTGGTTACTACTAGGTCAATAGGGGCATCAGATGAAAGAAACTTTCGGTCTCGACCGGAAATCCAATTCGGGGCCTTCGGACTATGACTACAGAGCGCTGTCCACTAGGCTGTGAGGACGTGTGTGTGTGTGTGTGTGTGTGTGTGTGTGTGTGTGTGTGTCTGTCATGTTGGTTGTTGTCTCTCTCTCTCTCTCTCTCTCTCTCTCTCTCTCTCTCTCTCTCTCTCTCTCTCTCTCTCTCTCTCTCTCTCTCTCTCTCTCTCTCTCTCTCTCTTTCCCCCCCCTCTCCCCCCTCTCCCTCTCCCTTCCCCCCTCGTCGACCCCACATCACCCTATTTTCCCCCTCTACTCCCTCTCAAATTTCCCTATTCCACCTCTATTAATCTAGTTTCGGATTTCGCGTCAAGCGTAGCAGGTGACGCTGATGACATTTCCTTGTGTTTAGGCACCAGACGTCTTGAACTGATCACCTTTTCAAGCTCAAATCTTGACAATGCTCCTGGAAGTTGAGACTCTTCAGTCCCCTTCTTTTGGTATTGCCGTCAAGGCCTCTCGATTTGCCACTCCGTAAAAAATCCAACTGTTTAGCCTAATCATAAACATACGAACCCAAGATCCTCTTGAAGTTAGTTGCGATATTATGGAACGAAGTTACGATCCTATTGAAGTTGGTTGCGATATTATTGAGCGAAGTTACGATCCTCTTGAAGTTGGTTGCGATATTATGGAACGAAGTTACGATCCTATTGAAGCTGGTTGCGATATTATGGAACGTAGTTACGATCCTCTTGAAGCTGGTTGTTTGCAATACTGAGGAATAACTAGAAGAGTTTAGGCTGTGTACAGCACTAATGTAATAAATTGCATATCGTCTCTCACACGATCTCCGGCCAATGAGAGGCGATAGATGGGGGGGGGGGGATAAATTGGAGTTGCTGCGTATTATTCAACCGGAATTGTTAATCAAGTTTTGCAATCCAGCGGATCCATGACGAGCCCCGTGCAACAAAGTCGAAATCTGATTTCTGAATTTCTGTATTGCTTTCAAAAAAGTTTTTTTTTTTCCTCCCGTGCGTGTGCGCGCGGTTACCTAGCTGTGCTTGCCTAGATTTGCTTTTCTCTACGGGGATCGGGATTAAGCTCTGGGACCCCGTCTGATGCAAGCCGTCTGTCGTACCTGTTCTTAAAGATGTGATGTTAGAGGAGATTCAACCATCTTAGCTTCCGGTTTATTCTACTTATAAAGTTAATTGGATTTTTCTAATCTTTGTCCACTTCATTTGTTTTCAGTATCTTGTACGTTGTGATCATATTTCCTTTGGTTCTTCTCTGGTAAAGACTCGCCTACCGTTTAACGGGGGCTTGTATCCCTGGACCACGAATGTGTCCGTTTGACGTGGTTGTGTACGTTTGACGTGGTTGTGTACGTTTAGCGTGGTTGTGTTCAAGATAATAATGAACGCTGTACAACCTAATACATCTAATTGTTAACGCAGTTCACCAATCCGTTAAAAATGCGACGTATTAGTCAAACTTAAAGTATCATAATATTGACGTTTTCAGTGCATCGGCCGCCATAGGTTAAGTGGGTTGTTCGGGTTCGTACGTTTCCGGTTAAGCATAGCAGTTGCATTTATTACGGAGTGGCAGATGGATAGAACAGGCAAGCACGACGTTAGTAATGTCACGTGATATCCTAACGTGATAAACGTTATCATCAAGCACTCACCATCATGTATAATACATCAAGCACTCACCAACATGTAAACACTAATGACTAAATTCTTAATGACCCTAAACTCAAATATCATATTTCTCAGTATTTTTTAACCACACTTAACTAGGCCTATGCTTAATGCTCTTTACACTTCTTTACACTTAAGCATAATTATTAATCTTGGGAGCATTGTGAAGGCTGCTTCTTTATGCTGGTGGGTGTTGAGGGCGTGTAGCAGGGGAAGGTAGGAATAGTTTGATGAATCATGTCCTGTGTTGTCTACACCTTGTTCCTCTCCTGTCTCTGTGGTCTCCCTCTTTCTGTTGTTTTGATCTCCGTCCTCTAGTCTCCTGTTCCCGTCCTAATCTCGTTGCATTTGCTGGGAATGAAGTCTGAAATCCACTTGTTGGACGCGTCATTTAGTTCAAATCCTTTTGAAGTATTTTACACTTGCTGGTGTGTGTGTGTGCTCGCCTAGAAGTGCTCGCAGGGTGGAGCTCCAGCTCTTCAGTCTCGTCTTTGCAGTTTTTAGTCATTGACTTCCCTCTTCATATCTTATATTTCAATTTATAAGAATGTGACCCGGGACTTGTGACAGTGTTGACCAGACCACACACTAGAAGTTGAAGGAACGACGACGTTTCAGTCCGTCCTGGACCATTCTCAAGTCGATTGTCGTGATTTACTTCAGCCACGTTATTGTGACTCATCGCCTGCATTGTGACAGTGTTTGAACGGTTGAGTTATAGCTCCTGGACTCAATCTTTCGTGCTGTTTCGATGTGGTCTTGATTGACATGTGACATATTGTATTTTATCTCTGACAAGTGGCGCTCCTGTGTCTCTGGAAGCAAGGCATCCACAGTACTGTGCAGGATTAATCGAGTACAAGTACCATGCTCGTCTCACGGTCAAGGACGTGGCACTGTCAAAGACTGTGCCAAGGATTGAGTAGTTGTGAGAACAAAAATGTAATAATACAAATCCATCTTTTTCAAACAATTTATTAGTTGTTGTTTATGCTAGACAGTGATTGGGAAACATTATCCAATTTTCCAATAAACCTTAACAGTTGAGGGAAACTACGCTAGCCTGTCCACCCCTCTCGAAGGTTAGTCACGATGTGTTAAGACTTTAATGGGTAAACTTGGAGGAAGGGTTGAGAACACATGTTCTACTTTTGCCAATTTGTTCACATTTTTGCTTTAAAATAAAGTTGTTTATAATACCGTGCGAGCCGTCTGCGCCTCAAGTCTGCTGCAGGTGGCCATGTTTTCTTCCTCCCTCACCTCCTTCAGCCGGTAAATTGGACCCAGGACGTGAGGCTCTTACTTGCAGCATATTTAATAACGTCGTGAGGAGCGGCTGCTTGACAGTCTGTCTTCCCGCTGGGGACGTGTGAAGACCTCGCTTGCCTCTCTGCCTCCACAACCATTATCCTCCCCCACTATCATTATCCTTCTCACTATCATTATCATCCACACTATCATTATCGCACCCACTATCATCATTACTACCTTTACAAAACCCCCACTACCACTATAAACAGTTACCACCTCCACATATCATTGTCACCATCCACTACCACCACCACCAACAACAATCAACAACCACCACCACCACACCGCCACCACATCACCATAATCACCGCACCACGTGTCAATGTTCGCAGATGAAACAGACCTAATGAATACAAAACCTGAGAACTGCAGGGGTGGACACGCTTTAAAATAAAATGATTTATGTTACCGCTCAACATAAGACGTGCAACTTAAATGGGAAGAGGAAAAAGGATTCCAGTTCAAATTAAATGCAATAGGTACGACATGGCTAGCAAGCGTAGGAGAGTGCTTGACCTTACTTCCCTGAAGTCAGTGCCAGGTAAACACTGTTAGGTCAGTCCGTCCTCTTAAGATTTCCCAACGTCAAGAAACTGTCGTACTAAAGTTCCCTCTCCTAACCTACCAGAGAACCCAAAACTGGAAACGGGACATTGTGTCATTTTCGCTCTGCCTGTCCTCCAACCAAAGACCCCCCAAAGTCCATTCCATGCACCCGCCAAACCCCCTGTTTATGAATGAAAAACGGTTTACACACGACTCACAACTAATGACGTCCGAACACTTCCGGAACAAGTGCTTCGCTGACGAGTTTTGTTCGAACCACAACGCTGTAAATGCTTCACCCACGTACTACAAATACAAATAATCGCCAACAGAACCTAAATACTTAACCTAACTAGTATCTAAATACGTACATTATGGTAATATAAAATAATATTAAGTTATATTTGAGAAAATTTATGTTTTGAATGAACAGCATGTTAAAATTGATGAATACGTCTTTGGGATCGACCGCTGGATGGAATGGACTTGGTCTGAGGCCGGGTTGGTTCGCGACCCGCTGCCATTTATTTAGTACCACGATTTTTAGCCTTAGGTAAAGTATACAACGTTCTATTAGAAGGACGGGTTGGTTAGGTCAGCACCAATACTAACCACCATCACCACCAACAACAAAACTACCACCAATCCCCATCACTCACTCTCCACCAACAATACCATCTCCACCCAACACCACCAACAAATACAATCATCAACACTGCCCAGTATTAGTGTTACATATGTGTGAGAGAGAAGTTACAGACGTTTATTGGAGAGCTTCAAGCGTGGGTTGAACGAATACACGAGTGACAATGGCTGTTTAAGTGTAAGCCACTCAGCATGCTGCAAGAAACACCATAGTTTCCAGCGCCACCGTTCACAGGAACCATCCTCCTCCGCCAGCGTGATGGTTTGGGCGTATACCACTCTCTCCTTGGACTCGTGGCTCAACAAAATTAACTCTCACGGCTGCTGAAGATGACACCTGTCAGTGTGAGACCGCCTTGAGCTGACCCTTAAGGGGCTGAGGAGAGCACCGAGTGTCCGGGTTAGCTCCTCAGGGAGTCATCAACGGGAGCCAGGTGCCAATTTGAGCTTCTGACAGAGCCAAGTGCGCAGTCTTGAGGAGTTTCTCATGATTTCGGAGCGAAGTTCTAATTTAATTTTTGCGGTAGGCGCTAGTGGGCCCGGATGTGCGTGTGGTGAGTGAAGGAAGAATCACCTTAATGGGGTCGTTTGCTAGGCGTAGCTTATTAAGGTGTTTTAGCATGGGACGCATTGTGCGTTTCAAATTCTTAATGAGTCGTTTCGTAAGGACTCATGCAGGACGAGAAGCGGTCGGCCTTAGGATAGTGCGAGACAAGTCACTCACTCACTCACTCACTCACTCACTCACTCACTCACTCACTCACTCACTCACTCACTCACTCACTCACTCTCTCTCTCTCTCTCTCTCTCTCTCTCTCTCTCTCTCTCTCTCTCTCTCTCTCTCTCTCTCTCTCTCTCTCTCTCTCTCTCTCTCTCTCTCTCTCTCTCTCTCTCTCTCTCTCTCTCTCTCCCTGCCTTTGTAACCGTCGGTTGTCTTGCGTACTGACCCCCGACCTATTTTTTCTTTATAATTTATAAAGCATATTTTCCTCACACTGCATACCAGTTGATTGACAGTTGTGAGGCGGGACTGAAGAGCCAGAGCTCAACCCCAGCAAGCACAACTAGGTGAGTACACACACACACACAAATGTAGATATGATTGAGCCCAGTAGGCTCAGGAATCTGTACATCACTTGATTGACGGTTGAGAGGCGGGACCAAAGAGCCAGAGCTCAACCCCCGCAAGCACACTTAGGTGAGTACAATTAAGTGAGTACACACCCATATCCCCAGGATGCAACCCGTAGCAGCTGTCTGACTCCCAGGTACCTATTTCCTTCTTGTGAGCAGCAGCATCAGGTAAAAGAAACTCTGCCCATTTGTTTCTGCCACGTCCAAGAATCGATCCCGAACCCTTGGGACCTCAACCTCCCCCCCCCCCATTATTAGTTGTCATTAGTATATTATTTACACAGTTGTAATATAGAGACGTAGACTAAGGATGCAATTGAAGTACTGAGAAAGCTTGAACATTTTCCTGAATCATGACGACTTTACATTTATCAAAGAGGTTATAAGCGCTGAAGCTCTATGAGGTTGTTCATAACAATAATAACCTTGGGTTGTGATGTTCCAAAGGTCACAAACTGTTTAATAAATGTAAACAAAGCCGCCATGATTGAGGAAAGATGCACAGGTTTCGTATGTGGCTGCGGAAATGCTTTGTTGAATCCTGGCCATGTCAGATGGACGTCAGGATGATCTTCTTGCGCTCGACAACAGCGATCAAGTCCCACGTGATCTATGGACTTGTCATTTTTTTTCTTGGAGATTAAAACCCCGAGTTAATTGCCAGTGCCTTCGTGGCCGCGGTTAATTCATTAATTATCTCAGGTGAATGACGCCTCGTCCTGATTGGTTCGCAAGGAACGAGCTGTTCCTGCAGATTGGCTGAGCGTTATCGAGAGGTATTTGTTGTGTTGGAGGGTGGTTAACGATGCCCCTCGGTAATTGGCCGACAGGCAAACGAGGCATTGTTTTGTGGTTCTGATCAGGGGGAGGGGGGGGGGGGGTGTCTCCGGCCCCGTCACTGCACGTGGTGGGGGAGTCTTCGACCCGTCACTGCACGTGATGGGGGACTCTCCGCCCCGTCACTGCACGTGGTGGGGGAGTCTTCACCCCGTCACTGCACGTAATGGGGTGTCTTCACACCGTCACTGCACGTGGTGGGGGAGTCTTCACCCCGTCACTGCACGTGATGGGGGACTCTCCGCCCCGTCACTGCACGTGGTGGGGGAGTCTTCACCCCGTCACTGCACGTGATGGGGTGTCTTCACACCGTCACTGCACGTGGTGGGGGAGTCTTCACCCCGTCACTGCACGTGATGGGGTGTCTTCACACCGTCACTGCACGTGGTGGGGGTGTCTCCGCCCCGTCACTGCACGTGGTAGGGGTGTCTTCGCCCCGTCACTGCACGTGGTGTGATTGTCTCTGCCTCAGTCACTGCACGTGAAGATAATAGTCATCATATTCCTCCAGAAAGACGAAGATTGTGATACAATCGCTCTTTGAATGGAAATTGGCCTGTCAGTCTTTTTAGTCCGGCAGCCAATCACTTGCGCGTAAATGCAATCAGCCAGCCGGTTTTTGTATTATACCAATTTTTGCATTGTGCCAGTTGTATTGTAAGAGTTTTTGTATTGTATCAGTTGTTGTATTGTACAGGTTGCTGTATTGTATCAAGTGTTGATTGTAACAGTTGTAATATTTGTTGTATTGTTCAGGTTGTTTTATGGTTAGCTTGAGATGGTTCCGAGGATCAACGTCCCCGTGGCCCGGTCTCTAACTCCTGGTTGGTGGTCTGGTCAACCAGACTGTTGGATACGGCTGCTCGCAGCCTGATGTATGAACCACAGCCTGGTTGATCACGTATCTCTCTTGGAGGGGCCAGTCGAGTTCTCTTTTGAACACTGTGAGAAGGCCGGCCAGACATGCCTCTTATGTGCTGCGGAGAGTGACTAACAGTCTTGGCAGCCCGTCCTCCAAAAATGGGGAGGTAATTGGAACAGTCCCATAAGTGCAATTATGTACTATGTATGACAGTCAGGAAATGTACTTATTACACTTAGTATTAAAACGTACTGTCAGTTCGGAGGATTGGGTTGGTCTTGGACCTTTGATGTTAATGGAGTTCTGTCTCAGCGTGCCTATTGCACCTCTGCTCTTCATCGGAGGTATTTTGCATATCCTGCCATGCCTCCTGGTCTCGTGTGATGTTATTTCCATGTGCAAATTTGGAATCAATCCCCCCTTAACATTTTACAAGCATAGATTATTATGTATCTCTCCCTTGGAGGTGGTCGTGGAAGTGGTGGTTGTAGAGATAGTGGTGGTGGTAGTGGGCATGGTGGTGGTGGTGGTAGTGGGCATGGTGGTGGTGGTAGTGGGCATGGTGGTGGTGGTAGTGGGCATGGTGGTGGTGGTGGTAGTGGGCATGGTGGTGGTGGTAGTGGGCATGGTGGTGGTGGTGGTCGTGGTGGTAGTGGTGAGAGGTGACCGCTGTGGTGGCATAAGACACAACTGATGGGCAGGAATAACCTCTACACACACTGTTGACCAGACCACACACTAGAAGGTGAAGGGACGACGACGTTCCACTCTCAAGTCGATTCACGACTTGAGAATGGTCCAGGACGGACCGAAACGTCGTCGTCCCTTCATCTTCTAGTGTGTGGTCTGGTCAACATACTTTAGCCATGTTATTGTGACTCATCGCCTCTACACACACTCAAACACCAAAAAGTACACGACTTTACATTTCTGTGTACATTGTGTTAGACCAGAATCGTGTTTGTAATTTATGATGTACAAGTATAACAGGATAATATATATCACATAATCTGATATCTTGAAGTGAACTCCCTTTAAATTGCACCTATATCCTTTCCCCATGTCATAATGATATTCCGGTACTTCACTTCCATTCCTCAATTCCCATTCCTTCTTTCTCTTTCATTCCCCAATACCCATTCTCTGTTTCCCTTTCCTAAGGTATGCAGTGTTATAATTGATATTGCATACTTCTAATTGATTCTCATCCGCCCCCTTTCTATTTACGATTCCCATTGCCGTTCACGGATACCATTGTTGCAAGAACATGGCTTCAGTGACTATCTGGGGAGATAGAACTACAGTGATTGGCTGGGGAGATGGAACTACAGTGATTGGCTGAGGAGATGGAACTACAGTGACTGGCTGGGGAGATGGAACGAGTCTACGGTAACTGGCTGGGGTGGTAGAACAGAGCTACCGTGATCAGGAATTTAGAGCGACAGTGACTGACTAAGGGTCAGTCACTGTCTATAGGCAGGCAGGTCTATAGGCGTGATGTACAGGCAGATACATCACGCTATTGTGATTTCTGTGTGTAATGAAGTAAGGGCGAAGAGGTAGAACGGCCTATTGACATAGCTCGAGTGCATGGGGGGAGTTGTGTAATACCCTGGTTTGTGTCTCGGAGAGGCTGCAGGATCCAAGTAAGTTAGGTACAACTTCTGGTTTCAACGCTTTTTACCATGTCGTAGCTCAGTCGATTAAGGCAGCGTCTGGGATAACCTCGGACGTAGGTTCGAATCCTCGTCACGGCCCTTGTGGATTTGTTCATTTGACTGACTAGGGTATAAGAACGGTTACTTGTGATAGGTTGGGTTAGACTTGAGAGTCTAAACAAATTACTGTTTTAGTGATTGGTTTTAGTGCGCCAAGAGCTTTATGTCACGTGATTGGTTGTTGAAGAATATCGGTGCGGGAGCCTTCCTGTAATTGGCTGATGAGTAACAAAGCGATCCCATCGATTAGTGCAAGAATAACGAGCCATAGCCTGTGGTTAGGTTACTAAGGAGTTATGATGGAAAGGTGTCATCATAATGCAAGTGAATAAAATGTACGTATGCCTTTCTATTGGATATTTTCAGCAACGTGGGGAGGGGGGGGGGACCTGCTGCATGGGTAACAGCTTCTCCTCCATATCTACCTACCCAAGCACTCCATAGTCTTCTGAGAGTGAAGGATGCCTACTACTACTATGATGGAAAGGGATAGGTCTGTAAATCACCAAGAATTGCATCTGCAATGCGGAGAAAGAGGCCGACGCTGCCGGTAAAGACTAACAGGTTGCCATCTTGTGTTACAGGGCGACGAGTGATGGTGGTTGCCAATGTTCCTGAACCCGTGGTATGGCAGCCAGCAGGGCGGGGGCGGGCCCACCCTCCACCACCACCTCCAGCAGAAGCAGCAGCAGCAGCAGCAGGGGGGCATTAGTGGGCTGAGCCTGCAGCAGCAGCAGGAGCGTGCCCACCTGCTGCACAAACTGCTCGACCACTTCCAGGCCCGTCTCCGGCCCGGCTGGACGCTTCACTTTACTAGAGAGGGTCGACTCTACTATTGCAAGTAAGTGTACTTTCTCTCCTACTTTAACTTGTACCTGTCTC
>NC_091230.1:19398508-19465230 GCF_040958095.1 Procambarus clarkii
AGCCCCAGCAGCCCCCACAGCAATCCTAGCAGCGCCCACAGCAACTCAGGACCGCTACTAGAGGCGCTTGACACAGCACCCGCAGCGCCAGCACTAACCCCAGGAGCTACGACAGAAGCGCCACCTGCGGCGGCAACAGAGATCAACATCCTTCACGCTCTGTCTGTCACTTTAGCCTCCCTGGCGTCGCTCACGCATGAGCACCCGGCCAACGTCGAACTGTGAGGCCCGGCACCCGTGGGGAGCTTCGTGTGCCGGGGTCTGTCTCCCGTCACTTTCTGTCTCGGATTAACATCTACAATCTCTCTGCGCCACATTCAAACACGCCTAAGGATCGCGCGAAAGGTTTTATCCAGCCTTAGCTAATAGGAAATCATTATTTTGTCAGACTTGAGATCAGAAAGCCTCTGAGTGTTTATTGAAAGTCTTATAGTTTTGACCATCTCCGGAAGTCTGACTCTCAAGTGTCTGCATTCAGACCTTTAATTAATATCTAGAAAACAAATGGCTATCGTACCAAGAGTGGCTATGGCTATCGTACCAACACTGTCGCGCTGATAATCATGTAAAGTTCTTTTAGTAATATATTAGATACCAGGTCATTTGTGCATCTACCATGTAATTGATTACCTAGTTTGTTTTAATACCAAAATCCTCATCTCGCAGCATGGTGGCCATGCCCTGGAAACACAAACCGAAACTGACTCTATTTTCCGCTTGTTATAACTTGTAATAAAGTTGTTGCATCTTGGCTTAACGTGTTTATGACGTAATAGAACGTTGTTACAACTTGATATATTGGTTGTTGTAACTGGTTAGGAGGTGTTAAAACTTGTTCGAACGTTGTAGCAACGTCGTAGTTTCGGTGTGTGTTTGGCGGGCATACAGGGGCACTGGCCTGCACTGGCAAACTTTGGGTGCATTACGAGGATATCCCCATGAACACGAGAGTGAATAAAGTAATTGCAAAGCTCCAGGTACCTCATGCCGGCAGGACTCGAGTGTCTAATAACTGGAACACTCAGTAATGTAATATTAACGTAACGCCACATAAATAGAAACTGAGGAGATTTTAGTCGCATTTTGTAAACATTTCCAGGGGAAAGGAATAGAAAGGAAACTATCAGGAGAAAGCACCAAGGCATTACGACTATATAGCCCTTGGAAGGGGGTCAGGATAAGGATTTGGGATGAGACGGGGGGGGGGAAGGAATGGTGCCCAACCACTTGTGGACGGTCGGGAATTGAACGCCGACCTGCAGGAAGCGAGACCGTCGCTCTACCGTTCGGCCCAAGTGGTTGGGTAGTTTTTCAACACAAATACAAATACATTTATAAACTCTATTAGTTATGAAGTCCACTTTTTAACTTGGGGAGACTTTTTTTTCTCCGTTCCGGTTAATGAGTAATATGTGTGGGTCAAAATTATCATTATAACATTACCTTTCAGATCTCGCCTTCTAGGCCAATCAGAGTGATCCTGTCCGGTGCTCAGGAACTCCAACAAACTTATATATATATATATATTTCCCCTTTATTTATATATATATATATATATATATATATATATATATATATATATATATATATATATATATATATATATATATATATATATATATATATATATATGTCGTACCTAATAGCCAGAACGCACTTCTCAGCCTACTATTCAAGGCCCGATTTGCCTAATAAGCCAAGTTTTCATGAATTAATGTTTTTTCGTCTACCTAACCTACCTAACCTAACCTAACCTAGCTTTTTTGGGCTACCTAACCTAACCTTACCTATAAATATAGGTTAGGTTAGGTTAGGTAGGGTTGGTTAGGTTCGGTCATATATCTACGTTAATTTTAACTCTAATAAAAAAAAATTGACCTCATACATAGAGAAAAGGGTTGCTTTATCATTTCATAAGAAAAAAATTATAGTAAATATATTAATTCATGAAAACTTGGCTTATTAGGCAAATCGGGCCTTGAATAGTAGGCTGAGAAGTGAGTTCTGGCTACTAGGTACGACATATATATATATATATATATATATTTCACTCCACAATTTGGTGAATACAAAAATACGAGACAATATAATTTCTCGGTCTTACCGTTGTCTCTCGGCGGCGTTTAGCAATTGTGATAAAAAGGAAGACCGTTAACTTGGCTGTAAACTAGTGGTGGAAACTGAAAATGGAAATAGAAGGTCATTACCTTCTACAGTGTTGGGCTTAATTAGCCACGTTAACGTAGGCGGAAGAGGACCTGTCTGGAGGAGGTTATACAAAGAGAAGAGACATACCTTGTTGGAGGAGGAGCAAGAGGATTGGAAGAGACATGAAGAGAGAATGACCTCGTTGTTGGAGGGTGACTCCAAGAAGAAGAGGATGGTGTTGCACTGTCTGAAGGGGAAGACAATTTGTTGATCATTGTACTCCACCTACGTGAGACCATTGGAACTGACGCCGGTAGATGAGTGTGTGTGGGGAGGGAAGGGTGAGACATAATAGAGACGTGTAAAATACCTAATGGGATTAACAGGTAATGGAAAAAAATCAATGTTCTTCGTGAATAACAATAGGCTGCCCATCCTCCTAAAATGAAAGTATTTACAGTAACATTTGGTCGGAAATATATGGGGATGAAGCACCAGAAAGTTTACTTTTATGTTATTAAATTTGGACAAACAGGAAACGTTTTTAACTGTAACATAAATATAAGACCTAACTTAACTTTTAGAAATCCTTGGCCTAATACACGCTATCTTAGGTCTACCAAAGTACAAATATGTACTATACTACACCTAGGAATGTTGAAGTTTAGTATTTAGATGTATTTTTTTTTCTAGACTTTATATACTTAGAAGTTCAGATTTTTCTGACGGTCCATCACTACATATTGGTACTTTCGACTAAATAGTTACTACAAGTACTGTCATTTCAGGAGGATGGTTTGCCAGTAGACCAAGATGGTGGAAGCTTGAGAAACTGGTGACCCATAGAGATGTTTGAAAGTATTTTTTTTTTAGTGCAAGAATTGTAGGAGAATGGAATGAACTAAAGGGGCAGGTTGTGGAAGTGAAACACCATTCAACCTTTGTAAAGAAAACATGATAATAGGGTAGATTGAAGTGATACAAGAATTGAAGCTATGTCCTGCAGGCACAAATAGGTTACACACACACACACACACACACACACACACACACACACACACACACACACACACACACACACACACACGCACACACGCACGCACACAAACACGCACACACACACGCACACACGCACGCACACGTAGTATTAAAGTGATGAGAACAAACAGGCTCCACAAGGGAGGTAATGAGTCAAGCAAAAGAAGAGCTGTGTACCTTGCAAATAGCAACAGGAAAGTTGGGTAATGGGCAAACATGCTCCAAAAATGTGTGGGTAAAAGTGTACTTTACTCCCCTCCCCCTTTACCCCCCTCTCCCCCTTTAGCCTCCCCCTTTTCCCCTTTAGCCTCCCCCTTTCCCCCCAGAACAAAAAATAGGTAAACAGGAGTTATGAGGAGCGTGGGTGGGCCTCATCCATCCCCTCATATTCTATTGGTATTCATGGGGAAGATTTCCTCATTTTCCACTGTCAATCTCCCTTAATATTCTGTCTTTATTATTGTCTCCTGTCTCTCTCTCTCTCTCTTCCTCTCTCTCTCTCTCTCTCTCTCTCTCTCTCTCTCTCTCTCTCTCTCTCTCTCTCTCTCTCTCTCTCTCTCTCTCTCTCTCTCTCTCTCTCTCTCTTCCTCTCTCTCTCTCTCTCTCTCTCTCTCTCTCTCTCTCTCTCTCTCTCTCTCTCTCTCTCTCTCTCTCTCTCTCTCTCTCTCTCTCTCTCTCTCCCTCCCCTAGCAACATTAGGCCTTTCACTGTCTTCATACCTCGTTCTTTATTCTTTCATTCATGCTTCTGTACCTTCTCATGTTTTCGTATTTACTTCCAAAAGAGAAAATGGGGATTAGACAAAACGATGTTCGTTTTGAAATAGGAGAGTAGTGTATAGAAAACGAGGGAGAAGTATGCACCAATTGAACAAAAATACAGGGGAACAGAAGAACATTGTGAGAAGCCAATATGAATATATGACACTTGGATTGGGATAAAGGGACATGAGGACGGAGCCCAACCACTTAGACCATCGAGGGATCGAACGCCGACCTGCAAGAAGGGAGACGATCGCTGCAGTGAACAGTCCAAGATCCTGGACGCAAATACACCGACATTAAAGTAGCCCCTGTCTTCCTAAAAATGATAGTTCTTGTAGCAACTGTATGATTATATATGTATTATTATGTACTGAATAACTAGTTGAAATTATACATAACCAGGTGAAGTAATACATAGTCAGATGAAGTGAAGTATACACGCATTAAATTATAACTAACCACGGGAACAAATAATATCCCGGACAGGTGAAGACAGGTGAAGTGCGGTAATAGACAGGTGAAGTGCGGTAATAGACAGGTGAAGTGCGGTAATAGACAGGTGAAGTGCGGTAATAGATAGGTGAAGTGCGGTAATAGACAGGTGAAGTGCGGTAATAGGTGAAGTGCTATAATAGACAGGTGAAGTGCGGTAATAGACAGGTGAACTGCGGTAAGAGAGTCGTGTGAATGAATTACCAGCGGTGAGCCGTCTAAGTCGGGCCCAGTAAGTGTTCCACTTAATGAAAAACAAACACATTGGAAGTGATGGGGGGGGGGGGGGGCTCCTCCGCCTCGTCATGACCGGAGATGGTGCGTGTGTGCGTGTGTGTGTGTGTGTGTGTGTGTGTGTGTGTGTGTGTGTGTGTGTGTATTAACCTAGTTGTTCTTGCGGGAGTTGAGCTTTGCCCTTTTGGCCTGCCTTTCAACTGTTACTAACTACTAACCCCCCCCCCCCCCACACACACAAGAATCAGCCCGTAACAGCTGTCTAACTCCCTGGTACCTATTTACTGCTAGATAACAGGAGCATCAGGGTGAAATAAACTCTGCCCATTGTTTCTCGCCGGCGCCGGGAATCGAACCCGGGACCACAGGATTACATCATGTCCAGCGTGCTATCCTCACAGCCACCAGCGTGTGTGTGTGTGTGTGTGTGTGTGTGTGTGTGTGTGTGTGTGTGTGTGTGTGTGTGTGTGTGTGTGTGTATGCGCGCGCGCGTGTGTTGAAAGGCCAGCCAGGACTGGAGACATCCAATATCGTCTTTGGACGGGGCGCATTTCGATAGTGCAGTAATCGCAGTCGTGATAAATCCCGGTGTTTCTCACGGTCCTCCCCATAACACTGGCCGCTCTGCTCGCCTCCCTCAGTACAATACCTGCCACCAACCCTCGCCCACACAATTTATGAAGCGGAATTGTGGACGAAATCTCTAATTTGTGAGTTGTTGGCCATAGGGAGGGGTGAATTGGGTGGAGAGAGGGGGGGGGGGGGGGGTAGACATCGAGGGGGTGAATACTGTAGGGGGGGGGGAGGGGGTGTGTGATAAATTTTTTGGAAGTGTCATAAAGGCCTAGGAGGAGGTAGGAGATGCTGATGACATGAAATTGGATCAAATATTGCTTTTTAGAGGCAATGAGATCTAATGAGATGGAAATTTCGTCTTCAAAAAGTTGAAAAAAATATATGTGGAGGGATCATTAGCATGTGATACACCGTACCTGTATCACGTTTCATACGTGTCATATCACGTGTCCGTTTCCTGTACTTCGTTTCCATGTATCGTGTAACTTGCTCCTTGCATTTGTGACGTAGGTATCGTGTCATGCCACTAGTGCCTGTCATGGGTGCGCAGGCAGGGGGGGGGGGCTGACACGACAGTCTCTAATACTAGCTTGAGGTGAATCAATGGTGGTCAATATTACTGGTCTGATATTGATGCTGTAAATCTGTCAGGCTCCGGGTGAGGAATTAACTCCACCTCCGATATATCATGCTCGTGAATTTTGTCTCAAGGAAATGGAAGGAGGAAGGGATTGGAGAAGAGAGGAAGGATGGATGAATGGATAAGAGGGAAGATTTGAAAGACAGTAGTAAAGGGAGTGACCATGTCTGTATTGTGCGATAGCTCTCGTGTCTTTACTTGTGTAAAGGAGGAAATGTATATGTTTATCTCTCAGAATGTTTGGTAATATGTTTATTGTTTGTGATGTTTGTGTATGTATGTATTAACACGATGTACTGAACGGGGTGAGAATAGCTTGAGCTACCTCATCCCTTTGTGTGTATTTTACATCAATAAACTTATTTTAATTTCTCTCGTCTCTTCTTTTCTAGAGTATATTGTAAGAGCTTTGAGAAGGTTCCAATAATTTAGATGCTTTGTCTTGTGTCTGTGTGCCGTACATGTTCTCTGTACTCCCTCTGTTTCAGAAATCTTTGCTGCTCTGACAGGGAAAGCGAGTATCGAGCAGTACTCGATGCGGGAAACCACAAGTGATTTGAATAATATAAGCATTTTGGTGGAATCCCTGGCTTTGAAACTTCTCATACTCCACCCAATCATTTTCGTGGATGATTATATATTTGCTTGGTTATGCTCACTCTGGGTTAGGTTGTTTGACATCGTTATATCTACATCATTTACCTGTCGTTTTCCGTCTGTGTGAGACCCAACCACTTGGGTTGGACGGTAGAGCGACGGTAGAGCGTCATGCAGGTCGGCGTTCAATCCCCGACCGTTCAAGTGGTTGGGCACCATTCCTTTTACCCTGTCCCATCCCAAATCCTTATCTTGACCCCTTCCAAGTGCTATATAGTCGTAGTGGCTTGGCGCTTTCCCTTGATACTTCCCTCCCCTTCCGTCTGTGAGATCTGACTATGTTTTTACCCTTCATTTCGTTTTTACATTTTTTTAACCATACTAAGTATATGGAATTTATCACTGTTAAAAATCATGTTATATTCTGTTGCCGAGTCAAAGACGTTATTGATAACCTGGCTTTTCAATGTCCTTTTCTTTCAATATATTTTATAGAGGTAATTTTCATACTGATTTTTTTTATCTTTTGCAATTGAAGACACGAAGCTGTCACGTGTGTTTTTGTCTATATCTGATAACAGAATGAGAACAAGTTGTGGGGCAAGGACTGTGCGTAGGGAGCCGGTCGACTGAGCGGACAGCACACTGGACTTGTGATCCTGTGGTCCCGGGTTCGATCCCGGGCGCCGGCGAGAAACAATGGGCAGAGTTTCTTTCACCCTATGCCCCTGTTGCCTAGCAGTAAAATAGGTACCTGGGTGTTAGTCAGCTGTCACGGGCTGCTTCCTGGGGGTGGAGGCCTGGTCAAAGACCAAGCCGCGGGGACACTAAAGCCCCGAAATCATCTCATGATGGGTATAGAGCTGTTCACTGTGCTTGGACTTAAGTGTAATTGACTGTTAATCTTTGCATCCTGTATGACAAGGAATTTAATATTTATCGCCCTACTATACCTCTTCTTCCTATTGACCTCATGTTATGGGCTGTCACTCTATGGTCAACTTTAACAAATGCCTTTACAAAGTCTGTCTCTTCCATCTTCGTTTTGTTTTACTTTTAATGCTTCTAATATTTTATGTCAAAATCACAGACGGGGCTGAGTAATTGCGGAAGACACATCTTCCCCGCAATAAATCCATATAAACCTGTATCGTGAAGGTCCTCGTTCTCCATAAAACTGAAGATTTGACTACTAATCACTCTTTCAAAATTTAAATTACATGTGACGTTAGTGCGACTGATCCATAGTTTTTAGTGCTTTGTTACCTCCCTTGGGTAGTGGAGGTATACCTGCCGGTTTCAACTATTCTGGTATCTTCCCTGTACCCAAGCTATTTCTCCATATACCACTGAGAGCTCTTGCTGCTGGTAATTGACATTTCTATATAAATATGGAGTTTCAATAGTCGAAAAGATGGCCAGAATGCATTAGCAGGTTGTCAACTTATCTCTCAAAGTCTGCTGTGCTCGTGTTAATATCGGTCATACTCCCCGAGGTGTAGATATGGTTTATAAAGAATCTGTTTTGAGCTTCAACTTTCATGTTATTAGGGTGCTAAGAATTTCCTAATACTTTTCATTCAGGACTACAGTAATTTCTTTGTCGTTCTTTTCATTTGAAACTTCTCTTGTAAGGGCCTGGGACCAGGAGGCCTGGTCGACGACCGGGCCGCGGGGACACTAAGCCCCGGAAGCACCTCAAGGCTATGTAAGGGCACAATACTGGTGGAAGTTGTTTATTTTGACTTTACATATGTGGAAAACTATTTTAGATTTGTTCTTATCTCTTGTATGGCTCTGATTCACTCGCATTCCATCACTCTGGTATGTTCGCTTCAGCTTCTGATATGCTTCTTAAAGTCTCCCCCGCATGCTTCAGTCACGGTACTTTGATGCTACAGTGATGGCACTGACTGTGGGACGTGCTACAGTGACGGTGTCTGACGTGGCCCAGGTTAAAGCGAAGGTACTGTGTACTGTTTCCACCCTGTGAGTGGAGGTGTGTGTGTCCGCTGAGGGTGTATGGTGGTGGTCTACATGACTGCCTGATGGTCGTGTTGATACCTTCCTTTGTCTTAGTGCTGTGCATGGACGGGTTGGTTTCTCTCTTGTTGTTGTTTTAGATTCAGCTACTCAGAACGAAATGTTCAGGTAGCACGGGCTATGGTGAGCCCGTAATTGAGTTCTGTTATTCGCGATAATCTTGTTATTGTGATATTTGGGTCAAAGTTTTAAATGGAGGTGGGGAGTCCTCCTTTTTCCCTGTTTCTTTTTCGCTTCTGTTTTAGTGCACTGATTAACATTTAATTCTCCTGGGACTCTACTTTTATATGTATGTCCTAGTGAAGTGCACACCCTTTTTTAGTGAAGTGCACACCCCCTTTGGTGAAGTGCACACCCCCTTTGGTGAAGTGCACACCCCCTTTGTCCTGGCGAAGAAAACACCCTTTTGTCCTGGCGAGGAAACCCCCCTTTTGTTCTTTTGTAAGATATTCATTTGTCTAGTGGAAAATAAATTCGCCTTAGAAAAAAGACTGGTATGTCCTGGTAAAGCTCATCCCATTGTCCCGGGCGAGTCCACACTCTCTGGAAAATCCACGCGACTTACTTAACAAAGACTCCCCAGTTTGTCCCATAAGGTGAAGCTCTTCACCAGAGGCTAGACGGAGAGAGTGAGAGTGAGAGAGTGAGAGTGAGAGAGTGAGAGTGAGAGAGAGAGAGTGAGAGGGGGGGGGGGACGCACACAGAGAGCACATATAGACAGATAATGCATACCTACCCAACCCACCTTTGAGTCTCTCAGCTGCGGAGATTACATTATTCAACGTGTGTTAAGTCCACTAACTGCCGCCCAATCTTCTAATTAAAGAAGCCGGTGTGAGGCCTGTCGGTTTGAACCCCACGCGGCCGATCTAGAGAGATGAGGGGAAGAGGGGAGGAGGTAGAGGGGAAGGAGAGTAGATTGAGGGGAAGAGGGAGTGGATAGAGAGGAAGGGGTGGGGATAGAGAGGGGACGGAAAAGGAGTTAATAGGGTAGTGTGGGGGCTAAATGAGTACTGGAAAGGGAATAGCCTCGCATGGAAAGGGAAGTAAAGATGAAGCGGCAAGACGAGAAGGGAAAGGGAAGAGGTGGAGAATGGGTAGGAGGAATTGAAAGGGTTGACGAACAAGCTAGTGAATGAGGGAGAGGAGGAGAAGGGGTGTAGTGGGGAGTGTGCTTACCTAACAGTTATTACGGTGAAGTGAGGATAGTTCCTATGCCGCGTCCACTAGCCTTGTTGTGTAGCTGGTGGTGGTGGTGGTGGTGGGAGTTGGAGTCAATTGTGGTCATGGCGGCAGTGGTGATAATTGTAGTGGTGGTGGGAAGAGTAAGTGTTGGCGATGGTGATTATGGTGGTGGTGGGTGATAGCGCCGATGGTGGTGGTAAATGTAGTAGTAGTTTTGTTTTGGCGGTGGTGATTGTAGTGAGAATAGTGGTGGTGGTGGTGGTGGTGGTTGATGAGAGAGCAAGGGTTGTGGTGGCGCTGAACAGGTCAGGAATTGAGTAGAGAGGTTGGCTGTAATCGGATGAGGGAAGGAGGGTTACAAACGTTTCCAGATTGTTCAAATTTATAGCGTGTAGAGGGGTAAAGTCAGAGGTAGTGAAGAGAGAGAGAGAGTGGGGGAGGACAGAGATAAACGGAGAGTGAAAAAGAAAGGGGGAGAGAGAGGGGGGGGGTAGAATGGAGAGAAAGAGAGGGGGAGAGAGAGAGAGGGGGGGCAGAGAGAGAGAGGGGGGGCAGAGAGAGATGGAGAGAGTGAGAGAAAAATGAGAGAGAGAGTAATGAGTTTCGTGGGATAGAAGGGCAGAGGAAAATGGAACGGAAAAATAAAAGAATTACAAAAAGTGAAAATATTTTAATAATAATAATAATAATAATAATAATAATATAATAATAATAGTAAGTATTGTATTAATACAAAATTTATCTAAATTACAAATAATTATATTAAAAAATATTGCAGACGATGAAAAAATCTGCATAAAAACTACTGCTGTAAAGGACATTAAAAAAATATATAAACCGATATCAATGAAGGCTTCGAGTGTGCAACAGAAAAATAACATGTTTATTTGTGCTAAATGCAAGGTACTTAGGTATGATAAAAATGAAGAACTTGAATGAAATACAGAGTGCAAGCCATAGATCCACTCATAAAACAAAACATGTAAAGACTCTGGATATAATGATGTCAGACGACCTAACGTAGAGTGAGCATAACCAAGCAACTTTAGCGTCAGCCAAGAAAATGAGAGGATGGATTGTAGAACTTTTACATACAGGGATTCCACCACAATTCTCCTATTATTCGGAGCACTGGTGCTGTCTCGCCTTAGGTACTGCTCATTACTTACGTCCCCTCTCAGATCAGGAGAAATTTCTGAAAAAAGAGCAAACACGGAAACAGATCAAAATGGACTCTCCATAAAGGAAACGAGAGAGGTAGGTAATTGCTTGATACCTTCCTGATGGGCAAAAAGAACAAATCCACAAGGGCCGTGATGAGGGTTCGAATCTACGTCCGAGAGGATCCCAGATTTGATCATTTGATGCATCACGCTATTGTGATTTCTGTGTGTAATGAAGTAAATTCTTGATGGGGTTCTGGGAGTTCTTCTACTCCACAAGCCCAACCCGAGGCCAGACTCGACTTGTGAGAGCTTGGCCCACCAGGCTGTTGCTTGGAGCGGCCCGCCGGCCTACATATCCACCACGGTCCGCACTCTTTGAAGAAAACTATCTAGTTTTCTCTTGAAGATAGCAGGTATCACATAGATGATACTGGAAGGCCAGGTCCAAAATGTACATCGTAAATTATGAACAAATACGGGAACGAACGATATGGACGGAAATGTAGAATGGAGCCAGTGAAGAGTAGAGGCGCCATAGGCACTACTACGGGCTCACCATAGCCCGTGCTACTTGGAACTTTTTGTTCTAAGTAGCGAATCTTAAACAGCCATAGGCACAATGAAAAAAAAGACATTCTGAGCATCTAAGGTCTACGGCTGTTAAATACCCTCGTAGCATGTATAGGAAATATTAGCGGAACAAAATTAGAGTTTTCGAGAAAAAACAAATTAGCACCTTACTGCAAGAAGTGCCGGACGAACCAGGTTGTAGTGGATATGTGGGCCTGCGGGCCACAGCAAGCAACAGCCTGTTGGACCAAGTTATCACGAGTCAAGCCTGGTCCCAGGCCGAACCTTTGGAGTAGAAGAACTCCAAGAACCCACTCAAGATATACTCCAGGATCGGAAATGTTTTAATCCCTGTGGTTGTGAAGCGTCTGAAACACTGTAATCCCTGTGGTTGTGAAGCGTCTGAAACACTGTAATCCCTGTGGTTGTGAAGCGTCTGAAACACTGTAATCCCTGTGGTTGTGAAGCGTCTGAAACACTGTAATCCCTGTGGTTGTGAAGCGTCTGAAACACTGTAATCCCTGTGGTTGTGAAGCGTCTGAAACACTGTAATCCCTGTGGTTGTGAAGCGTCTGAAACACTGTAATCCCTGTGGTTGTGAAGCGTCTGAAACTCTGTAATCCCTGTGGTTGTGAAGCGTCTGAAACACTGTAATCCCTGTGGTTGTGAAGCGTCTGAAACACTGTAATCCCTGTGGTTGTGGAGCGTCTGAAACACTGTAATCCCTGTGGTTGTGAAGCGTCTGAAACACTGTAATCCCTGTGGTTGTGAAGCGACTGAAACACTGTAATCCCTGTGGTTGTGAAGCGTCTGAAACACTGTAATCCTAGTGGTTGTGGAGTGCCTGAAACACTGTAATCCCGGTGGTTGTGAAGCGTCTGAAACACTGTAATCCCTGTGGTTGTGAAGCGTCTGAAACACTGTAATCCCTGTGGTTGTGGAGCGTCTGAAACACTGTAATCCCTGTGGTTGTGAAGCGTCTGAAACACTGTAATCCTAGTGGTTGTGGAGTGCCTGAAACACTGTAATCCCGGTGGTTGTGGAGTGTCTGAAACACTGTAATCCCTGTGGTTGTGAAGCGTCTGAAACAATGTAATCCCTTTGGTTGTGGAGCGTCAGAAACACTGTAATCCCTGTGGCTGTGAAGCGTCTAAAACACTGTAATCCCTGTGGCTGTGAAGCGTCTGAAACACTGTAATCCCTGTGGCTGTGAAGCGTCTGAAACACAATAAATCAGGGGCCCGGGCTAGGGAAATCAGGGACCCACTTTCTCTCAGCTTTTACCAGGATGAGCCTGGAAAATCTAGTGCCCAGAGGTAAATTTTATACTGTAAAACAGACCTCCGTTAGTTACCCAGGGACGCGAGACTCTGGCTCTCTGGATATTGCTGAAATAGACGATCCCATTTTATATATAACGTCACTGTGACCCGCCCTCATATCTTGCACGTATAATGATGCAACTCGGTGTATGTGTTGAAGGTAAAATGCATAATGGTTGAGTGTATAACTCGCAGGGCTGCTACAGACATGGGTGTAAGAGTGGGGGGAGAGGTTAGGGGCAGGGTTTATTCAGGATATTATAGATACTTCCAGCTGGCGTTACCCCTGATAGTAATTTTGGGTCCGGAATTTAATGTTGGAATTTAATGAATGAATTAGGTCACGCAGCAGCAGCAGTAGTAGTAGCAGGAGCGACTTACAGCAGCTACGGCAATAGCACCAGGTTGCTGCAGCTGCTGCGTTAACAGCTGCAAGGAGCGTGTGCAACAGCAGGTGCAGCAGCAAGGGAAGGAAGAGGAGGGTGATCGCGTGGAGCCTAAATAAATAGTTGAATTTTGGCGCGCAAAATAGGTAAACAGAGCCTTCTCCTGGCTTGATACCTGGTTGATGGGGTTCTGGGAGTTCTTCTACTCCCCAAGCCCGGCCCGAGGCCAGACTTGACTTGTGAGAGTTTGGTCCACCAGGCTGTTGCTTGGAGCGGCCCGCAGGCCCACATACCCACCACAGCCCGGTTGGTCCGGCCCTCCTTGAAGGAAACAATCTAGTTTCCTCTTGAAGATGTCCACGGTTGTTCCTTGTAATATCTCACATCATGTTAACTAACATTATTATCGCTTTAGAATACAAGCAGTAGAGAGCAGGATATTCTCAAATAATTTATCTGAAAATTACATACAGGAATTGGAAGGAAAAGTGGACACAAGAAAACGAAAGAAAAAATAACAATTATGAATAAAACTCGGCATTGTAAATCTTGTAGATAAGAACAAAAAAAAAAAAAGATCTTGGAATTATTCCTGAAAATGGAACACAAAATCTAAAAGGAAAGCCGCAAAAGAAATGAATGAGAGACCGAGGAAGAAAATGAGGAACTGATGAAGCATAAATAAAGGAGCGTGGGGAAGGGAGAAAAGAAAATAATAAAAGCAGCATATTGAAGGTATGGTTAGGACAAAAGGCCCTGTAAGAATATTACAATAAATACAATTTATATGCAATCTTAGTATTACTTTCCGGTTAGATCGTGGTATATATTGAAGCATTTCTCGCTCTGGTTCCCGGAACCAGTCTACCTTGTACTGGTTCCGGGAATCCTGGGGCCAGATTCACGAAGTAGTTACGCAAGTACTTTCGAACGTGTAAGTCGTTCCTCAATCTTTGATGGCTATGGTTACATTTATTAAACAGTTTACAAGCATGAAAACTTGCCAGTCAACTGTTGTTATTGTTATAAACAGCCTCCTGGTGCTTCGGAGCTCATTAACTGTTTAATAATTGTAAACAAAGCTGCCAATGACTGAGAAAAGATATACAGGTTCGTAAGTGTTTGCGTAACTTCTTCGTGAATCTAGCCCCTGGCCTCTGACCAGGTCTCCTGGTTGGTGAGCTGGTCAACCAGGCTGTTAGACACCGCTGCACGTAGTCTGACGTACGAATTAGAACTCGATTGATCAGGTTTCTTTTTGAAGAGTTATCAAATTGTTTTTTGAGCACCGTGAGAGATCTGCCAGTTATACAGGCCTTATGTTTAGAGGGAGAGTGTTGAACACTCTTGGTCCCTCATTGTTGATAGTATTGTCTCTCAGTGAGTGGCAGTTCCACAATGCGACAATGTCAGTAATACTAGACTTAGAATTTCTAGAAATGACAACAATTTAACGCTAGCGATTTAGGGCGTGAAAACTCGGTGCTTTAAGTGTGAGGACAGGTTGGCTAGAGTGTGTGTGTGATAAGCATACCTGTATCATGCTAACTTAATCATGTTATATTAAACTTAACCATGAATTAGTTGCTCTATATAAAATGAAATGCACGATACTCCTTTCCATTGTTATTCCTTCCTTGAAGGTTGTCTTGAGCGACATTCGTAGATCATTCCTTTACTAACTTCTAACTCCATTAGACTGGACCTCAACATCTGTAGAGGCCTTGTTCGTTGTCAAAAATTAACCTTAAATAAGAATGAAGTTTCAGAACTGAAGCTTCACATAAAAGTAAAGTAATGTCTCGGATAAAAATGAAATATGAATTGAAGACTCAATTAATATATATATATATATATATATATATATATATATATATATATATATATATATATATATATATATATATATATAGATAGATATATATAGATAGATATATATAATCTTTGTGTGCGTGAGTATACTTGCGAATGTGCACACACTAATATTATAATTTTACATGAAAAATAAAACCCTTACATATTTCGCCCTCAAGTCGAAAACGTTTGTAAAAAGTAATATTTCGTACAAAAAAAAAAAACTTGTTCCTCTTTGTACCTCCCTACCTTCTTCCCCTCACTTTCTTCCTGTATCTACCTACCTTCCTCCTTTCTTCATCTTTCTCCTACTACCAACCTTCCTTCCAAACTCCCTCTCCTCCCTCCTTGTCAATGCAGTTAAGACAGCAGACGTGGCCCTGATGGGGCATTAGCACGTGAACTGATTCGATTTGGTAGTATGAATAAGAAATGTTGGGAAATGTGGGTAAATTGGGTAAGAGAAGCAGAGGTAGGGAGAACGTGGTGAGGGGAGAGAGGAGAATGTTCGTGGGAGAGTGTGTTGACGTTCTTCACATCATGGTGCGGAAGGTCCCGTTCACGAGCTCATTGCAGTGTACATTACAGATGTCTCGATGCATCTCGCCATATTCTGTAATTGTGGTAAGGCTCATAAGGTTGTTTTGGGAATCTCGGTCCGTTTAGTGGGAGTCTTAACTGTTATGATGGCTATTTGCAGGTTTTCCCCTGGTTTAGGAGCGTGTAGCTGGTTTAGGACCCTCTACATGACGTAGATGGTTTAAGGGGAGTAGCTAGGCTTTCTAGAGGGTGTAGATGGTTTAGGGGGGAGTAGCTGGCTTTTGAGAAGGGTGTCGATGGTTTAGGGGGAAAGTGAGTAGCTACCTTTGGAGAGGGTAGTTACTTTAGGACCCATTCCCTCCTATGACCGTCCCCATAGACACATTAGTCATCCTGCGAAGTTTGATAAGGCTTGCACCCAAGCGCCAAGTCTTCAACCCTGGACAGACAAACATACACAGACATCCTATTTTATAAATATTGACTTCAAAACGTGAGAAGAAAATATATAAACGAAGCCTTAGATTTTCAACGGATATATATATATATATATATATATATATATATATATATATATATATATATATATATATATATATATACACACGTTGAAACTCATTTATTTCATGAGAATGTACTTTGAAAACATGACATTTTCTCTCTCTCTCTCTCTCTCTCTCTCTCTCTCTCTCTCTCTCTCTCTCTCTCTCTCTCTCTCTCTCTCTCTCTCTCTCTCTCTCTCTCTCTCTCCTCTTTTATATATATATATATATATATATATATATATATATATATATATATATATATATATATATATATATATATATGCATATATATATATATATATATATATATATATATATATATATATATATATATATATATATATATATATATATATATATATATATGTCGTGGAATGTTTTAATTAAAAATTTGACAGCTAGCAAGCAGTTTAGGAGACAACATTGAATATTTACTGTAGAAGAGGAAATCCCCCTTGCGGTAATCGCCTTGAAGGGGATTTGTGGTGTATTGTGTGGGGAATTTATAAGACGGGCAAGTCTCCTGGCTGAGCTCTGAGCACCGCTGGTGGTAGAGATGACTTGCGAGTGTAATCTGAGGTAATTGAAAAGGATAACTTGCGCTCTCTCTTTTTATTTTAATTTCTGTAAACTAAGAATAAGGTTTATAAGGGCTGTCAAATTATTTGCCTAGTGAAACTGCAAGCAAGAGCTGTTATCCTACCTTAGCTTATCCGAAGCCTGCTCGTTGAAACTCATTTATTTCATGAGAATGTACTTTGAAAACATGACATTCTCTCTCTCTCTCTCTCTCTCTCTCTCTCTCTCTCTCTCTCTCTCTCTCTCTCTCTCTCTCTCTCTCTCTCTCTCTCTATCTCTCTCTATCTCTCTCTCTCTTCTCTCTCTCTCTCTCTCTCTCTCTCTCTCTCTCTCTCTCTCTCTCTCTCTCTCTCTCTCTCTCTCTCTCTCTCTCTCTCTCTCTCTCTCTCTCTCTCTCTCTCTCTCTCTCTCTCTCTCTCTCTCTCTCTCTCTCTCTCTCTCGAAAAGTAACGCAAATTTGAAACATTTTCTTTTTAATTAACAATTTGATATTTGCAGCTAGGGGAAACATTTGTGTTGCGCGTAGTGATGGTATTATTCGGTGCGTGGAATGTTGGCGTTGTGTTGCGTGGATGTTCTGGTATGCGGCCCTTGACATGTTGATATTATGTGGAGTTATATGGAACAAAAATAAAATTTGAGGTAAATTATCATATTACAACACAATTAATATTACCTTTAATATGAATCATTATTATCTGTAATATTAATTATAATTATCTGCAATATTATAATTATCTAAAATATAATAATAATTACCTTTACTGACATCTCAATGTAACTTTAAAAGAATCACAGCAGTACCACAGGAACCCATATCTGCCAAGCCAGAGCAAGAAGATCTACAAGACTCCGTCAACCTCGTGGAGTAAAGGGCTTGATGCCAAGCTCCTTGTTCCAGCCTCTTGGGGCATTGTGTCGTCAGTAGCTCAATCACCGTGACATGACCTGCTGCCTCATCTGTCAGTCTTCTCACATCAAACTATTGACATTTACTAAACATCCGCCTCGAAAGGTGGGGTGGGATGTTTGGGTTAGTACGTCTCTGCTAAGGCAAATCGTTAAATCGAGAGAACGGACTAAATACACGACTTTACTGTCCTCGCAGCCAGTATACTCTCATTCTAAGCATAGTCCAGAACTAAACTCTCCAGTCTATATCCACCGATAAAGATTTTTGTGAATGTTATCAGCCTACGCCTGAAGAATAAGTGGGCTATAAACTGAAAATCGGAATGCCGGAGCGAAGATTACAGGAGGCCATTTTCATTAATTACGAGAGAGGGTCATTGAATCGGTTGTTACAGTGTCCGCGGGATAAACGGAGCACAGTAATGGATTAATGATGTTGCCCCTTAATTTCTGTTTCCGGATAAATGGCGCTTAAAACTGATATGACACGCAGAATGTGATGGGAATTATGTTTTCTTTTTATCATTGGAGAGGAGTACATTGGTAATTAACACACTCGGCCACTTCCCACAGTTACACAAGAATAAGTTACAGTTAAGTTACACACAGTTACACAAGAATAAGTTACAGTTAAGTTACACACAGTTACACAATAATAAGTTACAGTTAAGTTACACACAGTTACACAAGAATAAGTTACAGTTAAGTTACACACAGTTACACAAGAATAAGTTACAGTTAAGTTACACACAGTTACACAAGAATAAGTTACAGTTAAGTTACACACAGTTACACCAACCGGAATAAGGTTTTGGTCACGGATGGGAGCCGAGTGATGCCCCGTTTCGCTTTAATGAGCGCTGATGGCTGAATTCAATGAAGATAAAATAACATTTGTGGTAATTATTATTGCGTGCCGGGTGAGTGTGGACGGCTGCAGGCCCCCACAGCGCCCCGGGGAAGCAGCACAATAATTATGTGGCAGCATTTTACAGTCGCGGCTGACATGATTGTTAGTATAAAACCCATACTTACGCAATTGTGTATTTTTATCGAAAGGTTTACATCGTAAATCTTTGCATCTTTGCAAATCTTTGGTATACATTTTTACATAAAATACTCAAATACATAAGTGTACTCACCTAGTTGTGCTTGCGGGGGTTGAGCTCTGGCTCTTTGGTCCAGCCTCTCAACCGTCAATCAACTGGTGTACAGGTTCCTGAGCCTATTGGGCTTTATCATATCTACACTTGAAACTGTGTATGGAGTCAGCCTCCACCATATTACTTCCTAATGCATTCCATTTGTCAACCATTCCTATCCAACACCATATCCTACATAGTGTGGGTTTAATGTGATGTTATTATGTCTGCGAGAAGACATTACCATTGCGCATCGTTGTTAGTGGAATGCGAAAACCACAAGCGAAAGCCCTTTTTCCAACTCTGGTTTTATTCACAAACAACAAAATCATGGCGGCGGCAAGTTTGCTTCTACTACACCTGGGGGCTTGCCTGCGTGGGTCAACAGTTTACCGTGTTTACATTGAAAAGTTTGCTTCATACCTTGTTGGAAAACCCCTTTCGGCTGTGTGTTTTTTTTTCAGGTGGATGAAACCAAAGTATAACTGTTGACCCTCGGAATTTATTTGGGAAATGAATGTATGTTTCTAATACTCAAACTGCTGTAATTATTGGCTAAGTGAACCCCCCAACCCTTACACAAACGCACGCACGGGATCCAAGAGCTACAGCTCGATCCTGCAGGCAAAAATAGGTGAGTACACACACACCGACGATTTGAAAGCCAGGGTCCAAGAGCTAAAGTCGATCTAGCAGGAACAAAGAGCAAATACACACACAATCATTTCCACACATCACTCGCCTATTGCCACACTCCCATGCCTACACCTTTCCAGAACACCTACCTACATTCAGTGAAGCACAGTGCGTCTTGGGCTGCGTCTTCGGCTGCGTCTTCGGCTGCGTCTCTCTCTCTGCGTCTCTCCATCGGACCACCAAGGGAGAGAGGACATCTCTCGGTGGTCGCACACAGCTGCTATATATTCGTGCCTGGGAATCCATCACAAGCACAATGTTTATTAGTATTTTTTTGTTCATTAAAGGAGTGTGGACACAAGGCAGGCGCGCGAGTGTATGTTGTCCCGGTGAGGCGAGGGACGTCAGATGATGAGCGGTAGATGGGTACATAGGTCCAGAGGTAGACTGGTGGTGCAGTGGTAATTACCAGTCAACCTATGGACCTACATATCGATGTACCGTCTACTTAAGGACCTACTTATTGATTACCAGCAAGAACAGCAGTACCAGTAGTCAGCAGCAGCACGGACAGGCACACAGCACTAGCAAATATGTAGCAGCAGCAGATACATTACCAGCATGCAGCAGCAGTGGTATGCAAAAGCACCAACAGAACTAGCAGGCAGCAGCACCAGCAGCAGGCAGCAGCACCAGCAGCAGCCAGCAGCACCAGCAGCAGGCAGCAGCAAAAACAGCAGAAGCAGCAGCATCAACGCCAGAAGCACCCCCCCCCAGCAGGCACCACCAGCAGGCACCACCAGCAGGCACCACCAGCAGGCAGCAGCAATTCAACCATACATAACGCCCAAATGTTGACAAAATAATGCATTACAAAAAAGAATTCAATAAAATACAGTAATAAATTGCTTGACTGTTTTTTATCGGCAGGATTACGGGAATGCGTCAATCCGGCTCATCAGCGTATTATGCAAATTTATAAAAAGTGAAACTGAAATGAAAACCCCAAACACTAGTGGGAAGAAGGAAGCCGCTGTAAATAACGATAGAGGTTAGGTAACTATCAGGCTAAGGCATTGAATCATTACCGCTATATATAGCACTCTAGGATAGGACGGGGGAAAGGAATGGTGCCCAACCACTTGGACGGTCGGGGATTGAACGCCGACCTGCAGGAAGCGAGACCGTCCCTCTACCGTCCATGCCAAGTGATTGAGTGAAGAATAATGGTCGCAATAAGAATGAAGAAGAATATGGTTATTCATACAGAATTTCCACCACTCTTTACTAAACACAAATGTATATCACCACGAGTGTTTACCTTGTGTTTACCTTGTTCTAGTTCCGGGAATCAGTGTCCTCGTGGCCCGGTCTCTGACTAGGCCTCCTGGTTGGTGGTCTGGTCAATCAGGCTGTTAGACGCAGCCAATCGCATTCTAACGAATGAGACAGCTCGGTTGATCAGGTATCCTTTGGAGATGCTTATCAAGTTCTCTTTTGAACACGTGACTTTTGAAATTAAGCTTAGAGTTGAAAAATGCTGCAATGCTGTGGAAACTAGAGCCAGGCAGTAAGTAGGCTCGACTTGTGACAGTTGTAAGATAATCCACATCATAATTCACATAATTAATTGTACTATTATCACCTAAATACAGTAATATCAGAACGTTTATGAATGATTAATGTTGAAATAGAACCTCATGACTGTTGATATGTGTCTTACATTGTCTGTGATAATTGTTACAAAAGAGTCACAGATACTAAAGATACAGGTTACAGCACTAACACATCACACAGAGAGAGTTTTTCACTGGATCTACTCCCAAGGTGACACGGACCGGCCCGTAACAGTGGCTTCAGAGTTAAGCAAAAGTTTCTCAAAGTTTTCCACAAAATCGTGGTAGAGGGAACAGGGCACAATAGTGGGTACCAACAATAGTGGAGGCATAGATAATAGGACACACACAATCCAGAGTCAGATGGAATCGTTGCCATTGTAAGGCTTCAATATTTTTCATAGATACATCACGCTGTTGTGGTTTGGTTGATAACAACTGAATGCTTCAGGCTTGACGAAGCTATAGTCGATAATGAAGTCTTGGGGAGGACCTCGCTGTCTTTTTCCAAGGCGATGTTTGCATAGAACTCAATTTGCAGTATTTTTCGTGTTCGGGGTATTTGTGTTGTTATAATTAAACAGTCAAGAGACTATTCACTGCCAATTTTATGGGAAAGGAGAAATTTCCCGAAAAATGTATTTAATGTATATAAGAGTAGTTTGAATATAAAGATTCGACTTTTTTATCAAAATCTAACGAAAAATGTAAAACATGAACAAAATATAACAATGTATAATAAATTCATATATTCAAACAAAGTTAGATAAATATACACACATACGAAAAGAATAGGAGTAGTAGAAGAAAATATCAAAGTGTTCAGTGAGGATCCACAAGGTCTTCTATGAGCACTCTATATTTTCTTCTCCGAGGCTATGGGTCCCTACACTTGCACCAGAGGTGGTACCCCCTTCTATATATTTTAAAAAAAATGTATATTATATAAAAACAAAAAAATATTGAAAATATATAGCAGCTAAAAATAACAAAATGTAAAAATAAAAAATAATTACAACGGGCTTAACTTGAATACAAATTAGTTATGGTAATGGTTTGGAAAATTAAAATTCCTCTCGCAAAGATATGCAAGAGTTCTTCCGTGTAATCGCTTCTAAGGGGATTACCTAAGGGGATTAACGTGACGTTTTACAGAGTGCTGCAGAAGTTGTCGTGCTCTCTCAAACTGCACTGGAGTCGAAGGTAAAAAGTGTTCAGTAGTATGCTAGGGTAAATATACTCACCATAAGGGGTACCACCTCTGGTGCAAGTGTAGGGACCCATAGCCTTGGAGAAGAAAATAAAGAGTACTCAGAGAAGACCTTGTGGATCCTCACTGAACACTTTGATATTTTCTTCTCCTACCACCCCTATTCTTTTGGTATGTGTGTATATTTATCTAACTCACCATAATATATTGCTAGATACGATGGTCACTCAGTGTTCAGTATTATGCTGGTGGTAGGGATACCCAGTGTAATACTGAACATTCAGTAATATTCCAACACGTGTAAAATGTTGTGATGGGATAGAGATATTCAGAGTAGATACACCTGTCAGTATTCAGAGTAGATACACCTGTCAGTATTCAGAGTAGATACACCTGTCAGTATTCAGAGTAGATACACCTGTCAGTATTGTGCTGGGGCAAAGATTAACTGTACCAAGATTCAGTAGCACACTGCACGTGTATGTAAAGATATACCTTCGAAAAGTATGGTCAGAGTAGGAGTAGCAGTATACTTCAGATTATATGTAGAAATACCTGCTTAAAAGTCATGTATATTACAAAGAAAACAATATGGTATTAAATTGGTATCCTTGAAAGGTTCACATTTAGGAGTTTCACAAGTTGCAGGGCGGAGGGGGAGAGAAAGAGTGTTTGAACTACGTATTGACATTTATTTTTGTTCTCACGAACGAGAATCGAGTGCAAGCTTGGCTGAAAAGTAAACAAAAAAAAAATGCTTTACAATCATGCAAGTTGCGTATGAATGGATTGATTCAGAATGATATATTTTTGATGTCTCTAGTAATTAGTCTTTTTCTTGCCTGTCACTCGCATCTTTCTCGTTTTCTGCTTTTTTGTAAATATATTTATATTTTGTTCACCCCCTGGCTTTGGTAGAGTCGACGTTTGTTGTGCGTTGTATTTTGTGTCTGTGTATTTTGTGTCTGTGTATTTTGTGTCTGTGTATTTTCTTTCAGAACAACGTTTGGGTGTGTGTCCCTCATCGTGTAAATCTTCAGAATTCTGGCTATTCTCTCTCTCTCTCTCTCTCTCTCTCTCTCTCTCTCTCTCTCTCTCTCTCTCTCTCTCTCTCTCTCTCTCGGCATTCAAACCAATGTTAGTCGGGTATTTGATTTCTCACAGTCCAGAGTGAAGTGCTGCTCCCTAATCCCTCCGTAAACCGTTTCAGTGATGTTTTCTAGTGTGATGTGGCTTGCAAGTCACGGTATTGGATATGATTGGCAGTGATTGGAACATTGGCTGGGTCATATCACTGTTTGATTTTCTGGCTTAAGATGTGGCTCCCCAAGCTGATTTTCTTTGGGGAAGTCAGGTCGCCTCTCTGGTCTTGGCAACAATCAGGTCTCCTTGAGGTCTTGGCAACAATCAGGTCTCCTTGTGGTCTTGGAACACTTATTCGTCTCATTCACACGCACACGCTTCTTCACACGCCGCCTTTCTAGGCTGTTGTGGGGACGTAGCTCCTGGCCTCTCCTTAACCCGTCCACAATTCCTCTCTTTCAGCGATATTCTAATTTCGCTGTTTGGCACCATCGTTCGTCTTCGCCAGGTGGCGCTTGACCGACCATCGATAACGGAAGAATAACGAATCCTCACTAGACTTAGGAATTCAGTTCTGTGAAGGAATCTTTTCGGTGTCTGGTGCCGTTGTTAGTGGCGGCGGCGCTAATCCCGGCGGCATCTGAGACCTTCAACGGTTGGTACTTCCAGATAACGAATTGGGCGAGACCACTTCCCGAACCATCAACGAAGTTGCTCGTTCACTCGTTCGTTTCTTGGGCTCGTTCGCTCATTCGTTTCTTGGGCTCGTTTGCATGTTCGTTTCTTGGGCTCGTTCGCTTCTTGGCCTCGTTCGCTGGTTCGTTTCTTGGGCTCATTCGCCTGTTCGTTTCTTGGGCTCGTTTGCCTGTTCGTTTCTTGGGCTCGTTCGCTCGTTCGTTTCTTGGGCTCGTTCGCTCGTTCATTTCTTGGGCTCGTTCGCTCCCGAGAAACGCGTATCCTGTCCACACAGAAATCACAGTAACATTATACATCAAATGAACAAATCCACAAGGGCGACTTAAGGCACGTCTAGGATCATCCCCGGACGTAGGTTCGAATCCTCATCACGGCCCCTTGTGGATTTGTTCACGAGTTTCCTGTGTTTTGATTGGCTGACGTCTTCCGTGTCATCTTCGAGCCCGGCAGATAATATATCATGTCACCCCATTTGTAAATATCTGATAAACTCATGCGGCGAAGTCATAGAAGTTTCTGAAGTGTTCCGTGAGTCGTCCTTTCATTTGCTCGAATAATAATACATAATACATATTTATAAATTGGTGGAACAAAATAAAGGAACATGATCCTGACATAAAATTATCTGGGCCATGATTTAGACATACAAAATACTCGGGGACATTGATGAAATAGAAACAGTATGTTGTGAGGTTACGCACGGAAGCTAAACACGCAGATCAGCCACAGGGATATGGAAAAATACATCTACAGAGTCACGAATGGGACGAACTGGAGATGGAAATAGTTTAGGTAACCTCTACCCCAAGTTCTGAAAGCAGATTTTGCAATCAAAGGAAGTGGGAGCCACTGAAGGAAACCACAGACTACTGGAAAGTTGGGGCTCAGGAGTTGAAACTTGGAGGTGTAAACTGTATTTGGTAAGAGCACACGAAATAATATTCGAGGCCCTATATATTATGGTGTGTGTGTGTGTGTGTGTGTGTGTGTGTGTGTGTGTGTGTGTGTGTGTGTTTACTAGTTGTGTTTTTACGGGGGTTGAGCTTTGCTCTTTCGGCCCGCCTCTCAACTGTCAATCAACTGTTCACTAACTACTACTTTTTTTTTTTTTTCACACCACACACACACACCCCAGGAAGCAGCCCGTGACAGCTGACTAACTCCCAGGTACCTATTTACTGCTAGGTAACAGGGGCACTTAGGGTGAAAGAAACTTTGCCCATTTGTTTCTGCCTCGTGCGGGAATCGAACCCGCGGCACAGAATTACGAGTCCTGCGCGCTATCCACCAGGCTACGAGGCCCCCATGTGTGTGTGTGTGTGTGTGTGTGTGTGTGTGTGTGTGTGTGTGTGTGTGTGTGTGTGTGTGTGTGTGTGTGTGTGTGTGTGTGTATCTTGCCGCTCCCTCACTCCCTTCTCTCCCCCTTGTTATGTTATATATTGGGCTCCAGGCCCATATGTCTGACTTTTGTTTGAACTGTTGTGCGTCTCTCTCTCTCTCTCTCTCTCTCTCTCTCTCTCTCTCTCTCTCTCTCTCTCTCTCTCTCTCTCTCTCTCTCTCTCTCTCTCTCTCTCTCGCTCTCTCTCTCTCTCTCTCTCTCTCTCTCTCTCTCTCTCTCTCTCTCTCTCTCTTTCTGCTTTGGATTAAGCTCATTTACAATTATTTTTATCTTAGCTTTGATTATGGCTTTGTATGTATTTTCCTTAGTTTTATGGTGTTTTTCCATTTTTACCATATATCTCCTGTCCCATCCTTCCCTCCCTCCATCCTTCCCTCCGAATAAAAGGTCTGACAGGAAGATTAGCAACGACAAGAAAATGGAAAGTTAACACTCTACTGATATTAGTATATCCAAATTTTAGTGCATGTCTGTATATATTATAATAATAATAATAATAATAGTAATAATGAAAAAAGTGTTTTATCTGTCAGTGATATTATAGCAATATATTATATATTATAGTTTTTATAAAATATAAATTATATTATAATTTATATTATATATTATATATATTATAGCATATATTATATATATTATAGCATATATTATATATATTATATATTATAATATATTATATATATTATAGCAACGTGTTTCCAGCCCTAAATAAGAGCTGTATTAAATCATTATTAGTAGCGGTTGGGGTCGTCTGCTCAGGAATGATCTTTATAAATGATTCGGGAAAGTGATGGAGGAGAGAGGAGGGAGGGGAGAGAAAGAGAGAGAAAGAGAGAGAGAGGGGGAATAGAACCTTGAACTTGCAAGAATGCCAACCGAGCCAAAATCCTATCCATTCCAATAGGCGAATAATCCTCCCAGTAACTAACACAGATCTAAATACCATTCCAGTCCTCACATGACCCCAGCTCCATGGAAACCCTCTCAGCCGGTTTATATAATGTTTACAATACATCTCCCTCGCAGAGACCAATGAAAACTTCCCCAAAAATATTTCTTTTTTGTTCGTGTTCCTAAATACAATTTTTTTTCCGCGAGAGATGATTGAATAATTAAAATTGCCCAAAATCTCCCCTGATCCACGCCACAGGCTCACTACCCAACACACAAGTCTAGTTTTATGCAACAAAATAAATCATATGGAAATATGGCAAAATTGTAATAGTTTTTTGTTTTTTTTTGAGTGTAATGGAATGGCATGTGGGAGGAAATATAATAATGCTGGGAGTATTCGTGCTAACGTGAACGCATTAAATACCTTTTTTTTTTAAAGTTGTGGTGTTGACGAAAGAGGCGGAAATGTGATTAATTGTGTTTAACCTGAGGCAGGAATTTTTAAGGCACAGGGATGAATGTGGTGTTGAAGCAACCATGAAAGTAATATATATAACGCCAACAGAAATTGATATTTGACGCACTGACGAAAGTGACATTTGACTCACGGACGAAAGTGACGTTTGACGCACAGACGAAAGTGTTATTTGACGCACAGACGAAAGTGACGTTTGACGCACAGACGAAAGTGACATTTGACGCACAGACGAAAGTGACGTTTGACGCACAAACGAAAGTGACGTTTGACGCACAGACGAAAGTGACGTTTGACGCACAGACGAAAGTGACGTTTGACGCACAGACGAAAGTGACGTTTGACGCACAGACGAAAGTGACGTTTGACGCACAGACGAAAGTGACGTTTGACGCACAGACGAAAGTGTCATTTGACGCACGGACGAAAGTGACATTTGACGCACAGACGAAAGTGTCATTTGACGCACGGACGAAAGTGACATTTGACGCACAGACGAAAGTGTCATTTGACGCACGGACGAAAGTGACATTTGATGTACAGACGAAAGTGATATTTGACGCACAGACGAAAGTGCCATTGGACGCACAGACGAAAGTGACGTTTGACGCACGGACGAAAGTGACATTTGACGCACGGACGAAAGTGACATTTGACACAGACGAAAGTAGCATAATGACAATGTTAAAACCTAGTATTTAACGACTCGTGTAAGTACCGGTACTTAGATGAAATTCTACACATCTCAGCGCACTCTTGGTGAGGTAGCGCGTTAAGACTGCCAGAAAGTTGAAAGTTCTTCAAGTTAATTTATGAGAAAAATATTAGTTTATACATTTTTTTTAATATTGTAAACTAGTTCTTTCGGCGAACTCAGAATGTTGAAGTTTTTGAAAATTTTCTCAGAATATTCCATCGTCGACGGAATAAAAATGTGATTTCTTTCCAATATGTTGAAATAATGCCCGTCTCTGTTACTGAAGGAGGGAGAGATAGAGAAATTGAGGAGGTGAGAGGGGGGGGGGGGTTTGCAAGGAGGGAGGAAGACGATTTGCAACTGGACCTACTATGAAGAGGTATTATTACAGTTTCTGGACGTCTTGCTTTGCTCCTGCACCCTCCTGTTCTCTCGTTCTCTTCTTCCTTCATCTCTTCAGCTATGTATTATGTATTTATTTCTTAATAAAACTGAGTATTATGCTTCGGGACTTTCAGACACAGACTCCATCTCTCCTCCTTCTCTATCTCCCTCTCTGACATCCCTCCTCCCTCTCTACCATCCCTCCTCCCTCTCTGACATCCTCTCTACCATCCCTCCTCCTTCTCTGACATCCTCTCTACCATCCCGTTTCTTATCGTCATCTTCCCTCCCCCAATAATATCCCTACACCCCCATTAGCTCCCCCCCCCACACATCCCCCCCCCTTCCCCCCATTTTTTCCCTTAATCATAACTACCTGGGATCTTGTTTCGGACCTTCTTCTTATCGACTTAGCAGGTTCCTCCCTCATTACAAAACATCAAGTGGGGCTCACTCTTCCCTCTCATAAATCATCATGGGGCTCTCATTCCCCCTGATAAATCACCTGGGGGCTCTCACTCTGCCTTCATAAATCACCAGGGGGCTCACGTCAAGCTCGGCCAGGATGTACCTCAACTCTGGTCATTAAACTTCCTTAATTACCTCGCTTTCTAACTACTTCTTTTTTTTAGTTTTCCTCCATTTCGTTGCTATTTGAGCTTTATCTGGGAGGATTTTCCTCTAATTGTGGTAGTTACTGTGATATGATGCTATCTTGAGGTTATCTTGAGATGATTTCGTGGCTTTTTAGTGTCCCCGCGGCCCGGTCCTCGACCAGGCCTCCACCCCCATGAAGCAGCCCGTGACAGCTGACTAACACCCAGGTACCTATTTTACTAGGTACCTATTTTGCTAGTGACCATTTTGACATATAATTATTGTAAGCATGACTACCTCCTAGGAGAGGTCAGTGTGTGTGATAGTAACTAGGACAATTGCTACCTAGTTTACTGTGTGTGTGTGTGTGTGTGTGTGTGTGTGTGTGTGTGTGTGTGTGTGTTTAAACATCCTAGTACACCGTGATGTGTAAACTACAGTTCCAGTGTTAGTTCCTAGTAATACTTTACATCTCACCATGCTGTGTAAACTGTAATGTTATCAGCTATCACGGAGGTGAGGAGGGGAACCACGTACACACACACACACACACACACACACACACAGTACGTGTACGTTGAGGAGAGAGGCGCTGGAGGGGAAAGTAGTTTCGTGCTGGTGGTGGTGGTGGTGGGGGGGGGGGGGGGAAGATTATTCTGTTATATACACGTCCTGTACCCGCGTGGACTGAATTAATTATTTGATATCAGCTTTTGACTCTAGTCCTTAAATATTGTCTTGTCTGGCTGAGGCGAGTCACTGGTCGAATAGGATAATGGATAATAATAATAATAATAATAATAATAATAATAATAATAATAATAATAATAATAATATTGAGGGAGAGAAAGAGGGAGAGAAAGAGAGAGAGAGAGAACGAACTTTTATATACACCACAGAAATTCTTTCAAGAGAATCAATGTTTACATTTAAAAAGGAGGTACATTGTACCCCTTTTGTCATCGCAGCTCACAAGACAACAACTGTACGACTTCACATCACCGCCATTGTTGTGAGGTCAGTCCACAACAGTGGTGGTGGTGGGAGGGCAGTCCACAACAGTGGTGGTGGTGGGAGGTCAGTCCACAACAGTGGTGGTGGTGGGAGGTCAGTACACAACAGTGGTGGTGGTGAGAGGTCAGTACACAACAGTGGTGGTGGTGGGTGGTCAGTCCACAACAGTGGTGGTGGTGGGAGGTCAGTACACAACAGTGGTGGTGGTGAGAGGTCAGTCCACAACAGTGGTGGTGGTGGCAGGTCAGTCCACAACAGTGGTGGTGGTGGGAGGTCAGTCCACAACAGTGGTGGGAGCACGCAACAGGGGGTAGTCAGAGGTCAGGACACAATAGTGGTACTGTGGGGTATAAAACGCCCCCAGAGTTTGTTGTGCTTTTTCGGTGTGTGAAGTCTGGTGTATATATTCCCCTTACACCCTCCCGCACGCTGGTCACGTCTCCCGGGGCTTTCACAGTGAGGCTGTGGTGGCTGTGGTGGTGTGGTGTGGTGGTGTGGTGGCTGTGGTGGTGTGGAGGTGTGGTGGTGGTGTGGTGTTGTTGTTGTGTTGTTGTGGTGGTGTGGGGGTGTTGTGGTGGTGTGGGGGTAGTGTGGTGGTGTGGGGGTGGTGTGGTAATGTAGCGTGGTGTGGGGGTGGTGTGGTAGTGTAGCGTGGTGGTGTTGTGGTGGTGTGGGGGTGGGGTGGTGTTGTGGTGGTGGTGTAGCGTAGGGAAGTGTTGTGGCAGAACTTCATAAAAAAATCAGTGCATAAATATACGAAATAAAATATATGAGGTACTGGGATTGCTTTCTAAAAAGGGTAGCATGACCACCATATAATATTAGTCTTGAGCTTTATCTTGCCCTTGTTACACGGCCCCTATTATATTTTCCAGTTCAGTTTTGGTCCTTATACTATAGGACATAAGTTTACTTAAAACTCTCACAGGGAAGGATGATAAAATTAATCTAAAGAATTAGAAATCTTTCTGACGAAGAGATTAAGCAAGATTAACTTACATTCTCTACAGAGTCGAAGAGCAAGAGGTGTCAGGATTGAAGTTCATAAATGGATGAAAGGGAGATATGAATAAGATTTATATATGTAAACACAAAAATAGAACGCGAAACTATGTATATAAATTGGATAACTTTGCATTTAGGAAAGACCTGGGCAAATACTGGTTTGGAAACAGGTTTGTTGATTTATGAAATAAATTTTCGACTGACATAATTGACTTGGGATCAGCATATTGTTTCAAGCGTAGGTTGAACATGTATTTAATGAGTTTGCGTGGCTATAATAAGCCTTTTATGAGTTTCCTTTTTTTCATATTAATAAGACGAAGGAGGAGAGGTGTATAAGAAGGGGGAGAAGTAGGGAGAGAAGAGAGAGAGAGAAGATAAAAGCAAACTGGTTGACCAGACCACCAACCAGTAGGCCTGGTCAGAGACCGAGCAAAGCTGGACATTGATCCTCGGAACCATCTCAAGATAACCTATAGGTTACTAGGAGGAGGATAAAGAGAGAGAGAGAGAGAGCTGAGAGCGGGAGGAGAAAAAGTTTAACGATAAAAACCCAAGTGAAAATCAAGATATCCCTGATAAACAAAGAGGAATAATAAACAAGGTGGTAGGACTGAAGACAAGATAAACAAGAGCAGGAGCAAGGAAGACCCAAACAAGGAGCACAGAAGAAAGTGGAGAGCCGCACTAGTTGACAAAGAGAGGAAGGAATAAAGGAAGGAAGGAAGAGAGGCAAGAAGAAACTTGGTGGATGTAGAAAAATGCATTAAGTGTAAGTTCAGTTGGTTGGGAGAGAGGAGGAGGGGGGAAGAGGGGACAGAGGGTACTAAGGATGATAGGGAACGGAGAGGATAGGAGACGGAGGATAGATCAAGGAACGAGTGAGGTTAGGGGGACAAAGGGAAAGTGTGTCGAGTGTGAGACTGCGTGAGTGCGTGCGCGTGCGTGTGTAATAAATAAACGTCTATTAAAGATATAGGTTTCAGAAGCACGAAGTTTTTTCTCTAGCACTCTGAAGGTCATCACGGGCAGGTCTTCCTGGGAAAAATGAATGTGACATTATTCTGGAGCCAGGTTGCAGGAGAGTATAGGCAGCTTGCATCATCTGTTCTGTCCTTGTAACTTGCATCCCTGGCGTTGTTGTGAGGGCACAACCTGCATCCCTGGCATTGTTGTGAGGGCACAACCTGCATCCCTGGCGTTGTTGTGACAACACGATCTGTATCCTGTGCGTCGTCGCTGCCGCCTGTTCGTCAACATGTAGTCGCTGTTGCCTGCATGTCACATGTCAACATGTCTGTGTTGCCTGCATGCCACATGTCGACATGTCGATGTTGGCTGCATGCCGTGAACTCTTCATTTCATGAGAAATTCCAATTAAGTTGAAGTATTGCGGGTGTCGACGCCTCGCTGCTTGTGTATTTTTAAATCTAGACTATATTGTATTTTTGAATTCTTATTACTCTTGGTGTGCAGGCAATTGATTTTTGCTGCGTTTCCGGGTGCAAATGAGAACATTTTGCTAGGTTTTGGCTTCCACGTTAGAGACATTTTGCGTGTTAACAGGATCATATCTGGAAGCTGAACATCTCGGGTGAGTATTTGCAGAATAGTGTGTATTTGATCGAAAGTTACTTTTGCATAAGATTTAAGATGTCTTACACAGGTTATCTTGAGGTTATCTTGAGATGATTTCGGAGCTTTTTAGTGTCCCCGCGGCCCGGTCCTCGACCAGGCCTCCACCCCCAGGAAGCAGCCCGTGACAGCTGACTAACACCCAGGTACCTATTTTACTGCTAGGTAACAGGGGCATAGGGTGAAAGAAACTCTGCCCAATGTTTCTCGCCGGGGCCTGGGATCGAACCCAGGACCACAGGATCACAAGTGCAGCGTGCTGTCCGCTCGGCCGACCGGCTCCCAGGTGGGTACAGGTGGGTACAGGAACAGACCACTTCGAACTCTTCTTATCAGGCTGAGAGCTTTTCCGTAGATTATGGTAATCCTTACCCACTAGTTTTCTCTGGAACGCGACCCGCTAATCGCTGGTAACCAGGTGCCCAATTACTGCTGGGTGAAGAAAAGCGATCAGTTGAAGGTTTGGCGCCCAGTCAATCCTGTCTGGTCATTACAAGCACCCAGGAGCCAGATTCACGAAGCAGTTACGCAAGTACTTACGAACCTGGGGCCAGATTCACGAAACAGTTACACAAGCACTTACGAACGTGTACATCTTTCCTCAATCTTTGACGGCTTTGGTTACATTTATTAAACAGTTTACAAGCATGAAAACTTGCCAATCAACTATTGTTATTGTTATAAACAGCCTCCTGGTGCTTCGGAGCTCAGTAACTGTTTAATAATTGTAAACAAAGCCGCAAAAGATTGAGAAAAGATGTACAGGTTCGTAAGTGCTTGCGTAACTGCTTCGTGAATCTGGCCCCAGGTTCGTAAGTGCTTGCGTAACTGCTTCGTGAATCTGGCCCCAGGTTCGTAAGTGCTTGCATAACTGCTTTGTGAATCTGGTACCAGGAGTCAGGACCAAATCGCAAGGCGAGGGGCGAGTGTGTTAAATTCTGAAGTGAGTTCACTAGACAAAGCTTGTTTTTTTTTTGGTTAATAAGATGAAGCTTGTAATACTTTAATAAGTTTGTATTTGACATTTTCATCAAATCATGTAGTCAAATCATTTTGTATATTTTATATTATATATATATAACTTATACTTATATTTATACTTATTATTTATATATTATTTATATTTTAATTTTAATTTAATTTAATTAATTTAATTTAATTTTGATTTATATTTTATTTTATATTAATTTAATATTAAATTATTTATTTATTGCGTTTATATTTACATTGACTTTCTATTGTGCATGGATATAACAAAAAATAAAGCATAATGGTTGCTAAAAGCCCAGCTGATGCCCCCTTGAGTAGAAGGCAGGGGAAGTAAGGGAAATTTTAGATCCTTAAAGACCACGTTGGGGAATTTTTATGACATGTAAATGCACTTTTTTTTTTTTTTTTACATTTTCAATAGCAGGCAGCGGCTCTTAGCGACCCGGGAACGCGCTGAGATCTGCTCACTCCAGCCAGGAACCTGAGCTCCAGCGGCCTCACTTATTTTATGTTGAATGAAGCAGTTTTTCTTTTCTTTTGCTCGTGTGCAAATGTATATTCATTCTTGATGCCTTGCTCGTTGAATTATGTGTATGTATATATGTATATAAGATAGAATGTCGAAGGCTGGAGGCCAGATACTTTGGGTTAGGCGCACAAAATTTGCAGGGTGACTGGTTGGTGTAAGGGGATAGTCAAAGGAGGGGTCGGAGTCTGCCCAGATTGATGGGGCGACAGGCAGGTAACAGCGACATGTCGGCATGTGGCATGCAGGCCAACAGCGACATGTCGGCATGTGGCATGCAGGCCAACAGCGACATGTCGGCATGTGGCATGCAGGTAACAGCGACATGTCGGCATGTGGCATGCAGGCCAACAGCGACATGTCGGCATGTGGCATGCAGGTAACAGCGACATGTCGGCATGTGGCATGCAGGCCAACAGCGACATGTCGGCATGTGGCATGCAGGCCAACAGCGACATGTCGGCATGTGGCATGCAGGAAACAGCGACATGTCGCGGTTGCCTGCACTAACTAACTAAGACTGCCACCTGCCACCAAGACTAACTCAGCCACCTCATCTACCCTAAAAAGACTGATTATTCCTCATCACCGCTTCAATTAAATTCGACCGATAATTATACTGTAATTTATATACCCATTAAAATATTAAAATACATTAATATCGTTAGTACATATAACAAAATATTTCACCGAGGATCTAGCGACAAATGACCATAAGTCTTGCGACTCGGGCGTGGGGAACCCTGCTGGCTAGGCCACGTAGATTTTTTGGAAGCAGTCGTCCTGAAATATTGTATAATATGAGTGTATAATTGAGTATTGTATATTGTAAAACGTGATTGTATAATTGAATATTGTATATTGTACAATGAATTGGCAGTAACATGAAAGTAACATTAAAATTTACGAGGTAATTACACTGGAGGTCTGAGGTGCCAGTCCTGCATGCTCCTGCACTGTGACGGTACAGTGCTTTGTGTAACTGTACCCTTCCCTCCCTCCCTCTCTCTCCCACTCTCCCTCCCACCCTCTCTCTCCCCCACCCTCACTTTCACTCCCACACCAGACATTAAAACTTGAACTCCCTGGAGTACCCTCAGTTCGCCTCATCAAGATTGTCTCACTTTGTCTAATTTCACGGTTTCCCGACCCCCATCTGTCGGCTCGTTAGAGCGTTATCCTCCCCCCTTCTTAATTATATCCCCCATTATTTGTGTCTTGTGCTGTATTTTGGGCGCGAGTGTGTGACGGATTTCATTAATTTTCCGTTTTTTAGTGGTGTTGGGGCACGTTTTGGAGGTGTTCTTTAGTGGTGTTGGGGCACGTTTTGGAGGTGTTCTTTAGTGGTGTTGGGGCACGTTTTGGAGGTGTTCTTTAGTGGTGTTGGGGCACGTTTTGGAGGTGTTCTTTAGTGGTGTTGGGGCACGTTTTGGAGGTGTTTTTCAGGAAAGTTGGGAATGTTACGGAGGTGTTCTTTAGTGATATTGGGGGATATTATTGAGGTGATTTAGTGGTGTTGGGGACATTATGGAGGTGTTTTTCAGTGATAGATAACAACTGCTAACTGCAGACTTCCACTATTAATGTGCATGACCCGTCTTAACTACAAAGGGGCATTATTAGCAACAGAGAACAAATATTGACCTCATCCTCATAGAACCCAATGTTGACCGCAGAGAACCACTATTAGCTAGAGAGAAACGCGATTAATCGCGGATAACTGCAGCAAATGTGATCTTCGGCCCTTTGCCACTTGCAATGCCTTGTCATCATTTCAGCAGTGGACGTAATAACTGTTACTTCTCGCACACGGCCCTTCATTCCCTTCCTCACCTCTCCCCTCATGCTTTCTCTTCCCTTTATCTCTTTTTCCCCCTCTTCTCTCCCTTTCCCTCCTCTCCTTTCTCTTCATTTATCTCTCCATACTGCCGTTCTCAACATTTACTGACCTCCTGGTTCGTTTCTTTCTTTTATTACCCCCCTTGTCATCCTCTCACTTTTATCAGCTCTCTCTCTCTCTCATCCTTCTATTGTAGAGCGGAAATCCCCCCCGTGGGAAATTCCTGCTCCACAACGCTCACATTGGGGTCAAAGTCTCACCGATATGTACTACAGATGTGATCTACATAGGCGTGTGGGATCAGATCTACATGGGCGTGTGGGAGTAGATTTACATGGGCGTGTGGGAGTAGATTTACATGGGCGTGTGGGATCAGATTTACATGGGCGTGTGGGATCAGATTTACATGGGCGTGTGGGAGTAGATTTACATGGGCGTGTGGGATCAGATTTACATGGGCGTGTGGGATCAGATCTACATGGGAGTGTGGGAGTAGATTTACATGGGCGTGTGGGAGTAGATCTACATGGGAGTGTGGGAGTAGATTTACATGGGCGTGTGGGATCAGATTTACATGGGCGTGTGGGATCAGATCTACATGGGAGTGTGGGAGTAAATTTACATGGGCGTGTGGGATCAGATTTACATGGGCGTGTGGGATCAGATTTACATGGGCGTGTGGGAGTAGATTTACATGGGCGTGTGGGAGTAGATTTACATGGGCGTGTGGGAGTAGATTTACATGGGCGTGTGGGAGTAGATTTACATGGGCGTGTGAAATCAGATTTATGTTATATGTAAAGGCAGTATACGAATATATCAGTGACATATACACACCGGCCCGAGGTGATAACGACAGTACTGAAGGGTTTGGAATTCAATTAGCGAATAAATGTTGGCCAGAGAGTTACCGTGACTGCTGTGTATATGCTGGAGACCAGCCAGACTCGTGTCATGATCCAACCCGTTCTCGCACTTTCTTACAGTCAATATTGACTTATTAAATACGTGCATATGTGACATACTAAACATACTAGTTTACCTTGAAAAGCTTCATAGATCTTCATAGATTCACACCGACCTTACCTAACCTTCTTAGTATGTTAAGATAAGCATCTTATTGCTTCTTAATTACAATTATAACTTAACCTATACCTGTAATAGGTTAAGTAATAATTGTAATTACGAAGCAATAAGATGATTATCTTAACATACTAAGAAGGTTAGGTAAGGTCGGTGTTTTCTATGAAGCTTTTCAAGGTAAACTAGTATGTTTAGTATGTCACATATGCACGTATTTAATAAGTCAATATTGACTATACGAAAGTGTGAGAACGGGTTGCATGATCAACAGGTTCGATACCATATCTTAGTCAAGACTAAATTGTTTACTGTTGCTCGAGTCATCTCTTCATTGTCATATATTTACAGTTAAACGCACGTTTAAGCGTAGGTTAGACGCTTAAAGACGCTTTAGACGCTTTGGGAGCCGGTCGGCCGAGCGGACAGCACACTGGTCTTGTGATCCTGTGGTCCTGGGTTCGATCCCGGGCGCCGGCGAGAAACAATGGGCAGAGTTTCTTTCACCCTATGCCCTTGTTACCTAGCAGTAAAATAGGTATCTGGGTGTTAGTCAGCTGTCACGGGCTGCTTCCTGGGAGTGGAGGCCTGGCCGAGGACCGGGCCGCGGGGACACTAAAAAAAAAAAAAAAACGAAATCATCTCAAGATAACCTCAAGATAGACAGACATATATTTGAATGAGTTCGGGTGGATATAAATAGGAGCTGCCTCGTATAGGCCAATAGGCCTTCTGTAGTTCTATTTTTTGTTTGTTATTCACAGTGCATTACTCATCGATGGGTCATCAGAAGAGTGAATATGGCTCCAGCACTCTCCATACATAATCATTAATGTGTTTTTTCTTATTTTCTTGTAGAATTAGCCCGTATCTGTGGATCAGACGAGAGCAGCTCATTACCCTCAAGAGTCTTATAAAGTTTGGGGCAAACATAAACTTCCTAGGTGAGCTCTGGGGGGTTGTAGGCGCAATTAAACCATCTGAACCTCACGTGTACCGATTTTTGAGTATATCAGTATTACAACCTATCATATATCATAAATTTCTACGGGCTCACCATAGCCCGTGCTACTTAGAACGTTTTGTTCTGAGTAGCTGAATCTAAAACAAAAACAACATCATACAGGTTTGATAGTAGCTATACCTACTATGGATAGAATGTACAAACTAAGCATTGTTGTAGTTTTGTACGATTGGAATTTTGATTATGACAGCCAATCACAACCGTGACTACTAGCAGGCTGGGTGGTGGGGTCACTCCGGGGTCACCAGTTCAGGGTCACACATGTACACCAGACAATGGATAAACAAATGCAAGTCATGGGGAGAGAAATGGTTAGACATGTTTCCTTTTACCTAATACATCTGTTCCCCTAGCAGTAAACCGGTACCCAGGAGTTTGTCAACAGGTGCGGCGTTGCATCCTGTACTTACCTAATTGTACTCACCTAATTGTGCTTGCGGGGGTTGAGCTTTGGCACTGGTCCCGCCTCTCAACTGTCAATCAATTGGTGCACAGATTCCTGAGACCTGTGGAGGGTCAGTAGTTCGACCTTGGAAAGACCTCGATACCACGTAATCTTGAGGCTATCTTGAGATGATTTCGGGGCTTTAGTGTCCCCGCGGCCCGGTCCTAGACCAGGCCTCCACCCCCAGGAAGCAGCCCGGTCCTAGACCAGGCCTCCACCCCCAGGAAGCAGCCCGGTCCTAGACCAGGCCTCCACCCCCAGGAAGCAGCCCGTGACAGCTGACTAACTCCCAGGTACCTATTTACTGCTAGGTAACAGGGGGCATTCAGGGTGAAAGAAACTTTGCCCATTTGTTTCTGCCTCGTGCGGGAATCGAACCCGCGCCACAGAATTACGAGTCCTGTGCGCTATCCACCAGGCTACGAGGCCCCTTAAGGTACATACATACACAGGCTGCCTGTCCCCTGATATATGGAATTATTCTATATCTGTACAACCCCAAGGGAGCGAGAGAGAGCCGGATATGTTGTTTACATGCTGGTAGCGTGCCAGCTGGTCGGTTGCCCTCCGTCAGCAGCTCTGCCATTTTCTATGACCGCCGCCGTGTTGTAGGGACAAGGAAGTAACTACAAAATACCTCGAAGGGTATGACGGAAAGTGGAACAATAATTATATATCTGTAGACAATTCAATTACAGTAACGGGATTTCAAGCAGATTCCAGGTTATGTAACTTTTAGCATATTGTGGTTAATGGGTTACAGCGTGTGTTTGGCGTGACCCAGGATGCTGGTTCGATCCCGTCGTCCAATATTAACCTAATCTAACCTTCCTTAGGCCCAAATAAGGATATCTAGGGCTGATATACGCTATCTTAAGCATAATTTACTACATAAATGTGCTGTACTAGGCCTAAAAATGTGTTTCGTGCTTCATTCTGAGTTTCTCTACAAAATTAGTAGTACAAAGCGTCCATCTAAAGTAACAGTAATAGTGTAGATTTTGTTTGAGGGATAACTGGTTAAAACATTATATACCGAGGCCTGGTCGACGACCGGGCCGCGGGGACGCTAAGCCCCGGAAGCACCTGAAGGTAACCTCAAGGTAACGAACTATGAACGACGTTCATAGTTCGTAGTGGTGAAGATGCTGCTAGTGGCAGAGGGATTAGCAGCCTTACCACCTGCGTTGGAGTGACCGCTTCATGATCCGCCCCTCAGACGTACGTGCAGCCTGTGTATACCTGGATTATACCTGGAGAAGGTTTCGTGAGTTGTTCTACTCCCCTGAGGCTAGGCTCGGGGAGTAGAGGCGTTTCATTCACGTTTTATTCACTTTTCTCTTATTATATGATCTCCAAATTTTCACACCTAACTCCCGTGCTACTCTTTCCCCCCTTCTCCCCTTCATTCCTCTCCCCCTCACCCCTCCTTCCTGTCCTCATTCCTCTCCCCTGACTCCTCTCTCCCCTCATTCCTCTCTCCCCTGACTCCTCTCTCCCCTCATTCCTCTCTCCCCTGACTCCTCTCTCCCCTCATTCCTCTCTCCCCTGACTCCTCTCTCCCCTGTTGACCAGACCACACACTAGAAATTGAAGGGACGACGACGTTTCGGTCCGTCCAGGACCATTCTCAAGTCCCCTCATTCCTCTCTCCCCTCATTCCTCTCTCCCCTGACTCCTCTCTCCCCTTACCTGGAGCTACTCGAGAGAACAGCTGTGAATGCCTCCTATAAAGCCTGCTGCTGACGTCTTCATATTTCCCTCTTGTGTATGGGTCCTCGCCCCAACCTTGCCATTGATTGCTACTGGGGCGGTCCCTCGGCCCTGGTTCTGACCCCCCTGACCGTGGTTCTGACCCCCCCCCCCTCCTGACCGTGTAATAGCCTTTGATCCCTCAAGATGACCCTTGCCCCCGCATATGTTAGCCCTAAGTCTAATGCATATCACTAGACATTATTGTGCGGGTGGATAGTATAAGTGATACTGGCCAATCAGAATTGAGGAATTGGTAATTATTAGCCTGACGGGATTGTGTGAGATATTAATGTTCTCTTCTGTACCTTAGTTGTCGGTTGTAATACGGGTTCGGTCTCGACTCATAATCGGGAATCCTGGGTTCGAATCCCGGGCGGGACGGAAATGGTTGGACGTATTTCCAATCACCTTATGCCTCTGTTCGCCTAGCAGTAAATAGGTACCCGGGAGTCAGTTTATTGTGGGGTTGCATCCTGGAGGGTCAGTATATATATAAGCCTAACATATATATATATATATATATATATATATATATATATATATATATATATATATATATATATATATATATATATATATATATATATATATATATATATATATTGCTGGTTACTGCAAGATTTTGTTGGATTTATTACGTGTCTGTGTAACTTTACCAATACATCCCAGCAGGTGGGTTTGTGGGGTTCACAATGAAGATATCAAAGCAGGTTTCATTTCTGTTATATTTCCCGGTGCGTAGATATATTTGCATGTGCCTGCGCATGAACGCTCCCACGCGCGCGCGCCTTTTTTTTTAATATAATCCTTACTCTTGCCAATAATTGATCAGAAATCGCTATTTCCGCAACATATTATTTGAGCATGAAGGTATACACAAATGTATTGTCTTTCCACAGCACCAGTGTGTATAATCCACCACAGCAACAATGTGTATAATTCACCACAGCACCAGTGTGTATAATCCACCACAGCACCAGTGTGTATAATCCCCCACAGGACAAGTGTGTACAATCCACCACAGCACCAGTGTGTATAATCCCCCACAGCACCGGTGTGTACAATCCACCAAAGCATCAGTGTGTATAACCCACCACAGCACCAGTGTGTATAATCCCCCACAGCACCGGTGTGTACAATCCACCACAGCACCAGTGTGTATAATCCCCCACAGCACCAATGTCTATAATCCACCACTGCACCCAGCGTGTATAATCCCCCACATCACCAGCGTGTATAATCCACCACAGCACCAGTGTGTATAATCCCCCACATCACCAGCGTGTATAATCCACCACAGCACCCAGCGTGTATAATCCACCACAGCACCCAGCGTGTATAATCCACCAGCCCGAGCACCACCTCACCAAACGCACTTTAGACAAGTCTTGCAGCCACATAGTTTACACTGATAATTATCCCAATGAGCAATACCCCAGTTTCCACAGTCGGCCTGAGGACATTAGGCTGATTGCTTTTTGAGGGAGAGATGTGATTAATGGGAAGGAGATATCTGTATATTGTGAGACAGTTCTCTGATCATTATTTTTAACATGTTCGTCAAATTGTACTCCTTCAATCACTGGCAAGAGAGAGAGACATTATTAATCTAGAAAATATTAAAGCGATTGGTTCAAAATCTGGATATTGAGAAAAAATATCAGGCTCACGTTTGAAAAAATGAAAAAATGAAATGAATGAAAAAAGCATCTTTTAAAATATGAGGAGCATTTTTTAATAGATTTCAAAGTGTGTTCTAGAGGGAAGCATATGAACATCTCCAAAGGGTACCTGATCAAGCAGGCTGTGACTCGTATGTCAAACAGCATGCAGCGGCATCCCAAAGTTTGATCGATCAGACCATCAACCAGGAGGTCTGATGGGAGACCCTGCTAGAGAGGGGAGAGGGGTGATCTGAATGTTGTGAGGAGGGTGTCTGAATGTTGCGAACATTGTGAGGAGGGTGTCTGAATGTTGCGAACATTGTGAGGAGGGTGTCTGAATGTTGCGAACATTGTGAGGAGGGTGTCTGAATGTTGCAAACATTGTGAGGAGGGTGTCTGAATGTTGCGAACATTATGAGGAGGGTGTCTGAATGTTGCGAACATTGTGAGGAGGGTGTCTGAATGTTGCGAACATTATGAGGAGGGTGTCTGAATGTTGCGAACATTGTGAGGAGGGTGTCTGAATGTTGCGAACATTGTGAGGAGGGTGTCTGAATGTTGCGAACATTATGAGGAGGGTGTCTGAATGTTGCGAACATTATGAGGAGGGTGTCTGAATGTTGCGAACATTGTGAGGAGGGTGTCTGAATGTTGCGAACATTATGAGGAGGGTGTCTGAATGTTGCGAACATTATGAGGAGGGTGTCTGAATGTTGCGAACATTATGAGGAGGGTGTCCAAATGTGAAAGAGGTGTTTGAACACTGGGAGAGAAAGTAGATATGTATGCAATATGCAACAACAATAATTGTACAATTATAGGTTTCATGTTGCCTATCATATTACTTTCAATATTGTTGACAAGTTGAAAAGCGTATTGCAAAGCTCACAGATCCCAGGTTTACAGACATGTAGAGAGGATGGTCTCTATACATGTCTGTATATCCCGGGATCTATGAGCTTTGTAATACATACATATTCCAACGTGTGAATATGTTCCCAACATGTTGAAAACTATATAATGGATAATATGGTTGTTATATTACACAGGGAACCTAGGCAGTGAGGATCACAACATTGGGATTAGCTTCATATAACCCCCCAAAACACCATCCACACACCTCCATCCTCCCCACACACACACACACACACACACACACACACACACACACACACACACACACACACACACACACACACACACACACACACACACACACACCCTTCCTCTCTTATTCACACTCAGTCACCACAAAACTCAGTCCGAAGAAACTTAAAAATCTTTAACTTTGAGAGGTTGTAAGGTTGGAGTTGAGGTTACACGGCGAGGTGCGTGAGTTTCAAGTAGCATAGTTCCAGGAGCCCAGTAGCACTGAGGCTAAACAAGAGGTCCTCGTGGCTGGTTGATACTTGCTTATAAGAACTGGTCGGAGTTTTATGCGCTCCGTCACTTGAAACACTGATGAAAACTAGAGAGAGTGAGGGGGGTGGGGGGAGAAGGTGAATCCATAGTGACTAAGTGTATATATGTATGAAGGAATACAAGCATACATCATGTATATGCCAAGAGGTGTATCCGACATAGTGCATATATATGGTTTGTTTACTTTAGTCCTAGACTACCTTCAAGGCTAAAGTATTGCTGTTTATTATATCCATTGGCCTTAATAAGCCTCCCTCGGCTCACAGGCTTCTTGTCAAACGCCAGATCAATACAAGCACTCAACACGTATGGGCATATTGACCGCTGCTTATCAGTAGTTGCCAGGTGGTCTTGACCACATTCGACCAGAAAGCATGGCTCTATGGAGATTAATGGTTTGTTCAATTTCATACGCAAGTTTTTTGGTACAATGATACAAGTTGTTCGTTTGTCACCCTTGACAACGAAGCAGCATGATATTATCTTCTGTATATGTTGTAAGGGCTTGAAAGTTGGGGGGGGGGGTGAGGGAGAAGGAACTATCAAGGGGGAAAGCGCCAAGCCATTACGACTATATAGCACTTGGAAGGGGTCAGGATAAGGATTTGGGATGGGACGGGAGGCAGGAATGGTGTCCAACCACTTGGACGGTCGGGGATTGAACGCCGACCTGCATGAAGCGAGACCGTCGCTCTACCGTCCAGCCCAAGTGGTAGGGATGGGAGGGGAGAATTAGTGTAATCTGTATTGTCTAAGCATTGACATGTAAAACCGTACCTCTTCAGTCATGTCATTGACATGGAAACAGTCCTATTCACATTACTTCCCTCCACTGTGAGCTCCCAAGTCTCACTATAACTTTTTTTCCTCTTAGATAGGCATTCTAACCCCAGTTCAGTATACTATCCGTTACTCCAGCTTGTTTGCTCAAGTTGATGCAGTAGCCTCCCCTGAGACAGTTCTAGTCACAGATGTTCTGGAAGTCATGGAAATGTCCCCAAACCCTCAAATGTAATATTTATGAATTGTTCAGTGTTAATAGAATAAGTAGTTGATGATGATGATGATGATGATAGGGTCGCCCCAAATAAACTTGTGGAATGAGTGGACTATACGAGGGTATTACAACCCATCCTCCTAAATGACAGTACTTATTACAACTATTTGGTCAGATGTGCAAAAATGCACTGTTGGATCACGAAAAGTTCCTGTTTTATACTATAAATTTTTGTAGAGTGCATAAAAAAAGAAAAAAAAGAAAACAAACTTAAACCTTCTTAGACCTAGCATATACTACATTAAGGCCTAATACAACATATAATAGGATTGCTTAGACTGGTGAGGCTGGGTTAGGCTTTGTTCTTTAATTACTTTTTCTGTTTTTTTTTAGAATGTCATTTGGGTAAATTCGACAATGCAAAACATAAAAGATTTTTGGGGGATCGAACGATTCATTTTGTTATGTTTCACAAAATAGTTGCTATAAGTACAATTATTTTATATATATATATATATATATATATATATATATATATATATATATAATATATATGTATGTGTATGTGTGTGTGTGTGTATGTGTATGTGTGTGTGTGTATGTGTGTGTGTGTGTGTGTGTGTGTGTGTGTGTGTGTGTGTGTGTATGTGTGTGTGTATGTGTGTGTGTGTGTGTGTATGTCCGAATTATCTCAAATCAAAGGTGTTACGTCTTTTTCTGGTAATCAGGTGTTTTAACACTCAGTGGGAGAAGAGGGTCGGTTTTAGGAAGGAGAGTTAAGGGGGGAGGGAATGGGTTGGAGGATTGGTGTTGTAGAAAGGATGTGAAAGGATGACGAGTGGTGGAGGAATAGGCAGGAGGAGTAGGAATCTGTTGGTGAAGAGGGAGGAGTTGGAGATAAAGCAGAGATGGAGGAGTCAAAAGGTGAAGGATGACAAAGAACAAGATGGAGAAGGAAGGAGAAAGGAGGCATGAAGAAAAAGAAAGATGGTGGATAAAGAAATATAGGGAACGACTATAGAAGTGTTGAGACACTGTGAGCTAATAAGAACCATTTCCCTCTGTGAGAAACGTTTGAGTGAAGACCCTGGACGAAACGTTTGTGTGAAGACCCTGGACGAAACGTTTGTGTGAAGACCCTGGACGAAACGTTTGAGTGAAGACCCTGGACGAAACGTTTGAGTGAAGACCCTGGACGAAACGTTTGTGTGAAGACCCTGGACGAAACGTTTGTGTGAAGACCCTGGACGAAACGTTTGTGTGAAGACCCTGGACGAAACGTTTGAGTGAAGACCCTGGACGAAACGTTTGAGTGAAGACCCTGGACGAAACGTTTGTGTGAAGACCCTGGACGAAACGTTTGTGTGAAGACCCTGGACGAAACGTTTGAGTGAAGACCCTGGACGAAACGCTTGTGTGAAGACCGTGGAAGAACGTTTGTGTGAAGACCCTGGACGAAACGTTTGAGTGAAGACCCTGGACGAAACGTTTGAGTGAAGACCCTGGACGAAACGTTTGTGTGAAGACCCTGGACGAAACGTTTGTGTGAAGACCCTGGACGAAACGTTTGAGTGAAGACCCTGGACGAAACGTTTGTGTGAAGACCGTGGACGAAACGTTTGTGTGAAGACCGTGGACGAAACGTTTGTGTGAAGACCGTGGACGAAACGTTTGAGTGAAGACCCTGGACGAAACGTTTGTGTGAAGACCCTGGACGAAACGTTTGTGTGAAGACCCTGGACGAAACGTTTGTGTGAAGACCCTGGACGAAACGTTTGTGTGAAGACCCTGTGCGAAACGTTTGTGTGAAGACCCTGTGCGAAACGTTTGTGTGAAGACCCTGGTTGAAACGTTTGTGTGAAGATCCTGACCTAAACGTTTGTGTGAAGACCCTGGCCAAAACGTTTGTGTGAAGACCCTGGCCAAAACGTTTGTGTGAAAACCCTGGCCAAAACGTTTGTGTGAGTACCCTGGTCAAAACGTTTGTGTGAATACCCTGATCGAAACGTTTGTGTGAAGACCCTGACCGAAACGTTTGTGTGAATACCCTTGGACGAAACGTCACTCGACACTTTTAAGACCTTACAAACACTGTGAGAGAATTGTGTGCGAGTCGGCCGTCATCCTCTGTTTCCCCCAAACAACAGGAAACAGAGAGAGAAAGAGAGAGCGAGAGAGAGAGAGAGAGAGAGACAGAGGATAAATGAATGAATTCACTCATGGGATAAATAACAGACAGGAGATAAAATTGAGTAAAGCCCCGGGAGACGTAAGCCATCAATCTGGTGTGATGGGAGAGGCTGATCATCGCTCAACGTCCCCGCTATCACCAGTAATACATATGTGTCGGGATATGTGTGTGGATACATATCCACGCTCGGAAAGGTTCAACCACACAACACAGATATGTATACTTGGGAATTTATGAATGAAGACAACATTATGAATGTCCTGTTTTGTATCGTTGATATATTTATAACAGATAAATTGATAATAATTTTGGTATTATTATTTATGATTTATTTGGTGGGGGTACCCAGCTGTGCCTGGGTCACTTTGCTACTCTTTCTTTTTCCCTCTTAAGTCTCCTTCTTCCCCCTCTCCTTTACTCCTATCTCCTCCCTCTCCTGTCCTGTCCTCCTCTTCACTTCCCTATCCCACCCTCTTCACCCCTTCTCTCTCCATCTTTCTCCCTATTCCTTCCTCCCCGTTCCTCCCACTCTTTCCCTATCTCTCCCTCCCCTCTTCACTCAGAAAATGTCATCTTAAAATAATACATAAAAATCTATTGTAAACAGATCCCCGATTTCAGACTTTGGGACAATCGCGGGAGTCAGGCATTCTAGGTGCTGATATTTTTTGAAGGGTGGCAGGACTGGCCTATGACACACCCATACCCTCCATGTGTCATCTTGGAAAATTGGGTGAGGCAAGCCCCATGTGTCATTCCTCATACTTTAGACCGACAAACCGATATTCACTCATAGATATATAGATTACTACCGGTTCCTGACTGTGCTTGGATCTCCTGTCCACCTCCTTCTCTTTCCCCATTTTTCCACTCACTCTTCTCTTTCATCTATGTTTCCCTATCCCCCTTATCTTCCCATCTCCCCCCTCCTCTCCAACATTCTCCCCCAAGATGCCCCGTTCAACAGGATTCACGCAAGACTTGGTCTCGTCAACAAGGTACATGCAAGGCTTGATCCCATTGACATGATACACGCAGGGATTGATCCCCGTCAACATGATACACGCAGGACCTGATATCGTCAACAGGATAAGCGCAGGGTTTGATCCTGTTAACCTAATGCACGCATGCTCTGGTCCCATCAACAGTCAAAGGACTGAAAACCAGGTTTTCCCGAAGACCTTCAAGCCGGGGGAAAATATTATTTTTTATATATACATTTTCCTGACCCCAACATCTAAGGTGTATTGGGGGGATGTCGGTCGTGTAGGTAGTTAGTTGGTAATTATGTGTGGCGTGGTGGGGAGTAGGGGATGGGGGTGTGGTGGGGAGTAGTGGAAGGGGGTGTGGTGGGGAGTATGACACGGGGGTGTGGTGGGGGAGTAGGGAAAGGGGGTGTGGTGGGGCAAGTAGGGGAAGGAGTGGTGATCAAAGGGGTGTTTTGGTGGAGGGGGGCAGTGTGAAGGGGCAGTGACCAGTGAAAGAAGTGGTCGGCATGGGGGCGATAAACTTATTTACCCACGGTTGAAAAATGCATTTTGTGTACAAAATGTATTCGGGCAACAAGGGGTAACAGGATTTTTTGGTCGTGGTCACGTAGTTTCAACGACGAGAGAAAATATATACTCCCGAAAATATTTAAAAATTTAAATTCCAGGTGCAGCAAGATAACTAAAAAAAAAGGTGAACAGGAGTCCAGGGATAAAGTTGGAAATTTATACATGAACTAGTCTTGCTGGAGTAAGTGAAAATGGGGCACAATTATCTTTGTTAATTAAGATTTATTTACGCTTGTTTTGGGAACATTTTTTGTGTTCGACTTACGCACCATTCTCACCTAAGGTCCTTAGCTTAAGTGACAGGCTGAGAAAATTCACAAACGCTCACTCAGTCAATGTTGGGGATGCAAAACATATGAGAAGACTCAAGAGAGCGGCGGACTATGATCAATTATCAACACACACACACACACTGGTCTGGAAAACGAATACGGATCTTTAACCCAAACAAATTCAAAATTATAAGATTAGGAAGAGGAGTTAATACGTCAGTTAGGATAGAGGAGTAAAGAGCGGCACAGCTTCCCACCACAGAAAAGACGAAAAACTTCAGAAATGACATTATCCCAAATCTAAGCTAGATGCACACGTTATCCGAATAACGTCACCAGCTTTTGCCAAACTGGCGAACGTACGGATATCCTCCAGTTCTTCTGTGTTAAGTGTACAGTTCCTTACTTTAGACGTTCCTTGTCTTCTCTGTAACGTTCCTTACAAGCGGTAGCGCAAGGCAACTGAAACATACAAGCGGTAGCACAAGACAGGTAGAGATAGATCTCTACCTGTCAATTGTGGGCACCCAAACCATTGAACATGACACCAATACGACAGTATTTTAAGGTCAGACAAACACTGAGAAAATACAGTGTGAGGCCCCAGTCGCCCTGGACACTGTTTGCCATGACAACATGCAGGGGGGAAGGGGGGTGTGGAGAGCAGGAAGGGAGAGAAGAGGAGGGCAGGAAGGAGGAGGATAATAACAAATAGGAGAGAGGAGGAGGACAGAAGAAGGGGAGAAGGACGAGACAGTGAGGGCAGAGGGAGGAAGGTAATGAGGGGATATAAAGAATAAAAGGGGAAAGAGAAGGATGGAATCTACAAGAGGAACAAGCGATAGAAGGGCAAGGGAGAAGATAAAGCAAAAGCATGATAGTGGATATAGAGAGAAAAAGTTAAAAAACCAAATGGTAGAGAAAAGGGAACGATAAGCTGTGTGAAGAGAGAGAGAGAGAGAGAGAGAGGAGGGGGGAGGGAAGGGTCCATGGTGCTCTTGAGGGTGGCGCCTATCAGCAGTTATATTGCTCTCAGGGCTCAAGAGTTCCAATAAAACCAAATGAGTTCCTAACTCCCGGTCACCAGGCTCTACTGTCCTCGGCCCGGTCACCAGGATACACTGTCCTCGCCTTGGTCACCAGGATACACTGTCCCTCGCCCCGGTCACCAGGATACACTGTCCCTCACCCCGGTCACCAGGATACACTGTCCCTCACCCCGGTCACCAGGATACACTGTCCCTCGCCCCGGTAACCAGGATATACTGCCCTTCCTCGTTTTATCCCTTTCCATCCTCTCCGTTCCTTCTCGTCCTACTTCAATCTCCCCCCCCCCCTTCCTTCATCGCCTTCCTTATATCACTTCCTTCATCTTCGTCTTCATCTTCGTCTTGCTCGTCCTCAATAAGGGAAAGTATTTTTCAGTGGACTGCGTTATCTGTTATTCTCGTGGTCGTCTTAATTACATTACCAAGTTTAGCAGCAAGAGACTAACTTCTTGCCCTTGTCCGCATGCCTAGTGGTGACTCAAGGGGGTAAAGCTTCAGCTCCCGGGTTCCTAACAGCACTCGGTCATCCAATTTAACCGCAGTCTTCGTGGCTGTCATATCAAATGAGTTGTACTTGGAGGGGATTTGTTTTTTGGTGATTTTCTAGTTTATTTCATTTTCCTTATTACTATTCAGCTTTATAAATGACATCTGTTTATTTTTTTCTATTGTTAGTTCGTTTTCTCGGGGACAGGAAGCCGTGATATATATCTTTATATGCAACAATGATCACATAAACACTGATCCAAGTATGCAGAATAACCACATGTGAAAAATAGAAAATGCTTAACGCGTTTTCGGCTAATTCGCCTTCATCAGAGCAAAGTAGAATGAAGCTCCTTTCTACTTTGCTCTGATGACGGCGAATTAGCCGAAAACGCGTTAAGCATTCTCTATTTTTCACATGTGGTTATTCTGCATATCTATATATATATAATGTGTATAAGATTTTATGTATCCTTGTATTGGTCTAAGTGTGTGCTATGGTTACAGGGCCCGTGAGAGTGTGCCTCCTCCCCTAAGCAAGAGGAAGGGCTGCTGGCTATATACAGCTGCTGGCTATATACAGCTGCTGGCTATATACAGCTGCTGGCTATATACAGCTGCTGGCTATATACAGCTGCTGGCTATATACAGCTGCTGGCTATATACAGCTGCTGGCTATATACAGCTGCTGGCTATATACAGCTGCTGGCTATATACAGCTGCTGGCTATATACAGCTGCTGGCTATATACAGCTGCTGGCTATATACAGCTGCTGGCTATATACAGAGTCGACATCCTCCCTGGGGGCTCACCTGGGGGATGTCGACTTTCACTTCCAGATGAAACTATTTTTGCCTTTGTCTGCCTGATTTGTATCGTGGCTGGTGCAGTGGTTGTGTGCGTCCGCTCTCACTCTTACTCCTCGTTCCCCCCGTCTCTTTTCGCTTCCCCTTCTCCATTCGTCCATTCAACCCTTTCCACTCCATTCCATCATTTTCGTCATCTTTTAGAGAGACCTCCTGGTCGTTTTTGTGGGGAAATAGTAAGGATTGTGAGGGAGATTTCTCTCCCATTTATCTTTACGTCTTCCGTAAATTATTTCTACATCAGGAGGAAGGAATAAGGGAATACATTTTAACATTAAATACAAAAAAATGTAAAGAGCGATATTAGTAAATAAGAAAAAAAACATGATTTATCATAGGAAAGATTTAAACATTGATGATACAGAAATATAAGGTGTGAGAGAGGGGATTATAATGGACATACATTATCCCCCTGAGGTATACATGGATAGGTATACCTTTCCTTAGAGCATTTTAAGAGAGACTTTGATTAATAGTAAGAGATGTGTTATTTTGTCCTGCACACAGGACGTTGTGGACACGCTGCAAGAATATTGGTAAGTTGTAAAGTAACTTTTACCTTCTTTATTGAGAAGGTAAAGTCCCCAGATGATCTTCACTGAGCTCCTTCAGTAACAGCAAGTACAAACAGCAGAATACAGGAAGTACAAACAGTAGAAAACAGTAAGTACCACCAGCAGGAAACAGGACGTACAAACAGCAGAAAACAGTAAGCACCAACAACAGAAAACAGGAAATACAAACAGTAGAAAACAGTAAGCACCAACAACAGAAAACAGGAAGTACAAACAGCAGAAAGAGAGAGAGAGAGATAGAGAGAGCCACAGGCATCACCAGAAGCACAGAGGCACATCATTATTGTGTTTTGAAATCCTATCAAAAACTGTAATGAAAAATAGGCTCGACCTTGGCCCCTGTGAACGAGAAGTGGTTGAGGCTTAGTGGCCGAGTGACTCCATGTTGGGCAGGTGCTGAGTAGTAGTAGTCTTCAGGCTTGTTATCTTGAGGTTATCTTGAGATGATTTTGGGGCTTTTTAGTGTCCCTGCGGCCCGGTCCTCGACCAGGCCTCCACCCCCAGGAAGCAGCCGCCTCGACAGCTGACCAACACCCAGGTACCTGTTTACTGCTAGGTAACAGGGGCATAGGGTGAAAGAAACTCTGCCCATTGTTTCTCGCCGGCGCCTGGGATCGAACCCGGGACCACAGGATCACAAGTCCAGCGTGCTGTCCGCTCGGCCGACCGGCTCCCCCCGTCCTCTCAACTACTAAGTCGTTATGGGATAAATTGTCATCCATACTTTCGTGGAAATAAACATTCCTTTCACCTGGGCTGTATGGGTCTCGAACCCTGGACCCCACGTGTGTGTGTGTTGGAATCGTTACGGTATATTATGTTCTCCACTGTCACAGTCGAAAATCCACGTTTTCTATGTATCGGTTGGCTAGGTTAGGTTAAGTTAGATTAGGCTTGGATTTGTACGTTTCAGGTGAGGTTATGACATTGGATTTTGAACGTTGTGGCAGATGAAGAGGGCGAGGCCTGGAGTGAGAAGATAGTTTTAAGAAACGTGTAGAGTATAAATAAGACGCCGTGAAAACTAGACTAGTTGAAATACTGAGTTGTTCCAGAGGGGCCAGTGTGAGTAGCCTGTTTCCCTTAGTCACTAACATAATCTCTGCCTATTGTTTCATTAACAATGTCAGTTAGGATTTATTCAATTAAAATGCATTTAATAAATACAAAAATACAAGAAACAACTGCTATGTATTCTTTTATTCATTTTCCAATACCTAATTTGTTGCTATATATATATATATATATATATATATATATATATATATTTATATATATATATATATATATATATATATATATATATATATAGATAGATAGATAGATAGATAGATAGATAGATAGCAAGTGATGATAATAATATCCATTGTCTTAATATTCTAAGAAAAGTTACTAGCCCTTAAAACATTTAATTAACAAAGTCATTAACCTGTGTTGTATTTAGCTAACGAGAGTCAGGAAGACACTGAGTGACAGATCTGGATGGCCAAGAACCGGTTCTGATTAGCGAGCAGATTAAGCAGGCAAGCAACGTCACTTAAATCAACTTTAGTGTTAAGCGAATATCAAGACTGTATAAGCGAAGCGGAGAACAGTCTTATCATTTATAGTCAGGCTAAATCGGCTTCAATGCCGCTGGAGGCTTGAGAATTAATGAGGGAAACAGGACCTCGGTTTCCAGTGATTCACGCAGCTGAGGTTTCTTGTATTGTGTTCATGTTACTGATCTTATACGTCAGTGTCCGTCATTCATCTCAGTTCGTTGATTGTTGCCTTTATTGGTCGCTGGTCGTCAGTTACATCTCCGCCGTCGGAGTTCTTCAGTTGCTGAAGTATGTACGTAGTTCACATATTTGTTTCCTGAAGGAGTACAGTTTGTTGGTGTGTTTCCTTCACGTGTCCAGATAGACGGACTAAGTGAATTGATCAACTTATGAATTGATGAAGAAGTTGATGTTCCATACAATGTAGCGGATTCTACCCTTTCATTTCTCTAGTTCTCCTTCATTTCTCTAGTTCTCCTCATCGTCTCCTTCATTCCCTCCTCTTCCTCCTTAAGGAGAGGTCGAAGCTTGCTCCCACCAGCCCTGGAACTGAGGTAGGGGTAGGGGGGGGGGGGGGGTGGCTATTGATACGAGAGAGACTCATCTTTTTCCCCCGGGAGCGTCACTGATGGGTCGTGCTCGGTGATGGCACCAGATCCCAACATTTGCATGCCGTATTAAGGGGGCAAATGTGGATGAACCTGCGTTTGGGGCGTGAGAGAGAGGCAGGTGACGGTTGTTGGTGTATTGTGGTTTATTTGTGTGTGTGTGTGTGTGTGTGTGTGTGTGTGTGTGTGTGTGTGTGTGTGTGTGGGTGTGTGTGTGTGTGTGTGTGTGTGTGTGTGTGTGTGTGTGTGTGTGTGTGTGTGTGTGGTGGTGTGTGTGTGTGTGTGTGTATGTGTGTGTGTGTGTGTGTGTGTGTGTGTGTGTGTGTGTGTGTGTGTGTTTACTATTTATATTTACTATCTGTGCCTGTAGGAAGGAGCTGTTAGCGCTTGGGCCCCGCCTTTCCAACCGTTGGTTGGCTAATCCCGACATATTTTCCTCTGTCATATCTACTGGAGACACAAATGAACCGAAGGCATGTCAAGAAATGCTCGGACTCTGTACGGGTGTTCAACAAGTGGGACGCTCTGAAAGAACGAGTTGTGGAAGCCACCTCCATCCATACCTTTAATGCCAGATTCCTGGATAATAGAAAGTACATCATGGATAATTAGTTCGTGGATAAAAAGTACATTGTGGATAATTAGTTCGTGGATAAAGTGAAGTGCAGCGTGGATATTTTGTTCCTGAATATCTAGAACTTTAATAATCAGGTCTGGTGAGTGGCGATAATGGCAGTAATTAATTGAATATTCGTTATCAGGACTCCGGCAAATGAACTTAGTGAGTTTTATTCTGGATAATAACGATCCAATTAAGCCATTTTTATATAATCAAGAATGACAATCCAATTATCTGATATTTTGTGAATATAATATATATTTTTAGGTCCAAGTGGCTTTTATCTGATGGAAATGGCCCAAGTCATGGTAATATCTACTTTATCATATGATGACTGTTAGACAACATCTGTGTAACCTTTCGGGTGTTTTATGTTTTTGAGATTCAAAAGGAGGAAAGGAACAGGTTGAGAGCATGCTGTGTTTTTTTTTAGATTCAGCTACTGGGAACAAAAAGTTGCAAGTAGCACGGGCTATGGTGAGCCCCGTAATGGATTTACCTGGCATAGGAGCGGGGTTGTAAAAATGTGTGTGTGTCTGTTTATATACCTGGAGGGGAGTGATCGAATGTCCATATGTAAGTGTGTGTGTATGTGTGAGAGAGACATAGAGGCACATAGAGGCATGAAGTCCTCTATACCCGCTAACACACACAAACCATCTCAGGCTCAGTAGGCCTCTTCAGGGGAAAACATGAACATGTCAGCCAAAACATAACATGGCGATTGTGTTAACCTAATTGGACGTCTGCTAAGGACAAATTTCGAGACGATACAAGTGAGCCGTGATTTCTTATGGATAATTAATACAATAATTGCATAATTATATAATTGAAGATAATACAAGAGGGAACTAATCTCTGGGTTATCCGATACACTTTTCTGCACAGTAACTTATACACTAATCTAAATACGCTTCCAGTTCATATAAACCAACAGACTTGTACAGCACAACGTGACTTATTTGCCTCAGACATTTTTCCCCTTACAGCCCTTCAGACTTGATTATCTAATGAATACCATAAGTAACCTAAGCCTTTTGTGTAATGTGAGGTTATTAATGTGTGCAATGCTCTTCCGCTGGCGAACCACTGAAGGGAAACACACTTAGTACCTCGTAGGTTTCTCTGTGTGAATAATGCATATATGGAGGAGCTGGGGATGAGAGTGGTGTTGAGGGGCTAGGGACGAGAGTGGTGTTGAGGGGCTAGGGACGAAAGTGGTGTTGAGGAGCTAGGGACGAGAGTGGTGTTGAGGGGCTAGGGACGAGAGTGGTGTTGAGGAGCTAGGGACGAGAGTGGTGTTGAGGGGCTAGGGACGAGAGTGGTGTTGAGGGGCTAGGGACGAGAGTGGTGTTGGGCTAGGGACGAGAGTGGTGTTGAGGGGCTAGGGACGAGAGTGGTGTTGAGGGGCTAGGGACGAGAGTGGTGTTGAGGGGCTAGGGACGAGAGTGGTGTTGAGGGGCTAGGGACGAGAGTGGTGTTGAGGGGCTAGGGACGAGAGTGGTGTTGAGGGGCTAGGGACGAGAGTGGTGTTGAGGGGCTAGGGACGAGAGTGGTGTTGAGGGGTTAGGGACGAGAGTGGTGTTGAGGAGCTGGGGACGAGACCATCATAGCCCCCTATGGGGAGAGGGAGAGGGGTTATCTTGAGGTTATCTTGAGATGATTTCGGGGCTTTAGTGTCCCCGCGGCCCGGTCCTCGACCAGGCCTCCACCCCCAGGAAGCAGCCCGTGACAGCTGACTAACACCCAGGTACCTATTTTACTGCTAAAATGGAAGGTGCTTGAGGAAACAGTAAGGGAAGCACTAAATCCCTCTCCCTCTCCCTCTCTCCCTCCCTCTTTCTTTCCCTCTCCCCCTCCCTCTCCCTCTCACCCTCCCTCAGTAGAGGGAGGAGGACCCGCTAGCCTCAACAAAAGCTAAGATGCACTTAAGCCTCATCCAGGAGCTGGGAAAATAACACCTAAGTTAGCAGTAAGTAAAGCTCAGGTTTGTTTGCTTCTGATTCTGATTGGTCAGGTTCCAATACCTTCCGTTTTATTATTTTTTTCAATTATTAAAAAAAGAGAGTTGGTAAAATTTTGTATCATTTAAATTTCAAATAAAATTGCATTTTCTTATGAAATTTGTGAGGAGGCTGACTTAATTAGGGAGAGTGAAGCGATAAAGTTTCTCACTTTTTGAAGTGCTCTGTGTTTCCTGGAAGTTCACACACACGCGCGCGCGCACACACACACACACACACACACACACACACACACACACACACACACACACACACACACACACACACACACACACACACACAAGCAAGGGGGCACAGGTGGAAACTGAGTACCCACATGAGCCACAGGGACGTTAGAAGGAACTTTTTCAGTGTCAGAGTAGTTAACGGATGGAATGCATTAGGCAGTAATGTGGTGGAGGCTGACTCCATACACAGTTTCAAATGTAGATATGATAGAGCCCAGTAGGCTCAGGAACCTGTACACCAGTTGATTTGAGAGTTGAGAGGCGGGACCAAAAAGCTAGAGCTCAACCCCCGCAAGCCCAACTTGGTGAGTACACACACAGGGAAGAATATATCTCGACTCGCAATTATTATTACTATTTTTCTTTTCCTTTTGATATCATAATCTGTATGCACTGATCACGATTTTCTTTTATAAATCCAATCATAATTTAGTTATCCTTTAAACCCGCCAAAAAACTTATGATATGGGCTTTCTATTAGACCGTATGGAGTGTGTGTTAATGTTTGGTTGATAAATCTTCATAATACTCCCAAAGTTTGCACCAAAATTCACTACTCTTCGGCCATGGATATTTATATCATTCCACACATTACTTATATTAATAGAAAAGAGGACAGACAAGCACAGCGAGGAAGGAGAGAATGGACAGAGAGAGAGAGAGATCTGGGGTGCACGGCTACTGCTTGGAATCCCACCTAGTAACAAATAAAGATAATGCAATTATCTTTATTTGTTACTAGTACTACAACCTCTACTGCCATAAATAATGCCAACAAAAATAATAATAACAATAACAAAGAGAAGACGAGTAGAGGAGGGGGGGGCGGGGGAGGAAGAAGTAAGGTGGCCTCTAAGCTGATACAAACATCCTCTTCGCCCGCCTCTATACACGTATGAGAGCTGGGAAGGCCTCTGAAGGGACTCTCAACTTTCCCTAATTCGAAAAGTTTCATGTCGTAATGGTGCTACGTAAATTGGAACAGAAGTATCCTAGTATTGAAAAAGAGATTCGGTAAATTTTTAGAAGTTTTGAAAATTCGAGAAGAAATTCCACTCCTCGTACGCGTTTTTTTTTTTGCTCCTCAGTGGGAACACGGCTCTCCTTAATTTCAGCTGAAGAAGTTTTCAATATTAAACAGGTTGCCGAAAATCAAACATGAGGTTTTCTAAACTGGTAACTAGTATACCAGTTTATTATACTAGGGGAACGACGCCCGCCACTGCCCCCCGAATGAGACGGCAGGAGGCAAACCGGGAGTCCCCCTAATATTTGAATAATTCTTTCATATTAAATATTCGTTGACTCACATAAATTTCTGCGTCTGTTACTGTATATCTCAGGTTGTTTCTTTCAATTTATGATAATATATACAATTCTCAGAGGAATTTTGACAGGTTACTTAAAGATAAACAGTCTAACACGGCTGGTACTCGAACAACGGTAGCTTAAAGAGCTTCACTATGCTTGAAGAGAGTACTATGTAAAAATGCTTTTTACATAGTACTGAGAGATGCTCGGGTGTCTCCCTCCTTACCAATTCCCCTCTCTCCCTTTCTCCATCTCTCTCCCTTTTCCCCATCTCCCCCTACCACCACTTTTCTCCACTTCACTCCCTACCTCCCTCCTGTCCTGCTTTTACATCTCTCCTTTCTTCTTCCCTTATCTTCCCCTCCCCCATGTCTTTCCAGCGCTACCCCCTATCTCCCTTCTTCCCTTCCCCCCTCTCCTCCCTTTCCCATCTCCTCTCACTTCCTCCTCCCCTCTCACAGATCATGCAGTATTCCCATCAACACACAACGTAGCCATAACATTGTTGTTACCACCAGAGGGGGTTTACCCGGCTGCTCCCGGGTCTTTCTCCCCCTTTCCTTTTCTCTTTCCTCATCCTCCCTCTCACCACCTTTCTTCTCTTCCCCTCTCTCATCTCTCCCCTTCCCCTCGCCACCCTTCTTCCCAACGTCTACCTACTCTCCTCCCTCTTGTTCCCTCTCCACCTTTTCACTCTCACCCCTTTCCATCATCTCTCCTCTCCACCTCTCTCCTTCCCTCTACACAAGCATCCCCTCATCTCTTCCCAGCTCCTTGCCTCTCTTCAAACATCTTCCCCCTTTCCTCCTTCCCTCATTATGCACTTATACCTCACATGCTTCACGTGGGAGTGTTGGGTGAGGAAAGCTTGGGACTAACCTCACCCATCTGTCACCCATGATGAGTCGCTCGCCGTCTTGGTGAAACAGATAAGTGAAATAATTGGAGATTAATACTCTGAGATTACAATTAGGGAGTTAATGTGAAGATGCGCTAATCACTCTGAATACAGCTATTGATAAGCATTCGATGAGTCACAATAACGTGGCTAAAGTATGTTGACCAGAACACACACTAGAAGGTGAAGGGACGATGAGGTTTCGGTCCGTCCTGGACCATTCTCAAGTTGATTGTGTGAGATCGACACACAATCGACTTGAGAATGGTCCAGGACGGACCGAAACGTCGTCGTCCCTTCACCTTCTAGTGTATGGTCTGGTCAACATCAGCTACTGATAACATTCCTTAACAAGGTTAAAGGCAATTAAAGTTATTACAGTGGTCAATGGGACAAAGATACTTGACTGAATTTTCAGGAAAATCGCGTATCTCCAGCAATATTCCACCAGCGTATCCGCCAAGGTTTTATAGATCAATTCCCTCATGACCCTGAGGCAATAAGCCTCCTCCAACACTGTTCCCTTCTTGAGAAATTCAAGAGACGGATGAAAATGACTCTGCTCACTTTTGGGGAAGACCAATCATAACCTTTTCTAGCTCTCTGGAGTAATTGGCGAGCCAGTTACTCCAGAGCCCTTTTAAAAACCCTTTAAAACTCGTTCAAGCCCTTTTAAAACGGCCATAGGCACAACCCACATGCTATGGTAATTTATATAGGCTTGGTACACACTAAGCCTCTGTTGAGGGTCATTTTATCATTTTACTGCCTCGCCTTGTTCTCTGTTCTACATCAAAGAACAAGTACACAAACCAAAAGCTATTTGCTATACGATTTTGGTCAGGATTGTTCTTCAAGACGTATAAATGTATTGAGAGCCATTTAAGTAATTGGGATGTTTTATAGTGCAGCTGAAGCTGAGTTACATCTGCCATCTCCACTCGCATCTCTCCCATCTCCTCTCACATCTCTTACTTCTCCCGTGGAGACATTTATTCTCGAAACCATCACAAGGTAGTTCAACCCTTCGCGTCTCTTCTGCCTATTCATCTCTTTCTTAACCCCTTTCCACGCTTTATATTTTAATCCCCTATTCCAGTTCCTTTATCCCTTCCAGTTTCATGCCTTGCCCTCTCCTCCAGCCTTTAGCTCCCCTTGGAACCTTTCCCCTCTTCCACCCCTCTTACCTGGGGTCGTAAACAGTGAAAGGATGGGTGAGGCTGGCTGGTGTCACCCTGGCTCCCACACTGACCCCAGTCTCTGCTGCGTCCCAAGATTTTATTCTTCGCCTCCTGTCCACGGGGCTGGGGTTGGTCTCCCTTTATGAGAGAGAGAGAGAGAGAGAGAGAGAGAGAGACAGAGAGAGATTGCGAGAGAGAGAGAGCCACCAGAGTTTGGAGAACAGATCAGACGGGACATACAACCACGCAAATCCAGACAAACAAGAGAGTTGTTTTGTGGTGTTGTGAGCTGTAGTGGTTGGGAGGTTGGTGTTACTTGGAAGACTGGACAGTGTAGGAAGAATTACACTGTTGGAGAGTTGGATGTTGCTGGCGAATTGAGCTATGTTGGAGGCTCTCGGGGGAAAGATAAACTATTTACGCCCTCGCGAAAAAGAACAATAATTTATTTTCAAGGAAGGGAAAAATATTTATTTTGGCAGGAAGGAGTAATAAGTTGTTTCTCGGGATTCTGGGAAGGAGGAGGAGGAAAAATATCTTGCACCTAGGGAAGAAAGTAAAGGTTTTATCGTTGGACGATGGGGCAAAAACTGTTGCATCCAAGTGGTGGGACAAGACGGCGACCCGAGGATTAATTAGGGTCCTGTGGCACCTGTGGTCACCCTGGCCCTGTGACACCTGTGGACACCCTGGCCCTGTGACACATGTGGACACCCTGGCCCTGTGACACATGTGGACACTTGGTTGTGTGGCACCTGACCCCTGTGGCACTTGTGGCACCTGACCCCCTGTGGCACCTGACCCCCTGTGGCACCTGACCCCCTGTGGCACCTGACCCCTCTGGCACCTGTACTCACCTAGTGGACACTGACGTTGTTGCACTTATTTGCATTTTCCGCCTATTCTCCTACCTCATCTTTTTGTGAATTTATACTTCAATAAACGCATTTCAATTCCAATTTTAAATCCCCCGCCACCACCCATCTTCCTCAACTTTCCATCACCATCCAGCACCCATCTTCCCCACCCACTCCCTTCCACCAAACATTTCTTGACTTGGGAATAATGATGTCTGACGACATAATGTTTAGGGAGCATAACCAAGCAAATATTGCGTCAGCCAGAAAAATTATAGAATGGATTACGAGAACTTTCAAATTCAGAGATCTCATCACAATGGCTGTACTCTTCAAGTCACTTGTGTTGTCCCGTCTTGAGTACTGCTCAGTACTCACTTTCCCCCCTTCAGAGCAGGAGAGATTGCTGAAATAAACGGAATACAGAGAACATATACGGCATACATAGACGCGATAAAACACCTAAATTATTGGGATCGTATTGGGATGGAAAATAATGGAGGGTCAGGTCCCAAATCTACACAATAAAATAACAACATACTGGAGTGAACGATATGGAATAAAATGCAGAATAGAACCAATGAAGAGCAGAGGTGCCATAGGCACAATCAGAGAACACTGTATAAACATCAGAGGTCCGCGGTTGTTCAACACCCTCCCAGCGAGCATAAGAAATATTGCCGGAACAACCGTGGACATCTTCAAGATAAAACTAGATGGTTTTCTCCAAGGAGTGCCGGACCAACCAGGCTGTGGTGGATATGTGGCGGGCCGCTTCAAGCATCAACCTAATGGACCAAACTCTCAAGTCAAGCCTGGCCTCGGGCCGGGCTTGGGGAGTAGAATTCCCAGAAGCCCATATAGCAGGTCCCCACCTCCGCCACACTCTATATCCAGCACCACCACCGCTGGTGGTGTCGCGAGCGTCCTGTGAACACGACAAGCGGTAAGACAGTGGACGGCCGCACCTCATCTTCTTCAAGCTGATAAGGGTGGAGGTGGAGAGGAGATAAGAGATATGAGCTGTTGCAAGTCTTGAAGACAGAGGAAAAAGTGTGGATGGTGAGAGGTCAGAAATGGTGGGAGGAAGAAGTGAGGGACGAAGACTATTGATAATGTACATATATTTGTGATTTGTGCACTTGTGTGTGTGTGTAATATTTACAATTGTGTAACTAGCTGAACAACATTGTCACTTGCTTAGCTAAGCGACGTAATGGGTTCAGTTCCTGAACCCATTATATGCCTCTGTAACCCTTTCCGCCACCACCCACGGGATGGGTATGCTGTACATAATAAATAAATTAAATAAAAAATGGGGAGGGGTGGTGGTGATGGTCATGGGGGGTAGGGGGGGGGTCTCTGCTTCGGTCTGGCACACAGAATTAACTCATTATCCCGCGCGCAAGCACTCACTCGCGCGCTTTTAAAACTTCGTAATGAAATAAGATCACAAAATAACATTACACAGCTGAGGACACATAGAACACCCCAGGTATACTTTACTGGTGAACTTTACACACAAAATAAAGGCAGGAACAATTTTATTTCTGTAAAAATTGCAAATAAAAAGTATTTCCTTAATTCTGCTACCCCGGGGCTGTGTTGATAAAATTTAGAAGTGTAATTAGAATATGCAATTACATTAATGGGCAAACTTCATTCCGGTGGCTGGGGGGGGGGAGCAGGACTGGGAGATGGGGGGGGTGGGGGCAGGGACGGAGCCCCCCCTAGTCAGGGGGATGGGAATTATATCGATAAGACGGTTTATACCACTAATAATAATGGTGATATTATAGGATTATTGTCATAGGCTGTAGCATTAGTGATTATAATAATTATAATAAAAATAATAAATGTATGCACACATACACACTGCTTCACCTCCCCCCCCCCTCTCCTCTTCACAATGTGTATATATATCCTAGACAACAAAATAACCTGAACATTAAAATAAGTACAGTGGAAATAACATGAAGGATGAGTTTGAATGCAAATTAATACAATGCTTTTTCATTCATAGAACAACCAATGTTACCACAGTTACCGAGTAAATCACTTGTTCATACATAGAGGACTTATACATAAAGAGAAGATTACACAGTAGGGGAGAGGTGGAAAGTGGACAGGGGCACTACCTCAGAGAGTATTGAGAAAGGAGACTGGACTAATTCGATCATTAAGAAATGAACCCTTTGACGAAAACCTGAAGAAATTATCCTTTTGAACACCATTAGGACATTCAGACCTAACCTAAACCTTGAGGATGCTGAAGAAATTTGATACATTCAAACAAGAGCTACTGTATAAGAAGCAAGTTAATACATTCAAACAAGAGCTACTGTATAAGAAGCAAGTTAATACATTCAAACAAGAGCTACTGTATAAGAAGCAAGGAGAGTATGGAACGAGAAATATCAGCATCAAATCTTGGAGGCAACAGCAGAATGGGAAGGGAATTCCCAAGAGTTCTATAGAGCTCTTGGCGTATAGAGCATTAGAACATTAAAATTGATTAACATCTAATATCTCTTCTTTCCCTTCCCTCATGCACTCCCTCCTTACCTCAATTCATTCCTTTCCTTTTTAATTTTCTTCCTTCTTGCCTTGATTTCCTCACTCTGTTCCTCTCATGTTTTATCCCTCCTTCTTTTCATCCCGCTCTTCCTCCCTCCCTCTCTCACTCCCGCCCCCCTATCCTTCTTTTTCCTTTTCCCGGATGAGTGGAGCAATTAAGTGGTTCCCGCTCATAAGCCTGCGTTCCTCACCGGTTCGCTGTCGGCAGTCAGTTCACGACCTTTTACCAGTGGGCAAAAGCCGAACATGTAAGACTTAGTTACCATGGCTAATGTCCGGCTCGTTGAAATGGTTCTCTTGCTTCAGGTTCACTAAACCATGAGTTCTTACTAATGGTAAACTAATATGCTCGTTTTAGTAAACTTGGTCATTAATGCTTGTTCACTAATTTGTTCCAGACACATTTCGTGGTGGTATTGAGAGAGAGAGAGAGTGAGAGAGAGGGGGAGAGAGAGAGAGAGAGAGAGAGGACAGAGCGCTCCGCATTAGCATAAAAGGAGGGAAAAATATATATTATCATAGTAATGAAAGAAAGGCATCACAGGCTAGGTAGCTACGTCATTACCAGCTCAAACACACACACACACACACGAAGAGTTAGGGGGGACATGATCACCACATTCAAGATTCTCAAGAGATTGATAGGCTAAATAAAGACAGGCTATTTAACACAAGGGGCACACGCACTAGGGTGACACCGTGCCCTAGTGCGTGTGCCCAAAACTGAGTGCCCAAATGAGCCACAGAGATATTAGAAATAACTTTTTTAGTGTCAGAGTGGTTGACAAATGGAATGCATTAGGAAGTGATGTGGTGGAGGCTGACTCCATACACAGTTTCAAGTGTAGATATGATAGAGCCCAATAGGCTCAGGAACCTGTACACCTGTTGATTGACGGTTGAGAGGCGGGCCAAAGAGCCAGAGCTTAAACCCCGCAAGCACAACTAGGTGAGCACACACACACACACACACACACACCAACACACCACACACACACACACACACCACACCACACACACACACACACACAAACAAACACACATGCTCTCCCCCTCGCAGGCTTACTATATCCCTTATCCATAAATATATATTTTTTAAAGTGATACGTGGCGGGAACGGTGCCGGGGTGGGATTAGAGCGCCAGGCGGTGAGGTGAGGTGTGACGGGTGAAGACGAGGACGCTTCGCCAGGCGTTACTAGCAAGGAACGTGAAGTGTGTTGCTACCTGGAGGAACCAGCTCATGCTGTGAGCGGTAGCGCAAAAAGGAGAGCACAAAAAGGTCTTTTTCAGACCTCAACGGAGGTCTGAAAAATTCATTAACAAATTCATCTATCCTTCACACTTATAATTACAATGTCAGCTAGTTACAGAGAATGTTCTATTTCAAGAGCTATGTATTTACAGTAATTCATTATACATTAATGGTAGGTCTTATCGCTAATACATAATTGTTTGAGCAATGAAGATATTACAGTCATAGGGAAGCTGCTATTTATTATTATTAGTCTTCACAATACACTACTTGTTTCTTAATCTCATTTTTCGTTTATCTACTGGGAGCGAAATATGGATACAGTGCAAGGATTTCAGGTATTTTCCTCCTTAATAATAAGAGGTTAGCCATTTCATACAACATGAGTTTAGATTTATCTCTAAATGGCTCAATTTTACTACAGTCCAAGAAATAGTGTTCGAGTGTGTGTCCCTGTCTTTGTCCACACACTTTACACTTTACTTCATCTAGATCCCTTCACAAGCCCAACTGCCAGAGATACTTGTAGCCAAGTCGTATTCGAGCTGTGACAACATCTGTTAGTCTGCTGATGTTGTTACTTGCCCCATACACATGTTTTACTTGACACATTCATTATGGTGAACTATAGACCTGTTAGTTCCAGTTTGCACTGTTCTACTTTCTTCAAATTCATCCAAGAGTGTCTTCAAATTCATCCGTCTAATGACACTTTTTGAACCTATTTGATAACTCAAGATTCCGTTCAACACTGTTTTTATTTACGGCAACCATAGCAAGGGGCGTCAACTTTATCATGTTCCAATGTGAGAAGGAATCCACAACATTTTTATATTTACCCCCTTATTTAGTATGCTTATATGTCTATGTCTGTCTGGCTTCTAAGACAAACACGTTATTACTTGATTGCAAACTGTTTATTGCTAGTAGTGAGAAAAGGGAGTCGAAAATAATTAAGCTGTCTACTTCAGTGTTGTCAATAATTTCTAGTGCTACCAGTATTGCTACCAACTCAGCTTGCATTGTGGATACCCAGTTACTAACTCTTATATTCCTTTGAATTGTGCTGCCATCGGGCTGATGAGCAATAACAGCACTTCCTGCCTCCCTGTAGCTGTATTAAGTGACCACCATGACAAGTGCCGCCTCCGACACCTGCTTGCCTACTCACACCAAGGCTCGCAACCCAACACCTTCACCCACGCTGGAGCCCTACACCCAACACACGCACCCACACATATACACCTTTCTGTTGTTCTTCTTTTCTCTCCCTTTCTCATTCCTTTTGATCTTCCTCTTTAATGCAACTCAATTCTTTAACATTCCTTCGTGATCCATTCCTACCTCTCTTCCCTCCGTCATTCCATAATTGCATCAGTTATTTTCTTCCCTTCCTTTCCTCACGTCCCTCCCTCTCTTCCCATGTGGTCTGTTCCTGTTGTTGTTTAAGATTTGCTACTTGGAACAAAGTTCCAAGTAGCACGGGCTATGGTGAGCCCGTAGTCTGTTCCTGCAACATCATAAACCCCGAGCCCTGAAGCCTCCCCTGACTGACCCCTTCCGCTCCCTGTACAACACCGCCACCACCATCGATCTACATAACAACACATTTCATGATTGGACTCTGCCTCGCTGGGCCTATCAGACGGTGGCAGAGGGAAGGCTCTCTCTTGTTTGCGTGGTGGCTGCCGCTCCTGCTGCACCTTCACTTCCCTCTGCTCCTGCTTCTGCTGCTGCTCCTGCTGTCGGGATTGCTTGCAGTCACTGGTGATGGTAATGGGGCTACGAGCGCTGATCGTGCCGTTTCTGTGCTACCGTCATCGGAAAGTCTTTTTGGAATGGAATTTTGGCCAGGCGACTCATTGGTGCTGTTATTGATGAGTGGAGGGGGGGGGGACGTTTGGATGATTGAGAGGAGGGGGGATAGATGGTAGAAGGGTAGATGGGAAACAGATAAATGGGAGATAAAAAGATAAATCACCAAACATGGCACTCGTGTAAGGCACAACTGTCATCATCCTCCTCATGATTTCCATCCTAATTAGTGTTATTATCCTCATTATTTTGACTACTCTCTTCGATATCTTCAATATCATTATCATTCGCATTATCTTCATTATTTCCTTCGTTATCAGTATGATAATCCTCATCAGAATTACCATAATCATCATTCTCATCATCATTCTCATCAATGGTCATATTTTTGGATAATTTATTTTCACCAGTATTATAGAGTTCGTTTATTTTGCCCTTATGAACTCGTACCTCCCTCCACTGCTACGTACCCCCAGGTACGTACCACTAGTACGTACCACTCGTACCCTTCTACTCTGGTCCCCTCTGTGTGAGTAACCGCGGGGGGAAGGCTCTTAATTAGTCTCATGTGTACATCAGGAGAAAAGTTCAGGATTTGTGTACTTTTCATTGTTTTCTTTTTCGGGCAATTATATTGGTGCGAGTTTCGTACTCAAGCCTGAGACATGTGAGTATATGTTGCTTACTCATTCTGGGACATGTGAGTATATGTTGGTTACTCATTCTGGGACTTGTGAGTATGTTGGTTGCTCGGGACTTGGAAGTATATGTTACGTACTTTGCGGACTTGGGAATACATTTTCCATACTCATCTTGGGACTTTCTTTGTGTGTGTGTGTGTGTGTGTGTGTGTGTGTGTGTGTGTGTGTGTGTGTGTGTGTGTGTGTGTGTGTGTGTGAACAAATGGTACCGAATGTTAGTACCTGTTGATGCGGCGGATGGGATGAGTAATACCGGATTTCCGTTTAAAAGTTTTAAATACTCTAAATGC